>NW_005354874.1:3829245-3861801 GCF_000412655.1 Myotis brandtii
TATATATATATACTGTATACACATATACTGTATATATATATACACACACACATTATGATTAAATAATGGACTTTTAACAACCATAAAGTAAGTGAGTCAAACTCTTGAATTATGCAAAAGTGACACATGTTGAGGTCACCTCAGTTGGTAGAAAAATCTGAGAGTGGAGAAATAATTTTAACAGCCTCATGAACTGGGTCATTTATTTGAGAGGCAGCAATAGCTCAAGCAGTTCTTCTAGACACTCAAAGCTTCTCCAACAGTCATCCACTCAAGAAGTATCCTAGATTTTCAATACCTTTCTACTCTTATAAAGCTGCCAAGTAAATCTTTATGCTTCTTTGTTCTACCTCATTCATGATTTGTGCCCCCCGCCCCCCGCTCGCTTTCAGTGAATCTCTGCCTTTACACCACTCTACACTTTAAAACTTTCTTTGTAAATGTTACCATGAAACACTCCTGGACAAAGGAGCTGATGGATTCCTTTCGTCATCATAAAATATTAATTCTCTCCCGATAGGTGGAACTCTCATGATAGGCTACCTTAATGTCTGTTGGCCAACCTGTAGACAACTGCCCAGGGCTCATCCCTCACCAATCATCTGTGGTCCAGCTCTCAGGATTATGTGGTGCCAAATATGGCAACCTCTTCCCCTCCTTAGGTTGCAGACATTTTCCCAATGTTTCCTAGTGAAAGGCAGCATGGTATAAGAGTCAGAAGTGTAGAGTGAACATTTACAGTTTTGTTATTAAGTAGCAGGAGACAGGTTAGTGACTATCTTGGTTGTCTTATTTTGGGTTCTCCAAAACAAGTCCTGAGACAAGGATGTGGTTGTAACCATGCTCAGAGTTAGGAGCGAAAAAGCCCTTATCATTTCTCCTTTGAAGAAGGTCCCCTTGGTAGTACAGTCACAAAAAATTTTCAATAGCAGATGGAATGAAACCAAAGTTTAAATAAAACACTTGTATTCTTCCTGATGTATACATGAACATTTAATAAATTCCAAGTCCGTTTATATTTAAAACCATAGCTACTTTACATGTCTGTGGCCTGGCCAGATTTTTTTTTTTTAATGATGTCAAGAGAGCCTGCAGTGAGAGGCTTAGCAAGGCAGAGGGAGGCAAGAAGAGAATGGAATCAGAAGGATGGAGGTCAAGGAGAGCAGGTCAGAGACAACCAAAACAAGAGCAGATTTGCCTTTGTTTACTTTGCCAAAGGGGAAAAATTAACTTGATGGGAAGGGTAATTAAGCATTTCTTTTTCCATCATGTCCCAGCCCAGCTTCATATCCAGCTGTTCTGTTTTACATGGTGATGATTCTTCATCAGATTGCAGAGTTAGCGATGACCAGTGTGGCACCGACGTCACATGGCACTACTTCTCCCACTGTTAAACTATATTTTATAAATAAGTAGTAAAAGTCTCAGAGTGAGAACTGTCCAACTGAGGTAGACGGATAATGAGGGAAGCCTGGGAATGTTTACAGAGAAGTGTTGTTCTGAACAAAGATAATTGGAGATTAGCATGGTACGGTATTTAAGAGAGATTATCTGCCTCACCACCCTCAGTTTCTGGGTTCAGAAACTGACATTATGTAAGGGGCATGGTTTGTCCTAGAGTTACAAAGCTTGTAGTTGTAAATCTAGGATCCTAACCCCAAGCCCAGTGTCCATCCCAACATGACTGATTTTCCTATTTGCTCATATTTTCAATCACAACCTACAGATGAATATCACCTCTAATGTAAGCATGAGCTGGTTTGCACAAATGTATCGTTTGGAATTAGAAATATGTTATTTTTAGCAGAAACAAAGTTAGTAGTGCATGATGGTAGTTTTCCCAGCATCTTCTCAAAACTGTTAGTGCCTGATTCAATAACTCGGGGAGTGATTGGCCGCCTTTAATGGGGGTTAATGAGAGCATAATGAAGATAAATGACTGGCCATAGTTCATCAGGCCTCCCGATGCTCAAGGCAGTGTCCTGTCTTGTGGACCCAGTTACTTTTCAGTTAAATATCATTTAGCCTTGTATGTCCACCTCCAGGGGACCAAGCACAGTTCAGATCATGGCCATCTGAATACTCTGGGAACGCATTACAATACATTTTTCCTATATAGAGGAATAGCCACTGAAGAGGTTCAATGAAGCCAGAATTGGCTGTGGAGACTCTAGTTTATTGTGGATAAACACACTTTTTAATAAAGAAAAAACTACTTTATTCTAATTGCTTCCATAATAAGCCAGTGAGTCAATGTGCAGGCCAGGATAAATTGCTTAATATAATCACATCAGTTTACAAGAATCAAAGGAAATCCAGGTTTCTGTGCAACTTTTACATGAAGCTAAGGTACACGTGGGCTGATGTTTACATGTTACAGAATGAGAATGTTTTACATGTAGGTGTTTTATACAGCATTTACTATTTTGTTCAGACCCATTAGAACTATTTCACCAAAATGACCTCCTGCCACTACTCTAAATAGTCATCAGGGCAACCTCTCTTATAGATGGCATTTGTACACCTCCTGGCTTGAAGATGTCTTCAAAGACAGTTAATCATGCATACAGATTTTTACACTCCAGTTCCCTCTAAATTTGATGCAAACTCTTTCTTGTGAGTTGGTTTGTCTTCCTCATTTATTAAACACATCTCTTTATTTTTTGGCTATTTCTTCAAGCCAAATTTACCTCAAAAATTCAAGAATTGCCATAACTGATGAATTAATGCAGTGGGCAACAAGTTCTATAGCTAGTTTCTTAACAATAGTCCTAAAAATCTTTTGTGAGATGGCAGTGTCATGGGCATTAGGGTATGATTGTCTGTAGTAATTTTTAAGCTTGTTGAGGTCATATGAGAATATTATGGAAGGTATTTCCTCCCAGAAAAATGAACATATGAATAAATATATGCACACATTTTTTCATAGGCTTGCGGAACTCTAGAGTCTATTCCGAGGTCCCCTCAGATTAAGAAGTTTTGTGCTAAGGGAATGTACTTAGAAAGAAATAGCATTTATTTTTATTCATAGTTTAGATGTGTTTATTAAAAATTCAATAGTTTCATCATTCACCATCACAGCTTAAATCTATACATGTACTATTCTGTGTAGATGTATAATTGACTACATTAAAAATAACCTACATTTTGGCCCTAGCTGGTTTGGCTCAGTGGATAACATGTTGGCCTGAGGACTGAAGGGTCCTGGGGTTGATTCCAGTCAAGGGCACATGCCCAGATTGTGGTCAATCCCTAGTAGGGGGCATGTGGGAGGCAGTCAATCAATGATTCTCTCATCATTGATGTTCCTATCTTTCTCTCCCTCTCCCTCTCTGAAATAAATAATAATAAAAAATAAAAACCTACATTTTGGAATTTATGTGTGTGTTTTTAAGTTTTAATCTAGTTTAAATTTTCTTTTAAACTCTTTTCAACTTTGTAAATGAGGATTTTTTTAAAAATGTATGAAAGGTTTTTTTGTTTTTTTCATCTTGAAAGATAGCCTAGCTTAAGAACTTTGGCTTGACTGTTCAACTTAATATTGCATTTGAAAAAATTCTCTAATAGGATATTGGTCTTAAAGACTTTGAAACTTAGAAGTTACATATACATTTAGTTTCAGTACTCTGCTATTAAAATAACATAGACTGAGTCTCAGAATTAGGTAATAACTCTTACTTTTTAAAAACATTGTCCCATGGTAATTTCTGGAATCAAATAAATTGTGGAAGGAAATAATAATTAAAAAAAAAAAAACCTCATAGACACAGACAACAGCATGGTGATTACCAGAGGGAAAGAAGGTGGGGGAAAGTAAAAGAGGGCAAGGAGGCGATAAATAATGATAAAAGGAGACTTAACTTGAGGTGGTGAACACACAATATACAGATGATGTATTATAGAATTGAACACTTAAAACCTATATAATTTTATTAACCAATGTCATCCCAATAAATTCAATACAAATAAAAATTGAAAAATGTGAATCCAAGGTGATGCAAGAATTTAGTATATGCAAATACATTTTCCATGATCATTAATAGAACTTACATAGAAATCATAAGCCCTTTTAGTGACCATGGATACTGCATATATGTTCATTCTTTGTCATTATGAATACTAATTTTGTATACATGTACAGTGCAGCTTTAATCACCTCCTAAGCAAAAAAGTCCCACTGTTGTTTCAAACCTGCAAGCAAGTGTAATGTAATGGGGCTCCTGATTTTAAAACATTGAGGATCTAAATTTAGCTGGAGTTTATGACACTGGAAATTAATTCAAACAGCCTTTTTACTAGAGGAACCATAGTGGTAACAATCTACCATAGACACCCGGTTAGCTGTGGATTCTGTCATGAGCTTATGCTTGCTACCCTGCTTTGTTGCTGTACATACAGCATGTGTGTGTATGGGGAAACATTTTTGGAGAATAGGCTCACATACAAGACAAAATGAACGTGGAGTCATGTTGATATGAATGAAATCCTTGGCATTACTTAAAGGTGTATATTTCTATACACATAGAATATACTCCAATGTCATATTTCTATGATGCATAGTCTTTCATATAATTTATTTCTGAAATTAGGATAGCTTCTTAGAATTGATAGTGTATTATAGTTCATTTGGTTGTATTTTTTTTCTAATGGTACACACAAAAATTATTGCAAATAACAATTGATGGAACCTTGGATTCAATAAATTACATTGTATAGATTAGAGCACCTAAGATCAGAAGGTTCCTTAGCAATGTTACAGCAACTCCTTAAGGGAATTGAAATTTAAGGGTCAATTCATGTGCTAAAGACACAGATTTTGGTGACAAAACAGATACAGTCTATTGATTAGTTTTTAAATACTTTCACCTATGTGAATCATTGGATAATAAATTTGTAAAATCAATGTAAATCACTTTTTAAGACATTTCTTTTGTAATATTTATGTAAATATTCATGTAAATTAAAAAGCATAATGAATTACTGAGAATAAATGAATAAATTTTAACTATGAGCAAAATGTACACAAGACTATGTTGAATAATACGTATCATTTCTTATAAACAAATAAATCTAAAACACTTTCAAAACTAAAATTTAACCTAATCCATATAGTACCTTTTTCAATTGTTCATTTTCAGTGTTAATGTGGGGAAAAAAAGTATTCAAAGGCTATTTTTTAAACCACATGTTAGATTCAAAATTAAGAAGGCATATTTTAATGGCAGCTGGTTTAAAACAATTTGACATGAGTGCAGTAACAGTTTGGAAAATGTGTCTATGCTTCGTTTTGCTTCCAAATTTGGACTTTGAAACTTTTTGTCAGTCTCAGAAATAAATAAGAAGCTGTGCAGATAATTAAACATTTGCCTTGAGGGATTTATCTGCAGTTAATTAAAACCATACACTTTGGGTGGATACTTGCTTCACTGGTTATTAAATTTGAATCATATGTTAACTACCCAGTTTTCTCACTTGTCCATCAAATGTTGCTTGTGGTAGGTTCAAGAAACAAATTTTCTCATAATATTCCAAGCAAAGTTGTTTAAAGCTATCTCCTAGTTTGGAGAGGGATAGAGAAAAGGGGGAAAGGAAAACCAAAAAATAAAATGATTTATTTTAGCTTCCACCTAAATCAGTTCTGTTAGGGCTGAGCAATATGAGCTCAGGAGAGACCCCATTTGTAAGTTATAGAGGTTCCATTCTACCATCCCCAGATTTCTTCATGGCCCTGTGCATATAAGATTAACTCATGATTTTCTATCTATATCTTTGGATTACTACCCTTTTAGCTGCATGGAAAATATCCAATAGACTGTACCCTCTATGAGGGCAGAAATTTGGTATTGTGTTTACTGTAGACTCCCCGGAATCAAGAACAGTGTCTGGCATAGAATTGGCCCTTAATAAAGACTTGTAGAATAAATGAAAGACCTATTTTCTATTTCCCTGCTGAACTACTCATGTGTTTTTTATGGTGGTTTTTTAAGGAGCCTCCAGAGAGTTCTCAAACATCTAACAGGGGACACTTTCTAGCTTTGCAATAGTCCAGTCATTGAAAACCTTTTAGCCATCGTCAAGTATATCTTATGACCAAGAAAGAACTTATGCTGATCTCACGTTTAAATGTGCTATACAGGGGTGAGGATGAAATAGCCCAGAAAAGAAGGTTTGCATCCCCCCGCCTTTCCCATTGTTCTACTGGTACAGTTCCTGAGAAAGATGAACTTAATTACCACTAGATTTCAAACATCCACGTTTGGCTTTCTTACTGACTCAAGCCCCCAAATATGAACAGCTACAGTAATGGAAGCATTAAGTACATTAAAATTAGATAGTCTTTTAATTTCTCTATTTTGCCTTCTTTTCATATTCTTTTGCACAATTCTCCTAAAACTTTCACTGATGTATAAAGCCTGCTTATATTTTCTTCTTTGTTGCAAAAAAATATATATCCCAACAAACTCTACCATCTTTACTTTGCAAACTTTGTAGGATAAATAAAAGACCTATTTCATTTATTCAGATATATCATGTAGTGTTTTCAGAAAATTGTATTTATTGGTGAAATTATGTAAGTATTTTAATGGTATTTTAAAAATAAGTTCTATCCCCCAAATATATATCATCATATTAGTGCTAGAAGCTGCTCTCTTTTCTGATTAAAAATGCTGACTAGAGATTTTACTTGTTTGTCGTGTCAGATTCTGCAAAAGATGACAATATTGCAAATGACAGTGAAGCAACAGATCATTCAGTGTGTGACCAAGATCATCCCAATGGTAAGTTACGAGGTCTTTTTTCAAGTTGTTGTTGTTGTTGTTTCTGTTGTAGGATATAACATTTTAGAAACTCGAATTTTAGTTCTCTGGAAAAAATGGAATCTGGTAGTATTTTATTAGAACTGAATACCAGGTAATTAGTAGTGGCCACATTTAGAAGAGGCATTAGCGCTCCTAATCCTCATCACTCATTACATTTGTGCAAGTCTGGCTTTATTTATTTCTTTTTACTGCCTGAACTCCATAGGCATTGAGTTGACAACTATTTAAATTAGGATATAATAACAATGAGAATAAATGTGAGACATATAGAAAATAGATCCAGGATATTAGAGCTACATATTCTTGGAATACGAGGAAGAGAGAGCAAACAAAAATGAAAAATAACAAAAAAAAGTTTTCCTAAAGCAAACCAGTTCCTCTATCTAAAACACAAAGGTACGTATTATATTTATGGGGAAAGATAATGAAAACACAAGGGAGAACAGAAATCTATAAGGGCTCATGGAATTTATGGAGATCAATGATAAAGAAAAGCTTTTAAAGCAAATAGGAAAGTCAAAAATCAGTTTAAAAAACTAATCAACAAAATCAGATTACCCTTAGCTTTCTTCTTCCATAACTCTAAACAGTAGAAGAAAACGGAATAACATTTCCAGAGCTCCAAATAACACAGTTTCTATATTTAGTGAAATTATTATTCATGCATGAAGTCAAGGGTAATATTTTCTCAGTAATACAAAGATTAAGAAAATATACCACCCAAGTACTCATTCAGAATAAACTAACAGAGGACTGTGCAAAAACAATAAATATAGAAAGGAAAGAAAACTTCAAGCTTGAGAAAGGTACAGTTGAGAAGGACTGAATGATAAGAGACTCGTTATATATATGAAAATGTTGCAGTGATTGTTTCAAATTAGTATCAAATATCTTATTTAAATGTTTGCTTTTACCTTTGAAAATTATAGTAAGGGCTTTTTATAATTACAAAGATGGAGACACTTTGCTCTTAGGAATAAAATTTTAAATAAATTAGACCATATCTCCATTATTCTCACTGAAGACAACAAGACAACATAGAAAAAATATTTGTGTATGTCTCAGAGACAGAGAAAGACAGAGACACAGAGAGCGAGAGTCTGATTAAAGGCATCAGAGAGGCTTAAGAGATAGAGCATTGTCTGGCAGGCTTAGAGGAGAAAATGGATATCCAGAGATGTGAGTTCAGAATTTGAAACTGTTTTTACCTTAAGGCATTTGCTGATTCTTCAAAAGGTATCTTGAATCACATTACTCAGAAGTGTAAGGGGCTCTGGTAAATCCCCCGTTTCTTGGGTTGAAACCCCAAAGATATGTACCGTAGCAGAAAGAATGAACCAGCAGATCAGCCTTCTGCAAGACTGCTGACCAGCTTTAAATCATCTCAATCCCTCAATTAAATTAAAACCAACCCAGATTGCTAGTTCCTCTAGGCACCTAAGAAAAGCAAATGTAGAGGAGACCAAGATGGCGGCATAGGTAAACACCGCAGACTGCTGCCGCAAACAACCACTTCAAAAATACAACTAAAAGACGGAACGGACATCACCCAGAACCACAGGAAGGCTGGCTGAGGAGAGACTCTTCAACTAGAAGGAAAAATAACAGCACACCGAGGCTCAGAGGAGGCGCAGTGTGGAAAATACTCAGGTGCGGAGGTGCGCGCGCAAAGCGGGCTGGTGGCTGAGAGCGCGGTTGTCGTTTTCGGTCAGGGGGGAGTCTCAGACTCTGAGCTCCAGATACGGGCGAATCGCTGGGGACTCGGACCCAAACGGGAGAAGCGGGAGTGTCTGGCATCAGTTGGAAGGCAGCTTTCCCTCCGAGGTTTGCAGCGGTTCCGGGGGTTCTGAGAAGCAGAGCCTCTGGGAACGGGACTGAGAGGGGCCATAACCGCTCCCTCCGCCCGCCCGCCCTGTTGAGCCCGCCCCGCCCAAGCCCTGCGCAGAGCCATTTGCCAGATCGCCTCAGGCAAAGGCTAGATTAGCACCTCCCCAGAGGACAGAAGTTTTCCGCGGCAGACACAGCTGATTCACACAGCCAGTCGGCCTGGTGGTCAAATCCCTCTAGTATTAACTACAACAATCAAGGCTCAACTAGAACAAGACTGCGCACAAAGACCACTAGGGGGTGCACCAAGAAAGCATAAAAAATGCGGAGACAAAAAAACATGACAGAAATGGAGGATATAGAGCTAAAAATCGCAATTTTGAGGGCTTGCAAAAATGTGCTAGAAGCTGTCAATAAACTTGAGGAGAGAGTCACGAAAACTAATGAGACCCTCGATGCTATGATAAAGAACCAACTAGAAATTAAGCATACACGGACTGAAATAAAGAATATTATACAGACACCCAATAGCAGACCAGAGGAGCGCAAGAATCAAGTCAAAGATTTGAAATGCGAAGAAGCAAAAAACACCCAACCGGAAAAGCAAAATGAAAAAAGAATCCGAAAATACGAAGATAGTGTAAGGAGCCTCTGGGACAGCTTCAAGCGTACCAACATCAGAATAATAGGGGTGCCAGAAGATGAGAGACAGCAAGATATTGAAAACCTATTTGAAGAAATAATGGCAGAAAACTTCCCCCACCTGGTGAAAGAAATGGACTTACAGGTCCAAGAAGCGCAGAGAACCCCAAACAAAAGGAATCCAAAGAGGACCACACCAAGACACATCATAATTAAAATGCCAAGAGCAAAAGACAAAGAGAGAATCTTAAAAGCAGCAAGAGAAAGAGACTCAATTACCTACAAGGGAATACCCATACGACTGTCAGCTGATTTCTCAACAGAAACTTGGCAGGCCAGAAGGGAATGGCAAGAAATATTCAAAGTGCTGAATACCAAGAACCTACAACCAAGAATACTTTATCCAGCAAAGCTATCATTCAGAATTGAAGGTCAGATAAAGAGCTTCACAGATAAGGAAAAGCTAAAGGAGTTCATCACCACTAAACCAGTATTATACGAAATGCTGAAAGGTATCCTTTAAGAAGAGGAAGAAGAAAAAGGTAAAGATACAAATTGTGAACAACAAACATGCATCTATCAACAAGTGAATCTAAGAACCAAGTGAATAAATAATCTGATGTACAGAATGAACTGGTGATTATAATGAATCAGGGACATAGAAAGGGAATGGACTGACTATTCTTGGGGGGGAAAGGGGAATGGGAGATGCGGGAAGAAACTGGACAAAAATCGTGCACCTATGGATGAGGACAGTGGGTGGGGAGTGAGGGCGGAGGGTGGGGCGGGAACTGGGAGGAGGGGAGTAAAGCAAATGTAAAATATTTACTAGATGAAAATGAGAGTGCTACAAGTTTTAAATAATCTTCATAAGCAATTTGCTAAATATAATATTCAGCACACATATGAGAAATAACTAGAATAAATGAGAAAACAAAGTAATATGAAAATCAAACAGTCAAGAGTGACAAGCCACTACGGCTGAAAATATTAGAGTTATATACACAAATTATAAAACACAAAAGCTATGTATAAAGAAATAAAGACAAGATTGAAAAAAATTATCTGAGAACTGGAAATTCAAAAAAAAAAAGAAAAAGAAAAGAAATCTAAAAGTAGAAGATGCCACAACTGAAATGAAGAATTCAGTGAATGAATTTGTGGTTTAATAGCATATTTAGATATAGATGAAAGAAAAATTGTGAATGTGAAGGTATGTCACAAAATATATATCTAAAATAAAAACAGTATATCCAAAAAAATATAGCCAAAAGAGAAACACAGAACAGCAAACACTACAGAAAAGGAAAAGACATGGAAGATAAAATGACAGTCTATCACAGAAAATTTGGCAGAAGTAATATTTAAACAAATTCTGGTGAGATTTTTTTATAGTGTTAATGGATATCATGCCATGTGTTTCAAAAGTTCTTTGAACTATAAGCAAAATAAATTCACAACTAGGCCCATGATAGCATAACTATTGAAAATCAAAGATAAACAGAACATCCAAAAAGCAATCTTTAAACAATTAGACAGCTGACTTTTCAATGGATATGATGAAAATAAAAAGACAATGCAAGAGAAAATTGCTAACCAAGAATTCTAAATCCAGGGAAAATGTATGTTTTAAGAATAAAGGTTAATTAAGGATGTTTCAGACCAATAAAAGAAAAGTTTATCACTGGAGAAATTCTGGTGTTCTTAAGGTAGGATGATACCAATTTCAGTTAGAAGGTCAAAGATGAAGGAAGGAATTAAAAGCAAGGTCAATGGTAATTATTAAATAAGTCTAAATGAATATTGATGGCACAAATCAATAATGATGATTATAATAATAGCAATGTATTGTGGGAGTTAAGATATACTTAAAAATATAATTGAGATATTAAATTTTAAAAAAGATATATCACAAATTAAAATACACTACAATAATGGCATGTATTGGGATGAGGGAAATTAATTGTGCTGTTTTTCCAGGCACATTGGCATTGTGGAGAATAAAAATACCAACTAACACCCCCTGGCAATGGGCAAGGAGACACCTGATTGGTGGTATTGCTCTTATATCAGTCAGGGGCAAAGCAGATGTACAGTCGTTAGTTCATCCTAGCTTGATGCCTGTGTTGGTGGCCAGAGCTGTTTCATGCCTGAGGCACATAAAATGAGAAAAAAGAAAATAATAATAATAATAATAATAAAATACCAACTAACATTAAAATTGAATGTCTCTGTGATAACCTAAGTCAGGAAATGAGATGAGTCATGTGATGTCCCAGATAAATGCTGGAAGAGACTTCCCAGACCAAAATGCAGAGAGGAGGAACTCAGGCAGAGCCCAACAGACTCCTGAGTTGAGGAGATAGAGCTAAAATTCCTGGAAGGCCAAGGTATCTAGTTATTTTCAGGGCAGAGTACAGAAGAAAGAGCTCCACAGAGGGAACTTTGTAGAGATCTACAAAGGGAATCCCTCAAGTCTTTGGCTGAGTACTGATCAGTGCATGCCTGATTATAAATTACCAGTGCATGCATGAGAGGCTGGGTAAAGAACACTAAAGGATTTGAGAGAATGATATCTGAAGTTTCCAGAGGGCTGGGAGAAATGCCTGTTCCAGCCATACTGGAGAATGTATAAATTCATGGACGGCTCAGAAGGACTCTGCCTCAGGAGTGGACCAAAACTAGCAATATATTAAGTGCTGCTCTTGTCCTCTCCCAATTCAGCTTAAAAGCAAGATTTGAAAAGTTCAAACTGTTTCTGAATAACTTAACTGATCCCAGAATAAATCTAAATATATCTCATGCCCATCAGAGTAATAGACAAAATGACTGGGTATAAAAAAGCATTGCAAGACAAATCTCCATGCATCTCTTCCGTTTTGTATATTATACTTTGTTTGGCCAATCTTTTCCAGGATGGTTGTATAGTGAACCATCTTGGAAGACAGAAAACTGTCTCCCTCTCGAGCAAACAACAGGCTTGCTTACAGCCTTGGAAGATAAGAATAGTGCACCTCCCCCAAGGGACAGACATGCTCACTGTCCATTACAAAATAGTCAAATTATCTAAGGTCAAGCGTCCTCTCCATAATACAACCCACCGAGTGTGCAAGTACCACTTGGTCACCCAGTGGGCACTGAGGCTCAGGAAACAAGTGCAAGTAGTCTGGCTACTGCTACTGCTCTGAATAATAAGTTATTCTTCATCTCTGGCCTGGGAGTCTGTCTTCTGTCAGCAGCCATGGAATTGTGACTAGCTAACTTATTAAGTGCAAGTGAGGAAAAATTTCAGACCCTTCCCAATTCTTGAAAAGAAGCAGAAATTTATGACCAATAGAAGAAGTCAATTGATAGAAACCAATCCAAATGGCACAAATAGAATAATAATATGAATGGTCATGTTACAAAAATATTATTATTGTACAGGTATTCCACAACTTCCAAAAGATAAAATAAGGATTTTCCATGTTAACTAGAAACATGGCAAATATAAAAATATCCAAATGGAATTTCTAGAGATTAAAAACAGTGGCTGAGATGAAAATCACACCTGATAGGAACTGTGGCAGATTAGATACTGCAAAAGAAAAGATTAGTGAATTTGAAGCTGTAGCAATAGAAACTATTCAAATTAAAACAGAATAGCCCAGCCAATGCGGCTCCTTGGTTGAGCATTGACCTATGAACTAGATCACAGTTCAATTCCAGTCAAGGGGCATGCCTGGGTTGTGGGCTCGATCCCCAAGTGGGGGGCATTGCCAGTAGTTTTGATCTGGCATCTAGAAGGGTTCAGAAATCTAGAGAAGGGCTGTGCATAAATAAGAGTCCAGAGACAAAACATAATTTTGAAAGGCATTATAGGGAGTCAGAGAAGACTTAGCTAAAGTAACTAAGTTCTCCTCATCTCAGGACCCCTTGCTTTTTATTAACACAATTTGTCCTAAGGCAAGGTAGATATATAATAGGAAGTCAGAGAAGACTTAGCTTAAGGAACTAAGTTCTCATCTCAGGACCCTGTGCTTTTTATTAACACAATTTGTCCTAAGGTGAGGTGGAGATATACACTTCAAAGGGTAGGGTTAGTTACAGAATCCACTGTCAGATTGGAAGAATTTGCCTACCGCTGTTCAGGTGTTTGGACAGTAGGAGGCAATAACATAGATTAAGATGCCCTGAGCTGTCTGGCAGCAAGCAAGCAATTTAATATCCTTTTCAGGTTTGGGGAAATGCCCTCAGCCATTCCCAACAGGTGACAACATATGTGACTCAGCCCTTTTTGAGTCCCCAAGTTCCATCAACCTTTTGATGAAACTCTTGCAATTATGACACACTGTAATTGGCTTCCGGTAGGGCATGCAGGAGGCAGCCTATCAATGATTCTCTCTCATCATTGATGTTTCTATATCTCTCTCCCTCTCTCTTCCTCTCTTAAATCAATAAAAATATATATATTTTTAAAAACAGAGAATAAGTGAGGAAAAAGAAAAGGCCCTCGGTGAGCTATGGAACAACTCCAAGGATAATTCCAACTCCAATATACATGAATTAAAATCTCTGAAGACAGACCTGAGAGGGAGAGACAGAAAAAAATATCTGAGGAAATTATAGATGATATTTTCAAATATTTCATTAAAACTATGAACTCATATATCCAAGAAGTTCTATGACCCCAAAGCACAAAAATCATAAAGAAAATTATACCTAAGTACATCATAACCAACTTGCTCAACATCAGTGATAAAGAGAAATATCTCAAAAGCAATCTCAAAAGGAAAATGCAGGTTACATAAAGAGGAACAAACATAAGGATGAAGTAGAAGTCTCATCAGAAACTATAAACTACAATTACAGGCAGAAACAAAGATGAATCTCAAAAATATAATATTAAGCTGAAGAAGGCATAAAAGCTTATATTCTGTACAATTCATTTATGTCAACATTTAAAAGTAGGAAAAATAACTGATAGAAAGATGTGCTTACATGATAAAAACAATAAAGAAAATCTAGGTAGTTATTACTATGACAGTTGTTATTGGTTAACTGGTGACGGGAAAGAGGTACTGATTAGACTGTGAGCTGGAATTCTCTCTGGGCTGAATGGTTACCTTAAGAATATTTTCTACTTGCTTTTGGTTAATTGCACTCTGTATTTTTGTGTGTGTAGTTTTCTGAATGTTGCATTTTTATAAAATAATTAAAATAGGACAGAAGAAATAAAGGTAATAAGGAAGGAAATTAGGAAGAACAAAAAGAAAGGAAATATCAACAGCAGAGTTTATAAAACAAAGATTATGATGAGGATTGGGGTTATTGCATACAAGGCTGTCTTCCATAAAGATAATGAAAAACTAAAAATCATACTATGCTACAGGTTCTGACAATGTTAGGTTTAAGAATAATTTGAAAATTTTTGTGATACTCACAAATAGAATTAAATAACAATAGAATTAAAGGAAGATATCATACTTTCTGAATTTCCCAGAAAAGATCATACCAAACATGAGAGTATAGTCAGTAATGCAAACAATAATTTTAAAAAAGTCTAACACAGCACAATATATTAAATAAGATGGCAGAAATACATGCAAATAGTTATGATAGTAAATGTAATTAAGTTACTTTATTAAGTGTTAAAAATCAGATTGAATTAATTTCAGTAAAATACTAAGAGATTAAAAATACAAAGTTAGAAAAAGGTGTAGTTGGGAAATGAACATCAAAAGAAACACGAAAAACTGCTTTAGAATATATCTAGTTAGGTTTCTAGGAAAATGTCTCAAATAAGAAAGTTTGTCATTTTATATCAATAACTAGAGGCCCAGTGCACGAAATCCGTGCATAGGTACTGTCCCTAGGCCTGGCCAGTGATCGAAGCACAAGCATATGGCATGGAAGGGCAGGTCCCACCTCACGTCTGGGCCCTGGGCAGCACATGGGCCCTCACACGTCCCCCTGGGCCTGAGTCATGGTGCCCAAGTCCCCCGTGAAGATGCAGTAAGTGCGGCCGGATGCCGCAGGCTGGGGCACAGTGTGGGCCTCTGGGCCACCCAGCAGTGCTGCACGGAAGCCGGGTGGCCAGCACGCTCTCTCCCAGCCAGCCTTGCAGACCAGCTTCTGTGCTAACCCACAGGGAGCCTGACCGGCTCTTGTGGTCCCAGCTGCTGTGGCCTGGCTCACCCAGAAGAGGCCACGCAGGTGTGGGGTGGGCATCCCAGGGGAGGGTAGCAGGGGGAGTGAGAGAGAGCTTGGCAGACACCCAGCATTCTCACTTCACCTCCGTCCCCGTCACCCTTGCCCCCAGGTAGCCAGGGAGAGGTCACAGCACGTCGCCTATGCCTGCCATGTTCCGTGCTGCCCCCTGGTGGTCAGCGCACATCATAGCAAGCAGTCCAACTCCTGGTCTCTAGGTCAAACTCCTGGTCAAACGACTGCCCAAGGGGACAATTTGCATATTTGGCTTTTTTATATAGGATATTTAAACCCCTGATTAAATACAACAATAATGGGTTGTTATGTGTCAGGTGATATGGAAAGATACAATATGAATAAAATCCCATTGGAAATGCAATGGGGCATTCCCACATATATATTTTCAGTCAATGACAGAATAAATAGACTAAATAATGATATGGAATCTTTGAAAAATGTGATTAACAGTGCAGAACTACTGTTGGAATGGACAGGCTGATCAATGAAACAGGATAAAGAGTTTAGAAATAGACCCAAGGAGATATGGGATTTCAGTACATATTTAGGCTGACAGTTCAAAGACAGATGACTTCACTGAATGGTATTAAGACAACTATTTGACCATTTGGAAAGATAAGCTGAATCCCAATCTCATTCCTTACACCAGCTTAAATTCTAGAAGGATCAAGGATGAAATATAAAAATGAAACTATAAAAATACTAGACTAAAAGTACCAAAAGGTATCTTTTTATATTTTGAAATAAAGACAACTGTTTTTGTTGTTGTTGTTAATCCTCACCCAAGGATATTTTTCCATTAATTTTTAGAGAGAGTGGAAGAGAGGGGGAGAGGCAGAAACATCAATGTGAGAGAGATACATCAATTGGTTGCCTCCTGCATGCAGCCCTGCTACAGGTGCCCCCACTAGGGCTGGGGATCAAGCCTGCAACCCAGGTACATGCTCTTGACCTGGGATCCTTCAGTCCAATGTTCTATCCACTGAGCCAAACCAGGTAGGGCTAAAGACTACTTTTGAGCTTTGAATATATACACATAGACAATAAAATATACACACACATTTCTGTAATATGTGTGCACACATATGTCAATATATGTCATAAAAGAGAGAAATGGCTAATTCTAAATTTATAAATTTTGACATATAAGTAAAGGTTATAAACACACGCTAAAAAACTACTGGGAAAATATTCTCAGCTTAAATGTCAATTTTTTTTTAATACAAAAAGAAAGACCTCATAAATCCTTAAGAAAAAATATAATAACCCAAGGGGAAAATGGGCAGAAAACTCAATTATAATTTACAAAGAAAAATGTAGTCATCTATAATAATAAAAGCATAGTATGCAAATTGACCGAACGACTGAGCAGCAGAATGACCTTCCAGACAACCTTCCAGACGAGCACGCTGTGACACCCACTGGCGCCAGGCCAGCCAAGGCAGGTGCAATGCGATTGGTTGGTGGCCTGGCCATCGCCCCATGATAGCCCTGCAGAGTGAGGCCCAGGCCACTGGCCAGTGGGGTGATCAATCAATCGGAGGCTCCACAATCACCCCAAAGAGGGAGGTCCAGACCACCAACTGGTGGCTGTGGCAAGTGGGCAGGGCCTCCCTTTGCAGGGGCACAATCGATTGCATGATCACCTTGCAGAGGGAGGCCCAGGCTACCCATTGGTGGCGCTGCAGTGGGTGGGTGGGTGGGGCCTCTGTGGGGTGATCCATCGTGGAGACCTGGCTTGGTGGGCAGGGCCTACCTCTTTGGGGCAATCCATCGTGGGGCTCCCAGACTGTGAGAGGGCACAGACCGGGCTCAGGGCCCCCCCACCCCACCCCAGTGCACAAATTTTGTGCACCGGGCCTCTATTTATAAATATGAAGACATAACCTATCTCTTCATTACTTAAAGAAATGAAGATAAAACATGATTTTATCTTTTCTTTTTGAATATAGTATATTTCAGTATGATTGAAAATGCATAGCGTTAGTCTGAATATGGTGTCCAAATACACACACCATTAGTGGGAGACTAATGGGCATAACCTCATCAGTAATTTTGACAAAACCTAATAAAAGGTGAAATGTTCATATTTTGATCCAAAAATTATGCTTTGGTAATTTATTTTAAATTAACACCCACCAAAAGTATAGATATATTTATTCACAAAAATGTTCATTGCAATAATTTAATGACACAAAAGAAGGAAACATCCAATGTTTGTTCATAAAATGGAATAAAATACATCTTTTAAAAATAAGATTTCTGAAGAAATTATGACAGTGTAAAGATGCTTATAAAAATATTAGTTAAAATAGTAAAAATCAAAGCATTTATATATTTCTGTATATGCGTGTATGCACACATAACAGGTACATATATTTACATACATATATATACATTTATGTACATACCTGTGTGCACACACGGGAATGATAGAAGTTTACAATATTAACAGTGGCAACCCCTTAGTTGTAAATATCTGTAATATCAATACTTGATTGCATTTTCAGTGTTTCCATAGGGAAATTGCCTTTCTTTTGTAACTACCAAAAAAAAAAAAAATTTTGGAGAGTATTTTCCCTAGGAAAAAACTAAGGATGACTAAAAGATAATCAAATTCACTCTAATCAAAATTTTGCTCTTATCTGGGGTACTTTAGACATGGAAAGGTACAATTGCTTTTATCCTCACCCGAGGATATGGTTATTGATTTGAGAGAGAGAGGAAAAAAAAAAACAACGATGTGAGAAAAAAAAATTAATTGGTTGCCTCCCAGAAATCGAACCCTCAACCTAGGTATGTGCCCTGACCAGGAATGGAAACCACAACCTTTTTGGGTAATGGAAGATGCTCTAACCAACTGAGCCACTCTGCCAGGGCAACAAATACAATTTTGAAGAACAGCAGCAATCACATTTTAAATTTAACAAAAGAACACAATTTCTATTATCTTTAAGACAGACATCAAAGAAACAAAGTCTTTATCCTTAGGAAGACATAAGCATCTAATAATCTACAAGCAAACCATATTTTTGTTGCTATTGGTTAAAAACAGTCCATTTACAAAGTGAGTTTAGGTTTATCCTCTAGAATGTTTAATTCCAGACTGACGTTCCCAGACAAATTTTTATGCAAATTAATTAAAACATTAGCTTGAGCCAAACTTAATTACCAGGGCTCCAGGAAGCAATCATGTGATCTATTTCTAAAGAAAATTGAATGGATTTTTGGATTATCTTTTCTAATGGTCCCTCCCATTAGTATGGATGACTGCGTTCACTGTATAAAAAATATACATATAAACCGCAGGATCCTTTAAGTTTTTTTGTATCTCAGCCAGGAGGGATTAGGGCAAAGGACAGGGGGTAGAATTCAACTAGACTGAAAGTGGAGAGGTAAACATAAAGCTTGCCCCATGGGGTCAAGAAAGCAAGATGGAATGTGGAATATCTGAGTGCACTGGAGAGAAAGGCAGATGGGCTGGAGTCATCCTTAACCGGCAGCAGGCCTGGGTACCGGGCAAGGAACCACACATACCTCTGTGTGATATGCCAAATCCTGGCTTGGTTCAGGAATAAGCAGATATGATTATTCTTAGATTTCAAAGCTATACACTTCATTTCTTTTTTTTTTTACTATCAGAAAAATTAGGAGAAAATACATGCATTTCCATTTCAAGCAAAGATTAGTAAAATAGGTAAACACAATAGTGGGACAAGAGAAAAAGGCAGAGGAGAGAAATACTACACAAAAGTCTTGCAATGCCCTCTCATCCACAAAGTGAAGTGACAGACCTTGCTAGTCACAGAGCAAAGCCCTAGTTAGTATTCATCAACAGCCATAGGCTGCCTCCTGGGGCAGCCCCACCGTATCAGCAGTGCTCCTGGCCCTGATCTCCCTATTCCTGATAGCCTTCCTCTAAAAATGTCCAAGTGGAGCAATGGGACTGGATATGCACAAGAATACAGAGTAGCTTGCTTCTCCTCTCTCTCTTCATTGTACAGATCACAAATAACGAGTTCAGTTCCCAGCAATGACTTTGAGAGTTCCCAATATTCCCAGTGAGAGAGAATGAGGCTCGGTCAATAAACAGTGAAGGTTCCCTCTCAATATCATCTTCCCAAATATAAATGTCAATGTGATGAGAAACTTTAGCAGGAGACATAGCCTCATATAAGCCAAATATAGAGAGAATATAAGATATTATCTAGTCTATTTGGCCTTAAAAATAATAATGAAAGTAAATCCCAAAGAGCATCCAGTTCTCCTTTCCTGGTTCTTTGCCATCAATATAGTATAGGAAGAGCTTAGTAGCCTAAGGCACTTATTGCTAAAAGGTGTGTGGGAAGTAAGTTACAGTCCCTGATTACTATTTACAGATATTGATGGGTACTATAATAAAGGGAAAATTAAATAGTTATTTATTGATCACTCCTTATCAGTAGGTGTTGGGAAGGAAAATATGAATAAAACACAATCTCTTTCTTCACAATGTTTATAACCTGGTAAGAGAGACTAGAGCAGACAAAGCTATTACAGTGGGGCCTTGACTTATGAGTTTAATTCGTTCCAAGACCGAGCTCGTTAAGGAGCTCGTTAACTCAAATTACTCTATCAACTCAATGCAAAAAATCGGCCGAGACACAGCTGGTCTCAAAAAACTTGTTAGTTGGGACACTCGTAAGTCAAGGCCCCTGTATTACAGTGTACTAAGGAGAATAATAAATAGATGAATGAGCAAAGGAACTCAATAAGCAAAGATATGATCACTTTCTATAGTCCCCCAAGGTGAGAAGGGTGGAAATGGGTCTGGGGGAAAGATTTTTCCTGGTTCCTCCATATTAAAGAATTTTGTGATTATTATCATGACAGTAAAGAATAAAAAGCATAAGTGGAATTCTCATACATTCCAGAAGGGAGTGTAAAATGGGGCAAACTCTTTGGAACATTGTTTTTTAGTACCTCGTAAAGCTAAACATGTATGTTGCCTATTCCTTAGTAGTTTCATTGGTGAATTTATACCTAAGAGAGATGAGTACATATGAGCACATATGTCCACCAAAATACATGTACAAGAATTTTTAGCAGTATTATTCATAATAGCCCCATTTTGAAAATAATTTGACATTTTAACACCTATATACTGTTGAATAATCAGACAGTGGGATAGTCTACTTCAATGAAAAATAGTGAATTTATGAGTGCATGTAGCAACTGGGATTAACCTCAGAGAAAACGTGTAAGAAAGTAAGATAAAATACAGCATATACTTTATGTTCTGTTTATATTAAATTCAAAAACAGAAGAATTACCTATGGGGGCAGGGAGGGTATCTGCAGGCACCAACAGAGGTAGCAGAGCTATTGGTGCTAGAAATGTTCTTGGTCTGGGTGGTGATTGAAAGGGAGATACATGGTTGTATATTTAAAAACCTGTCCTCTTAAGGCTTGAGTGTTTTACTATATGCAAGCTATACTGCAATTTAAAAAATTAAAAGACAAAATAAAAGCAAAAAAAGAAAAGAAAAAGGGGTTAGTAGTCAGATAAACCTAGTTAAGAATTCTGAAAGCAGAATAGGGATCATAATACTTTACAGGCCTGATATGATTAGAGAAAATGTGTATAAAATGGGTAGACAATGTATGGCATTTGTATGGAATCAATAATTTGCAAATATATTTTCTAGGCTAGTGCTTCACAAGATTTAATGTGGAAATGGAATACCTAGAAATGTTAAAATGCACACTCTGATTCTGCAGTTCTGACATGAGGCCTGAAATCCTGTAATTTTGAAAGCTCTCAGGAAGTTCTAATGTTTCTTGCCCATGGACCACACTTTGAGTAATAATAGGGAGAAATGGGGATGAATGGGGTTTATCAGCAGCGGAAAGGTCTTGATCAAATACATATTTTAAAAGATATTACTGTTAGCACTTCATAAGATAGATTACACACACACACACACACACACACACACACACACACACACAGAGGATCCAAGAGAGACATAATACATCCCTGAACGAAGAAAGGGGATGGGGACTATATAGAGAAAAAAAGCACTTTTCAGAATTGTCAAATCTTGGCATTTCATTGAATTTAGGAGTGATAACAGAAAGACATCCAAGTCAGCTTGAAAAAAAAAACACAAAAAAAAACACACAAAGATCAGATATATAAATATACTATAGCTGTAATTTTTTTATCAGATCCTTTTGAATAAAATTGAGCTCCAGAGCAATGGATGTCAAAAAAACACACTTTTTTTTTCAGAGTTGGTCAATCTGTCAGAGAATGAACCAAGGGGAAGTACTATAGCAGGCAGATTAAGTATAGTTGTGGTAAAGAGGCAGCTATAAAGATGAGAGGTTGTTTAAGTCATCTGTGCTGTGGTAACAACCTCAAAAGTCCCAAAAGCTTACAACCACAAAGGTTTGCCATGTCACTGCTTGGTTCTGCTCCACAAGTTTTAGGCTGAAGGAACATACTCTTTCAGGAGAAGGAGAGAAATGGATCTCAAAACTTCTGCTGAAATGTAGTACCCAGCGTGCTTGTTGTTGTGCCGTTTTCTTAAACCAAGTCACATGAATAGGCCTGGCATCAATGAGGTGGGAACATACACTTGTCGCACAAGGGCCATGACAGGTCACATGGCCACAGACAGGGAAGTGGTGCCCTCTTACAGAAAGCAGTGGGGACAGGCTGGAGCAGTAATGCAATCTACCACAGGACCGTAAGCAGGAAAAGAGCCCAAGCTCCTCTGCATCCCCTTCGTGCCTATAACCACCCCTAGCTCTGGATTTTTTTTTTAATTCAACAGTGAAATAGCCTCAGCATTAAATATTTTATTATTAGGCAAAATGGAAAAATTTCCATTTTCTCTCTTAATGAGCACTTAAATGTTTTAATCTCTACTGGGAAGGGGAGGGGGAGGAAGCCAGGGTGTGTAGAAGAAAACCATTATTACTTAATAGATAATCAGCCTCAGAGTAACTAAGAGTTGGCTGAATTCCCTCCTGACCTTGGCTGTATTTAGTAGGTGCCATTAGAGAATAGTGGAGCTGTTAGGTGACCCAATCTGTGTGTGCTCATGTTACTCAAGTTTCTCATGCTCTGTTGATGGGAGAATGAACATGCAAGGAGTGTTTTAATTTTCCAGGAATCCTCAATACAGGAACTATCTACATCTTAAAGGAAACTTAAATGTAATTAACTCGTGCAGCCCAGAAATTATTTAAAATTTCAAAACTTCCAGGTTGTGTCCATTGCTGTTAGTATATTCATAAGCCAAATAGTAATTACACCAGTCAGCTCAAAGATTTTGTCTAAAGTATCTGGATATTTTTTATAAAATAATTGAGATAAATTTGATTTGCAAAATGATATCTTTACACTTCACTTTCTTTAAAACTGTTTTCTACCTATCCATGTATGATCAAAGCATGGTTTCTGAAATTTTTGCTTTTTCAAACCAGGGGTAAAACTATGGTTATGCATATCACATTTCTTTTATTTTCCAATCACTCTTTTTAACAGGACAAGAGAACGATTCAGTGAATAATGAGATAAAAATTGAGGAAGAGTCACAGAGCTCATACATGGAAACAGAAGGTACTGAAACCAGGACATATTGTTACCAGAGAATGAGATGAAACTGTGAACCATGACCCTTATACAGACTTGTGTGCGAGTGGTGTGCATGTGTGTTTTTAGGCAATGATTTACAGAGAATGACAATAATGTTCTGTTTTGTATGCCTATTAAAAATTGGAGGGCTCGGGGAGAATTGAATTAAACTTTCTATGCTTTAGTAACTGTGTTTTGTCAATGATTTCAACTAAAACATCCTTGAGTATCCTTCCTTCTCATTCTATTTAGAGCTTTCATCAAACCAAGAAGATACCACGATCGTGGAGCAACCAGAAGTGGTCCCACTAACAGATGTCCAAGAAGAAAAAGGAGGAGAAAAAGGTAGGCCTGCTCTTATATTAAACCATGAAAATAGAGAGTTTCTTTGGATTCCTGCCTAGAATTCACCATCAGAGTTATCCTTATGCAACTGCAGTCTGTTAAGGGCAGAGGGATGAACATTTCTTTAATCCTAAATCTACTTGAGTAGAATATTATAAAGTAGCAAGAGAAGATACTTGTAACAGTTTTTTGTCCTTTTAAATAGTATAAGTGTTTTTTTATTTAGATTCCATTTAATTTAAAGATTATGTTATTGAGAAAGCCTATAAGATATCAAAATTATGAACTGATGGATGAGTCTTAGAAAATTTTAAATGGCTATAAAACAAATGTCACCTTTAGTATTGACTTTATTCTGCCATCCTTTATATGGTAGTGATTGAAGAAACAATTTATGTAAAATATGTACATTACATGAACCTTCTAAATTGCAAGCTTTGCCTGGTAATATTAGGATGCCATAATATAGAATACTGTTGAAAATAATAGCATTATAATTTTTGAAGACATAAGAGGAATGAACACTGTAAATTTTAAAACAGTATTTGGGGCAAGAAGTCAACATATTGTAGTAAAGATAGAAATATTTTTTAAGAATCTATTTTAAAAAACCATTATCAAAGAAATTCAATATTTACTGAAGAACTTGAAGAATTCCATTTTCATATATAAAGCAATCTCTTAAAAGAAACTAAAATATGAAATATGAAGTGAAATGATTTCTCTGGAACACTATATCATAAATCATGCTGCTCTTAAATAAATATGTGTTTGCAAAGCAGTTGCAAAGTAATAACTTGACAGGCCTTGTTTATAGAACACAGTGATCAATTTTGTTTCCAAATTAAAATGCAGACATGATCTCAATTGTAAAATCAGGTCAATAGTAGCTACAGCTTCCAAATTATGAACTCTTCTTGAAGGGGCATTGATACAGTTTAATTAGTAAGCCATGTTAGTGATTATGACACCTCTTTTTTTTGTAATTTTCAATATAGAACCCAATATTCTTCCATGTCTCTGCGTCTAATAGCCTTTCTGTATTGCAAATTCTAGTTCAGGCTCATGTCACCATGTTCCTGGCAAGTCAAGTAAATGAGATATTTGGTGTATTTTATGTATGACGATGATAACAGACATTTGATACAACCCTTACTTTAGCCACAGTTACCTGGCATTGCTCCCTTCAATTGTACTTCTAAAATATCAAATGCCGAGTGGTGCTTGCCTGAATAGTTTCTCTATAGCAGAAATTATTTCTTTTGTACCGTGTATGTCTTGACAATGCCAATGAGAAACATTAAATGGGTATACATATTCTTTTTATTAACTTGTCCTCCAGGGAAAAAAAAACTCATGTTCAGCACACATGGACATGTCACCCTCCTCACAGCGACTTCTCTAGCATTGAGTACTCCTGTAACTACTGAGGAGTTGGTTAACTACCCACTGTTTACCCTCCCTTGTGATGCTACCAATCTCTTCTGCAAACAGGGAAATGACATGTGAGAAAGAAATGAGGTCAACTTCTGCTACTTGACTGTCAAAACTTTGAAGTTTAATGTGTTTTGTTAAGATCTGACTTTTATCTGTAGGAGAGTAATAATGCCTGTGGTCATGAATTAACTACATTGGCCCTTCCCTTCTTTGCCACAAATACTTAGATTCACCTTGCCTTGAATATTTCTGTTTAAGTTTGAAATAACTTAAAATGCATTACCTTTATTGTTTTATTATTTGCTTCAAAGCAAACTTAAAAGCTATTCTGTTACATATAAGAAAAGTAACCAAAGGAAAATGGGGCAACGTAGATTCAGGGTGCTCTGCTCTAGCTCTGCCCCTAATTAGCAAGCTGGGTGAACCTGGACAAGTTATTTAATCTTTCAATGCCTCAGTTTTCTTATCTGTAAGATGGTGATGACAAAAGTCACATCAGTAGTGGTGAAAGTTTGAGTTAGCACATGAAAAGCTTCCAGGACCTGGGGCATAGGAATCATGCCATAAGCACTTAGTATTGATCATAACTTGATAAATTGGTGACAAAGTCAAGAGAATCCACATGTGGAGTTCCTCAAATACATCCATTGTCCTTCCTAACTATTTGCATCTATATAAACTTTACATATGCTACATTATCCTTCAACAAAAATTGTTCTGCACACTCCATTTTTAGCACCATCACCTGCAGCGAGTTTCAATAGGCATTTTTTATTCTAAAACGGTAAAATAATTAATAAAAGGTGAGATGAAAGACATCTCTCTTATTCATAAAGTCCTTTTTCTTTGTCAAGATCTCAATCTTCTGTTTGAGAAATGCTGAATCAACCATAATTTTAATTTTTTTTAATTGAGAATTGACAGACAACATTATAATAATTTTGTTACCGGTGGGAAGAAGTCCTTGTCCCCACCTTTGTTCATGGGAGTGGAATTCTTGCAATATCCCAAGAAAAATAATTTTCTGAGACATGCCCAGGAGAGTCAGTAATTTTTGTTAACATGGAATTAAATCCCTGAATTTCCAAGGTCCCCTCTCCCTCAGTCCCACCATAGAAGATATGTAACTGTGGCCTTCATAGTGCTAGAATTAGAGCCAGTGTCCAGAGTTTCTGTTCCATGCTGGGTTTGTGTGTCCTGTCGCAGCCCACCAGTTGGTTTCATGTGGGATCTGCATGGCCATGAATAAAAGGAAGCAGGAATGAGTGAGTCTCGTGAGCCCAGAGCCAGGAGAGCAACGAGAGAGTGAACTGCTTTGTTTAGGGGATTATGTGTTCCCAAATTCATGGGCTTGCAGTGGCCATGCCCATTCTGGCCAAGTCATGGCTCCCCAGGCTAGACTGACAAGCCAATACCTTCCTATGTCACCCCAGCTTTACTGAGCATGTGTCTATCTCCCCTTCATTGGATCCCTTCCCTCAGTAGTCTGCATAGAATGGGTTAGTGGTTCCCTGGGGAGTGCAAAATTGCAGGTTCCTGCCCAAATGACATGACTATAATATCTGACCTTCCACTTGTTCCTTTTCTATTATTAATTACTAGCTAATTACAAAGGTATCAGTCCCCCTTTAGAGAGAACTAACCTCTTTGTAATCCTACAAAGGGCAAATGGACAAAGGTCTCTATATCTTCTTCTAAATGCTTCTTGCTCTCAAGGGGCATAGATCTGCCTATCCCAAGGCTTAGAGTTTCTCCCCTATCTGACAGAGGAAGAGGAAGCAAAAAGGAATGGAGTCTTCATGCAGGGAAGAGGGATTTTTTACAGTTCAGGTCAGTCTAGTGTCCCTGGGAGGTGGCATAGATGATGTCCAGAGGCTAGCTTGTTGGACAAACCGGCATCCTTGTTTTATTCTAGAAGTGAAAAACTTGACAATAAAGTTAAAAGGCATAATTTGAATATAAGGGGACTTATAGTAACTAAAGGTCTGGTGAGAGGTATAAACCCATGTAATAAAGGAAATGACTAACTTGACAATGTTCTAGATTAGGTTGGAGGAGTGGCTTCCCTGGAGGGAGGTGGGTCGAACCTTTCTGAAGCTCTTCTGCCCATCATACTTAACTCAAATAAACTAAGGGAAATGTTATAAAATGTCCCCCATGAGAAACTCTGGGCCTCTTCTGTCGGAACCATTTGGTCAGAAAAGGAAAAGCAATTTCAAGCAATGCCAATAGACTGTCCATACTTCATTGAATCAACCATAAGTCCAAACTGTTGAGTCTAATTTCAGGAGACAGTGATGCAGATGGCCTCTAAAGTCAGATTTATATTGTGTGAACAAGCAATCAGGCAAATAAGGACATACATTCTATGAAAATAGAAGACTACAAAACACAGAGGGTAATGAATACAGCAAATCATAAACCAGTTGAGAAGACTTCCAGATGCAAGGCTTTTGTTGGAATGAAATCAAGGAGTGACAACCTGATAGATTTTCTGCAGTTAGAACATCTCTGGTGATGTCATCAGGTGATGAGTTCTGTATGGCATACAAAGACAGAGCCTTAAAAACAAAACTTTAAAAACAGTTAACTGCACTGGAGTCCAATATTCTCAATTGGGTTTTCTGATTTCCCTTTGAAATACAGTTTTACTCCCTAAGATTACCCTCATTTCCATTAAAGAAACTGCGTTAAGTCCAGTTTTAATTTGGCCCGATTATTTGCCTAAACACAACAAGAATAGTAACTGATCAAATAGATCACACAGGCTTTTTCAAATTTGCTTTGCTGGAATTTTCACAAGGAATCTTTAGATTGAGCTGTATCAGACCCTCAGGGTGAAGAAGCCCAGCCACAGTTGCCATCAGGCTTTGCCTGTAATAACTGTAGGTTTGGAACAATTTCTCAAGTCCTTGAGGTCCCCAAAGATATCTTGAGGTTCCTTCCTTGCCATCTTTCAGGAAAGCAACTTTTATCCCTTACCTGGAAAGACTGCATGAACCACATGACCATGCAAAGTATCAGGCTATTTCTCCAGTGGGCTTTGATTGGCTTTGGAAGTCAATACTAGTTTCATAAGGCTTTCTGGTGACATCCGGAGTCTAGGCATGAATCTCTTAGACATGGCATTCAGGTCAAAGTCTTGGTTAAAAGAACACAGGTGAAGACTGGTCTTAATTGGATTTATGCAAAGAAACATATCGCCATGATCCAGTTATTAAGAATTGCCAAATTCTGGAGGGGTAAGTAGGGAGGAAAAGCAAAAAGTAAGCAATTATCATGTAATTATCACGTCCAAGGTTGGCAAACACATTCTATAACTTTTAGAAACATAGGTTCATTTACTGCCAAACACACTAACATTTTAAAAGATATACTTCCATGGATAAAAGTACCATTTAGAAAAATTCACCGATTTAACAAATCAATGAGTTAAACTGATTGGCTTAGATAGCTCTGTTTCACATAAGATCTATTTCTCAGATTCTGCATTCCAGTAGATGGCTCATATAAGAGTCCTTTTGGAGACCAGGTATTAGCACTTTAGAGGCGAACAGTCCTTTTCTTGAAAAACCCAGAATAAAATTCCTTGCCAGAGTAGGCATTTTCAAGGCACTGTGAATGGAGATTGTACTACTGTTATCTTTGGGGGAAAAACCCCAAAATATTTTGTCCTTTTGATAGCTATGGGAAAATATGCGTATCCCCAATTTTTCCTAGTTTCGACGTCATGTTGCCAGAGCCTAGGATTGCTACACAACACCCCACTATCAGTTTCAGTGACATGAGACTGCGTCAGGGGCTGAGACCTTCCCAAAATAGTAATATAATTTTGCCCAGATGTCGAGTTTTACCAACAGTCAGAGTTGATCAGGCACTGTTTAGTTGGGTTTATTGAACTCCACAGGGGTGCTTCTGATGGTCTCTGATGCTATTGGAAGTTTTCACCCTTTACTGTCTTGGTCAGAAAAATTATATTCTTTCACTGAGCTAGAGGAGGGGAGAAAGAGCATTCTCTGTTAACTTGACAAGACAGAGATTTAACACCCAGGCCCTGGGATTAAATTGTGTTTGCAGTCAGTCTCCAAGGTTACTTCATAAAAAACTTTCATTTCTCTGAGCACCTGTATATTTGAGGTTTTTCTGTATTAGTTATATGTGGAAGAAGCATTAATGGCAAGTAGCAATGTTGACAGAAGTCAGAAATATAGCAGTTGCATTTGTAATAGAAACTAAAATTTATTTCTGCCCTTAAGCAGCCTGGCTGTCAGGGTGGTGCTTTCTAGCATAGCACTTGACAATCCCCTGGCCTCCCCTACCCCCCAGTGTCTTATGTCCATTGGTTATGCTTATATGCATGCATACAAGTCCTTCAGTTGATCTCTTACCCCCCTCCCTCCTGCCCCGCAACCCTCCCTGGCCTTCCCGCTGCAGTTTGACAATCAGTTTGAAGCAGCTCTGCCTCTGTATCTATTATTGTTCATAAGTTTATGCAAACCCTCCCCCGTCAGCACCTTGGTACCTGGAAATTAAAGCTGTGCCCTGCCTAGGCAGGCACACTCTAAGGGTAGAAGCAGAGGGGAGAGGGGGAACAGAGGGAAGCAACGGTCTGGGCGTCAGGCCATGCTGGGCTGGGAGCCCTGTCCTAGGCACAGTGCTGCCAGGACCTCCCAGGGCTTAAGAAAGTTGGGGGCATTTGGGCTTTCATGCACCAGAAATAAATCCCAAGGCAGTGGCAAGTGCGTGCCAGCTCCATGCATTCTGGATTCTCCTGGCACCCATGTGCCCATTGCCCTGCAGAGGCCCACAGTGCTGGATCCAAGACAGCAGATCCAAAGCTGTAGTCTGAGTCATGTTGGGGTGGAAGCAGAGGGAAGATAAACCATAGAAACACTGGCAAAATGCAGAGAGGAGTGGAGAGATGAGTTTTGTAAATGGGGAAGAGAATTTGGGCACTAGGCATAAACTTGTGGCAACATCGGGGTCTTGTACTTGCCCAGCATTTCCTGGAGCTTGTTGTGGCTTCGATGCTGGGAGCAGGGTGCTGCTTTCTCCTGGGTCTGCATCCAAAGAGGCAAAAGTGGTGTAGGGCAGAGAAAAACAAGTGAAAAATCCAGCCAAGCACTAATTCAGTAGATAGGGTGAGAAATGAATTCTCAAACTCCCAGGCCAGGGAGACGGGTTTCTCCCCACCATCCAGGCCAGGTTCTTCTCCTGCTGTTTCACCCTCCAAGTGCTGGTTTGCAGGCTGCCAGTGTGCTTTTGCAGGGGAGGAGCAGAGAAGAGATGCTTTCCACACTTTCCATTAGTCAATTCTCCTGGTAGGGTCCCATCTGTGTTGCCATCTGTTACCGGTAGGGAGAGGTCCTTGTCCCCAACTGTTGTTTGTGGGAGTGGAATTCTTGCGATATACCCCCCACCCCCCAAAAAAAGAAATTTTTGAGATCACACAGAATGAGAAAGTTTCATTTGCATGGAATTAAATCCCTGAATTTCCAAGGTCCCCTCTCCCTCAGCCCCACAATAAAAAGAAGCGTAGCTATGGCTTTCATAGAGCTAGAATTAGAGCTAGCGTCCAGAGTTTCTGTTCCATGTTGGAGCAGTCAGGCTAGCCGAGTTTGTGTTTCCTGTTGCAGTCCATCAGTCCATTGAATGTGAGGTCCTCATGGCTATGGGCCATATGAATGAACACAAGGGAGCAGGAACAAGAGCACCCCGTGAGTCAAGAGCCAAGAGAGCAACAAGAGAGAGGGAACTCCACTGTTTAGGGGATTACGTGTCCCCACATTTTCATGGGCTTGCAGTGGTCATGCCCATTCTGGCCAATCCATGGTTCCCCCGGCTAGATTGACAAGCGAGTACCTTCCCTATGTCACCCCAACTTTACTGGGCATGTGTCTATCTCCCATCTGTTGGACTCCTTTCCTCAGTAATTTGCAGGGAATGGGCCAGTGGTTCCCCAGGGAGTGCAAAGTTGCAACTTCCTTCCTGGTGAAGCTGCCCAAATGACATCCCTATAATGTCTGGCCTTTCCATTGCTCTTTTCCTATTATGAATAACTAGATCATTACAATGGTATCAGTTTCAGGCTTGAAACATAATGATTCATAAAGAAGCAGCCGTGATTTATAGGTAGATCCACAGACTCAAAATAGTAAATAAATTCAAAGTAGTAGAATTTTCTTTTGTTTCATATAGGTATTAAAGGATCTTCTTTGAAAACATCATTGAGAAAATAGCTCCAGGTTTTGTGTATCTTCACAGTATCTCTTAATGGAAAGTTTCACATATGTATTAAGACATTCTTATCTGCAAACAAAAACAAATTAGTATTCTATTACATTTTTAGGGATGTTCTTTATAGTTCTATAAATATTGGCTCTCTTTTATTTTGAGACTCTTCCTAAGGAGATATAAAGGGGTTTCTTTCAAAAAATTTCAGACCAGGAGAAATGTATAACCTTTTCCTCTCATTTTGTAACATTCTGTAAGATTAGAAAATGTAGATAATCTTCAGGATACATCTTCTAAGGCTCCCAGGTGTATGGGCACAGATGTTGCAACATTAAGTTTTGAAGTTAGCGCTACCAAAATATGGCTTTTGAAAGAAGAGAAAATATTCAGCAGAAGCTCCTGCTGATAAAATTATACAATAGCACAATGGACATGTCCCTAGGAGACCTGAAATACAAAAATTTCAACAGGCATAAAGTGAGCTTTCACATATGGCATTTTTTCTCATATGGCCACATTGCCTCTTCCTAAATGAGTTCAGTTTTATGCTTCCCCAGCAGGATCTACAGCACATATGAAACCCAGTAAAAGAGCATCACTTAGGTTAATAACCAAATAGGAAAGTAATATTACAGGAGTCTCCTCTAAAATGGATCTTATGTGTTGGCATCAAATATTTAAATGTTTTCCTAAAGATTTTTATTTCTAGCTAAATTTAGAAATATTTGACATAAAGTTTTAACAATATTAACATTGTGTCATTATTATATGACATTATTTGATTTTTCATTATGAACATATTGGACTTTTTCTAAGTGTCATATAGAATGCATACATCCCAATTATTTTTTCTTGTATCAGAATATATATACACACACACACACACATATACACTAGAGACTAGAGGCCCGGTGCACAAAAATTTGTGCACTCGGGGGCAGGGGGTCCCTCAGCCCGGCCTGTGCCCTCTCGCAGTCTGGAACCCCTGGGGAGTGACCACTTGCTGGCTTAGGCCTGCTCCCCGGGGGATTGGGCCTAAGATGGCAATCAGACATCCCTCTGGCAGCCCGGCAGCCCTCAGGGGATGCCCACTTGCCAACAGGGAGCAGACCTAAGCTGTAGTCGGATATCCTTAGCGCTGCTGAGGAGGCACGAGAGGCTCCCACCACCACCGCTGTACTGGCAGCCATCAGCCTGGCTTGTGGCTGAGCAGAGCTCCCCCATGTGGGAGTGCACTGACCCTAGAGGGCAGCTCCTGCATTGAGCGTCTGCCCCCTGGTGGTCAGTGTGTGTCATAGTGACCAGTCATTCCCAGTCTTTCTGCTGTTAGGGTCAGTTTGCATATTACCCTTTTACTATATAGGATAGAGGCCTGGTGCACGGGTGGGGGCCGGCTGGTTTGCCCTGAAGGGTGTCC
>NW_005354874.1:3862244-3870472 GCF_000412655.1 Myotis brandtii
GGGGAACGTTGGCTTCCTCCTTCAATGAAGGAAGCAAGCCTCATGTTCGCTTTAAGCTGCCTGGCTGCCGGCCGCCATCTTGGCTGACAGTTAATTTGCATATCTCCCTGATTAGCCAATGAAAAGGGTAGCGGTCGTACGCCAATTACCATGTTTCTCTTTTATTAGTGTAGATGCCTAAGCAACTGGACGAGTGGCCAGTAGCTATGCCATGCATTGACCACCAGGGGGCAGATGCTCAATGCAGGAGCTGCCAAGCTGTGGTCACTTGGCAGCGGCAGTTCTTGGGTGACACACCCGGAACCAGAGAGGAGGGAGCCCAATTCTGGGGTGCCTCACCTGAAAACCACCCTCTAGCAATCCAGGACCCCTCAGGGCATGTCGGAGAGCCAGTTTTGGCCCGATCCCCACAGGCCAGGCCGTGGGACCCCACCGGTGCACTGGGACTCTAGTATAATATGAAATAGTAATCCTTTTTCTATTTACTTAAGGTTGACCAAAATTGACGGAGACTGAAGATATATTATGGTCTAAGGCAGTGGTTCTCAACCTTGGCTGCACATTAGAATCACCTGGGAATTGTTTTAAAATCCTGATTTCTGGGCCTCATCCTCCGGAAATTCTGTTTCTTTGTTACTAATGTTGTGGCCTCACCCCATAACAAAGAAACAGAATTTCCAGAGGATGGGGCCCAGAAATCAGGATTTTAAAAAGATTCCCAGGTCATTCTAATGTGCAGCCAAGGTTGAGAACCACTGGTCTAAGGTCTTTTGGGGCAAAAGGGAAAAAAAAAATAAAGGATATAGACAAGTAGAAAGTGAAGTGCAGGCTAACAACAAGTATAAATTATCCTGTCTTTAGGCTTAGGATATAGAACTGTGGATACTAAGAGCTAAGGGACTTAAGCATCTGCATATTTTGTTATCCTGGGGGCAGGGTGGGGAAGTGATTCTGGAACCAATCCCCAGCAGATACTAAGGAACACTGTATATACAATTCATTTTTTTTCTGATTTTTTTTCTCACTATTCCCTATGAACCCTCTAAAGTGTGTGTGTGTGTGTGTGTGTGTGTGTGTGTGTGTGTGTGTGTGAGTGTGTGATAGGATGAAGATTCAGAAGATCTGTTTTTTAGTTCTGGCTTTGCCACTGCCTAGCTATAACCAAGAGTTAGCTTCTTAAGACCCTCGGAGCCTCTGTTTCCTCTTCAGTGAGAGATGTACTGATCCTCATGCTTCTTGGGGTTGTGGAAAAGATGAAATGAAACCATTTTTGAAGAATGATCAGGGTGAGCAAGAATAGCAAGGGTGAGCAAACTATGACCCATAAGCCAAAGTGACCCGCTGCCCCTTTTCCTATGGCATGTGAGCTAAGAATGGAATGGGAGGGGGGTAATAATAATTTATAAGAAATGGAAATTACATTAAGTTCAAAGTTTAGTGTCCATAAATAAAATTTTATTAGAACACACAAAGTCTAAAATGTTTACTATCTGGCCCTTAATAGAAAAAAAAATTTCTGCCCCCCGCCCCCAACCCTGCAATGTTTAGCATCTATGTGTATGTAGCCCAAATTACCCTGAATGTGAAGCCTCTCATTGCTATGTGGAACTCTTCAATGATGCAGTCTGTATCAATACACATGTGTGTTTATCAATATACATGTGTGTTTCACTAGAACTGGGAAAACAAGATTATCTCATAATGCCTTGCCCTTCTTAGGCACAGAGTCTTCTCTGTCCACCTCTCCCCAAACTGGTGGACTGGGGGGAAATGGCTCTCCCGATGTTAACCTCCAGTAGAGGTGACCTATAGGGCTGTGGCTTGGGCCCTAAGAATTTCAGGCTATGGATGGTAATGTAAGTGTCCTTTAAACACATTTCTTTTTGCTGCTGTACTTAAAAGGGGGCTCCCTTTATTTACTAGTGAACCTACTGTGCTTTGCTTTCTTTGAATATACTGCAAATGAGATTTGCATTAGGACGGTGAAGTAAACATCCCAATCATAACATCTTTATAGAAAGACCATCAGGTGACAGAACACATACAGGTCTGATCCATTAAATGAGTGGGGTTGACAGGGATTGTAATAATACGGATGTGTAAATGTGTTCACTTACACACTTTGTTGTAAAGACCAAAATCTTGTCAACCCAAATATTAACATATAACCTTAAACTCAGATATTAGAATATCTGCTTTCAAATTTAAGTCCAACTTTTCTCTTTGTCTCCGAAGGATGCCCAATTTCTTTTCATTACTCTTTATACATCAGGTGCCTTCGTTTCAGCGCAGTATGTAAAGAGCAGGTGGTATACGGAGTACTTTGAATCTTAATTATATTTTTCATTTATTTCACTGTGAGGATTTACCTTTCAATGTGTTTTTATAATCAAGACAGAAACAATTAGGGAGCTTGCTGCTTGATTGTTTCACTACATTTATTTTATAACATCTGCTGCAATGATTTTACAAAAAAAGAAAAAAGTGAAGTAAACATTTCAACAATAGCAAGGGGTTTAGACTGATTGTATGTGATCGCTTTATTTCATCTTTAAAGGAAATATTATCAAGATGAATCAGTCATGTTTCCAAACAATAAATATCATCTCATTTTTACACCTTACATTTTTGACACAGAAGCATGTCTATTCATTTTCAGGGATGTCATAGTTTATTAGCCTTGGATTTTAACTGAAACTAGTAGAAAAAACACACAAATATTTCTTCTTAGAGACATATTTTAAAGAAAAAAGTTTCCATTATCATACTTAGTTTATTCCTCAAAAATTATTTTACCTGTTCTTCATATTCTTTTGAACATAGTTCATAAAATAATAATATTCAGGATTAAGAGATGTATGGTTCATAACTTATTAAGATATGGACATATAATTTTAATGTAAGGGAATACTCTTCAAAATTAATATTCATTTTTCTTATTTTCCATTAAAGTATAGACAACCTTATGCAATAAGGTTTATAATAAATAAAACTTGAAAAACCACTAGTAATTAAATATAAGTAAGTAGGATAAGTAATAGACATAAAAAATGTGTGTGTGTGAGAGAGAGAGAGAGAGCACTTGAGATTTCAAGATGCTATGATGCTAGCTTTGAAGATGGATGAAGGAGCCTCTAAAAACTAAAACATGTAAGGAAATGGATTCTTGCCAGAGCCTCCAGAAGGAAGGTAACTGCTGACATACTGATTTTAGCCCCATAAGATCAATTTCAGACTTCTGGCCTCCAGAACTATAAGATATTAAATTTGTGCTGTGTTAAACCACCAACTCTATGGAAATGTTACAACAACAATGGGAAACTAATATGTTACCTCTCAACATAGTTTATCTAAACCATGTTAAAAAATTTAGGCTTGTCTTAATAGATCCCCAGAGAAAACAGAGATTCCAGTATCCTTCCATGTTCTAGTTGGGAATTGCCATAAAGTTATTCCTCCTCCTATAACCCATGCTAAATTTAGGCAGCATTTTTTATTATAATGACCCATCACTTTTTAAGGTCAGTCTTTGTTGGTTGCACAAGTGGAATTTAATTCAGGTAAATCTAATTACTATGAGCACAATCAGTAGAAGAGTTGTCATCTCCAGGAGATTTGAAGAAAAGGAATTACAGTAAAGGCATTAGGAAAATACAGAAAGGGAGAGGAATAGAGAAAGGAAACAATGAAAGAGGGAGAGAAGAAAGAAAGATAGAAGAGAAAAAGCTGTTTTCTAATTTCTGGTCTGGGAAAATAAAAGTTCAAACAATAACTTTTTTTTGCAAAAGAATTTTATTTATTTTTAATTTTTTCTTGTTTAAAGTATTACATATGTCTGCTTTTTCCCCCATTGACTTCTCCCTGTCATGCCCATGTCCCAGCACATATCCTCACCTCTCTAGTGTCTGTGTCCATTGGTTATGCTTATTTGCATGCATACAAGTCCTTTGGTTAATCTCTTACCCCCACCCCCCAACTCCCCTCTATGGTTTGATGGTCTGTTTGATGCTTCTCTGTCTCTGGATCTATTTTTGTTCATCAGATTATTTTGCTCATTATATTCCACAAAACCACCAACTTATGGAAATGTTACAACAACAATGGGAAACTAATATGTTACCTCTCAACATAGTTTATCTAAACCATGTTAAAAAAATTTAGGCTTGTCTTAATAGGTCCCCAGAGAAAACAGAGGTTCCAGTATCCTTCCATGTTCTAATTGGGAATTGCCATAAAGTTATTCCTCCTCCTATAACCCATGCTAAATTAGGCAGCATTTTTTATTATAATGACCCATCACTTTTTAAGGTCAGTCTTTGTTGATTGCACAAGTGGAATTTAATTCAGATAAATCTAATTACTATAAGCACAATCAGTAGAAGAGTTATCATCTCCAGGAGATTTGAAGAAAAGGAATTACAGTAAAGGCATTAGGAAAATACAGAAAGGGAGAGGAATAGAGAAAGGAAACAATGAAAGAGGGAGAGAAGAAAGAAAGATAGAAGAGAAAAAGCTGTTTTCTAATTTCTGGTCTGGGAAAATAAAAGTTCAAACAATAACTTTTTTTTGCAAAAGAATTTTATTTATTTTTAATTTTTTCTTGTTTAAAGTATTACATATGTCTGCTTTTTCCCCCATTGACTTCTCCCTGTCATGCCCATGTCCCAGCACATATCCTCACCCCTCTAGTGTCTGTGTCCATTGGTTATGCTTATTTGCATGCATACAAGTCCTTTGGTTAATCTCTTACCCCCACCCCCCAACTCCCCTCTATGGTTTGATGGTCTGTTTGATGCTTCTCTGTCTCTGGATCTATTTTTGTTCATCAGATTATTTTGCTCATTATATTCCACAAATGAGTGAGACCATGTGATATTTATCTTTCTCTGACTGGCTTATTTCACTTAGCATAACGCTCTCCAGGTCCATCCACGGTAAGAGTTCTTTCTTTTTTACAGCAGTGTAGTATTCCATTGTGTATGTACCACCAATTTTTAATCCACTCATCTGCTGATGGGAACTTAGGTTGTTTCCAAATTTTAGCTATTGTAAATTGTATTGCTATGAACATAGGGGTGCTTATATCCTTTCTGATTGGTGTTTCTGATTTCTTGGGATATATTCCTAGAAGTGGGACTACTGGGTCAATTGTGAGTCCCATTTTCAATTTTTTGAGGAAACTCCATACTGTTTTCCACAGTAGCTGCACCAGTCTGCATTCCCACCAGCAATGCACACAGGTTCCTTTTTCTCCACATCCTCACCAGCACTTGTCCTTTGTTGATGATAGCCATTCTGACAGGTGTGAGATAGTACCTCATTGTGATTTTGATTAGCATCTCTCAGATGATTAGTGACTTTGAGCATGTGTCTATTTAGGGACTTTTCCCATTTTTTGATTGGATTGTTTGTTTTTTGTAAAGATGTATGAGTTCCCTATAAATTTTGGAGATCAGACCCTTATCGGATATAATGTTGGCAAATATGTTCTCCCATGCAGTGGGCTTTCTTGTTGTTTTGTTGATGGTTTCTTTTGCTGTGCAGAAGCTTTTTATTTTGATGTAGTCTCATTTGTTTATTTTCTTCTTAGTTTCCATTGCCCTAGGAGCTGTGTTGGTAAAGATATTGCTACGACATATGTCTGCTATTTTGCTGCCTATGGAGTCTTATAGGATTTTTATCGTTTCCCGTTTTACATTTAAGTTCTTTAGCCATTTTGAGTTTGTTTTTGTGTACGGTGTAAGTTGGTGATCTAGTTTCATTTTTTTGCATGTATTTGACCAAATTTCCCAGCACCATTTATTGAAGAGACTGTCTTGACTCCATTATATGTTCCCTGCCCACTGCTGGGTCTGGGTTCAATTCTGACCAAGGGCATGTACCTAGGTTGCAGGCTCCTCCCTGGCCTGGGCCCAGGTCAGGGCTCATGCAGGAGGCAACCAATCAAAGTGTTCCTCTCACTTTGATGTTTCTCTCTGTCTTTCCCTTTCTCTTCCACATTCTCTAAAAATCAATGGAAACATGTCCTCAATGAGGTATCCTCAGGAAAGAAAGAAATGTCATATCCTATGAAAGAGACATCTTATGCCTAAAGAAAGTTGTCGTTTTCGTGGTGACGTGGTGAAAGTCCATGTTGATGAAAACACCTTGGTGACTACAGCGGCTGCAACAGTGGGATGATGGGGTGGCGCCTTCCTCTGATCAGCTGGTCACCTCCTGCAGAGGGAGGTCAGACTGCAGCTTTGGCCCGCTCAGTGGGCCTAAGCCATCAGTAGGACATCCCCTGAGGGCTCCCGGACTATGAGAGGGGGCAGGCTGGGCTGATGGACCCCCCCCCCCCAGTACATGATTTTTGTGCACTGAGCCTCTAGTCTGTATATAAGGGTCAGCTTCTTTCAGCTCAGATCTGGGGTAAGATCTGTAAAAGGTCAGGGACTTTCTGAGGTCCTCCTCTACCTGTCAGCTACTTTGCTTTTCTTTGAGATTGCCTGGTCTTCCTCCAAAGCTTCCCAAAGGAAGATTGTAGAGTTGAACCAGGCTGGCCATCACCCACAGACCCTGCCACAGGTTGTGAGCTTGGTAATTGGGGTGGCTGGTTTTGGGATGACAGGGCTAGTGGGTCCCATATTTGCAGGTCACATGGTCAGGCACTCAAAAAGAGGAAAATGACCCCTATGCCAGAGCCAAACCACCCAGTCTTTGCTAGATTCTCTAATTCTAGCTCCCTCAGGTGAAGCATGTTGCACTTTCAAGTTAGGTGTAGCCAGTCATCCTCTCTGCAGGAGCAAGCTCCGCAGGATGGAGCCACTGGGGCTCAGAAGGGACAGATCAGAAGGGTCTCCCATTGTAGGTGGTGCCATCCAGGCCTGCAGGAGTGGGCTGAGTACTTTATTCTAGTTCCAGACAATATCTTTTGAGGGAGAAACACTTTGAATGTCGATGTTTCTCTCTGTCTTTCCCTCTCTCTTCCATGCTCTTAAAAATCAATGGAAAGATATCCTCAGGTGAGGATAAAAGAAAGAAATGTCATATCCTATGAAAGAGACATCTTATGCCTAAAGAAAGTTGTCGTTTTCGTGGTGAAGGGACTGGAGTCCATGTTGATGAAAACACCTTGGTGACTACAGCGGCTGCAACAGTGGGATGATGGGGTGGCGCCTTCCTCTGATCAGCTGGTCACCTCCTGCAGAGGGAGGTCAGACTGCAGCTTTGGCCCGCTCAGTGGGCCTAAGCCATCAGTAGGACATCCCCTGAGGGCTCCCGGACTATGAGAGGGGGCAGGCTGGGCTGATGGACCCCCCCCCTCCAGTGCACAAATTTCATGCACCGGGCCTCTAGTAGCTTTATATCTGGTATTGTGATCCCTCCAACTTTGTTCTTCTTTCTCAGGATTGCTGCAGCTATTCAGGGTCTTTTTTTTTTTCAGATGAATTTTTGGAGAGTTTGTTCTAGGTCTGTGAAATATGCCATTGATATCTTATTGGGGATTGCATTGAATCTGTAGATTGCTTTGGGTAGTATGGACATTTTAATGATGTTGATTCTATCAATCCATGAGCACAGTATATTGTTCTATTTGTTCATGTCTTCCTCTATCTCTTTTTTCAATGTCCTGTAGTTTTCTGAGTACAGATCTTTTACCTCCTTAGTTAAGTTTATTCCTAGGTATCTTAATTTTCAAACAATAACTTTTGAAGATAAAAGATATAAAATTCATATTTAACATTCTATCCAATTTGGCTTTCCCTAACTAAGTAACAGCACAATTTGGAAATTGATAACCTCTTGACTTTAAACTTTTTCCAATAGTTTAAGATCAAACTAACCACAGATATTGTCAGTATATTATTTTAGCACCCTGGCTCACAAACTTAGGTGTGTATAAAAATTAGTGTTTATTGAAACAGTTTTGGGACCCTGCCCAAGAGATTCTGATACAGTAGGTCTTAGTTGGCCTTGGAATCTACAATTCTGCCTAGCTTCTTTCTAGGCTATGGTGATGCTACTGGTCTGTGGACCACATTTTGAATGGCACCACAACTCTAGTATTTTGTATCCAAATTTAGACTATTCTTTTTGAAAATCCCTCAACCTTTCCCTCTGCCTTATTTTTGTTGGAGGGTGGTTGTTTAAACAGGACAAAGATATCATATAGACAGATGGCTGATAATGGATGTAGATAGATAAATGACATAGAACATACTCCCTTCTCAGCAGATCCAAATCAC
>NW_005354874.1:3870895-3881472 GCF_000412655.1 Myotis brandtii
CATCATGGGAGGCCTTTTAGCAACACCGTGGACTCCCAGGGCCTGCATATGGGACACTGAGCATAGGAGAGTTGTGGTAGGATGGGGACCTCTTCCCAACTCAAACCCCAGTGTGTCTGAAATCACCTGCTTGTAAGCCTCTCTGCCCACAAGTGCTCTCCGGTGGTCCATGGCTCAGTTTGTCCCTCCCACAGTGACCAGTCTGAGAGCACGTGGAAGAGAGAACAAAGAGACTGTGCTTGTCCACTGGAAAGCAGACCGGGCTACTCCAAGAACATCCTGACTTGTGTATCTGAGAATGCACAGCTTTGAGTTTGTTATCTGAAAAAAAAAATGCATTCCCCACTGAAGTCATTTTTTCCCTGATTTTGATCAAAAGTGAATAACAAAGAGGGAAGACAAACAAGAAATATTTCCTTGTTATCTTAGTAGTTTTACCCACCTTCAGACACAGAAGCGAGATGGAATAACATGAAAGAAAATGACGTTTCCTCTGCAAAGTTTGAAGAACAAAAATAAGATTGGAGGCATCACTGCTGCTCAACTTACAGGAGTTACCCTACACAAAGTGAAAAAACAAAACAAAAAAAACTTTGATTTAAGTCAGTTTGTCTTCCAAAATCTAACATTTTCTCAGCTGAATGTGAGGGGATTCGTTATTTAAAAAAATAAAAGAAGAAACTGAACGGGGCATTTAGAACAATGCACATAAGCTGTTTGCCATATTGAAGCAACATCTGGGGCACTGATTTGAAAGCTGAAGGCAGGCTGCTCACCCGGATTGCCAAGGAAAACAGAAGCAACTGTCTGGCTGACGCATCAGAGAGGACGCACGTCACCAGGGCTCCATCTGAAACTGCCTTTGAGCGCGCAGATAACCTGAAAAGAAGCAGAGGGGTTGTTCTGAAACCTAATTCCAATTTACAAGCACATCTTTCTCTCCTTTCCAAAAACTACCAGTGATTTCTAAATAGAAATGCCTTTCCAATCTAAGCTGACCTAATTCTTCTTTCTCCCTCTGAAAGGCATCCTTATTTTGTATCAGTGTTTGGCTTTGCTTATTTGCTAGTCACTGGTGTTGCTTCGTCCCCTAAACTTGTTTGGTCGGCCTATCCTGATGTTCCAAGCAGTGATAGAATCATTGACCCAGTAATTAAAGAAATCCCGAACCTTATCACTCTGGCTGGCTGCCCTCTTCCTTCCCCCCTATTGTTCTTTTAGTAACACCACCAGCAGATGGTTAGAGATTTTTCACCCTTTCAACAGCTTTATATTTTTCCCATCTCATCAAGCATATCTCAGCCAAATGTAATTAGCTTAAGGCTTTTGAGCCCTTGCAGGAGATCAGTTAAAGACCTGAGCAATTTCAATAAAGAGCTTGGAAAGCGAATCCTGGAAAGCTATGCAAAACCACAGGAGAGCCACAATTGTTGAGAAGCAAAGACCTCTCTCCTCCTCCCCATCGCTCTTTCTTTTTTGTATTTTAAATTCTTAGAATATTCATGAGGTCTCCAGGGCTTTGCAGCTCCATTGGGACCATTACTGGGTAGGTGGGATATTTAAGCTTCCTTCTGTGGGGTCAACGTTTGGTTCCTTTTAATTGATTTCAACCAAGGGGCATTTTCTTGGCTAGCCTGTCACTCCCAAATGGCAAACAATTTGTTTGCTAAACCTCTTAGCATTTTCATTCAGCTGTTTATCCTTTGGTCTTTAGAAACTAGCTGGTAAGCCTTCTTTGTCATTCCCATCATTCGATATGAAAGCTAAATTAACCACAATACAGATGTGCACCCTGCCTTTGAGTGGAGGGAAAACTATTTCTCAGTAGCCACATGTATTGAAGCACTGGATCCCACAGCCCAAGCCTTTGGGAGAAAAGATTTTGAGACAAAATTAATTTCTATTTTTTTGAAACGGTATGAGAAGCGTTTGATATATGAACTGCAGATTTGGGGGGGGGGGCGGTAAATGGTGGGAGAGGGGTGTGGGCTCATCCTTGGATGGTGTGATGTGTATTTTCCCCAAGCCTTGGAGTGAAAGGCTCCAAGCCTCAGGTGTTGGGTAGTAGGATGATTAGGTCTGTTTTCATGTCAGTTTCTCATTATCAAGATTTGGGTAAAAGGGACCAATGCCAAAAGCAATTAGAATGAGGTGTTTTTTTGTTATTGTTGTTTAAGTGAACTAATCAGGTGTTTTTTAAAAATAGATATGGATATGTGGAGATCTTATATATACGCCCTGCCTTCAGAGGACATTATAATAATGATCTAGAGGAAAATTCCTTTTAAAACATGGGAAGTGTATTGTGAGCATGTTATGCCATGGAGGAGGCTTGCAAAACAGACTACAAATGCTTATGAATTAACTTGTTGTCTCCAAAATATGACATTTGAAGCACAAATTGACTTACAGAAGGATCTAAGCAGAATGAGAGTTTTCTGTAGGTAGGACAAAAAAAAACAACTTGGTGTTCGGCAGGTGTTATATCCTCCACTATAGGACATGCATGATATAATGCTTTTTAAAAATGTTCATTTTGCATAGAAGAATGAAAATCAATTACAGTAAAGCTGTACTATTATTGCTGGGAATGCAGTAAGCTGGAATACACTAGACTATCCCAGCCAGAGGGATAGGTCAAGATGAAAAACTAGTTTTATTGGTGCAGAAAGACAAGGGAGAAGGAAAAGAAATTGCTAAGAAAACCTTCACTTTATAACAAGATACAAAGAGGCACAAAGTCTATTGGCAAATTCAATGTTCAGAAAATGTGCCGAAATGATCTTCTACAGACCTCCTTATACAATAGTTGCACCATTGGCCAGACTGCTATGGGCAGGATAACTTTGTTTCATTCCATTTTCCAAATAACATGTTTAGTCAAAAAACTTTCGGAGCCAGTTATCACTATTTTAGAACTTCCCAAAATGATGATGCCCATTTTCCTCTATTTCCAAGCTATAAAAATTAAGGGTGTGAGGAGTAATGCACATGAGCAGGGTCATACATGTAGATGGCGGGGGAAGGACCCGACCCGACATTTATTGTCTAAATTGTGGCCCTGTGTTCTTTCCACCCTACCTTTTCCCCTAGAAGCTTCCCAAAAGGGTTGTGCCTAATAGAATATGAATCTCAAGAGGTGTCTGTTGAAATTTAACTTAGCCCATTTCTGAAGTGGTAAAATCACCCAACTGTAATCTCGGAGTTGGACTTGATCCTGGAGGTCACCCAGTTCAACCTCCTGCCCTGATGCACAGCAGGTGTTGTAGCCTCCACTACAGGACATACATGATATGAGGAGCTTATTACCATCCATAGCTGTTCTTCCATCCTAGTTCATTCTGAGTGTTCAAAAATGTACTTGAGCTGTGGCCGATGTGGCTCAGTTAGTTGGAGTGTTGTCCCATATACCAAAAGTTTGTGAGTTGGATTCCAGTCTGGGCACAGACTAAAAGCAACCGATCAATGTTCTCTCTCACATCAATGTTTCTCTCTCTCTTCCTCTCTCTCTCAAATTAATAAGAATATCCTCAAGTGAGGATTTAAAAAAATGAATTTGATTTTCCTGAAGCTTCTGCGCATTCATCCCAGGTCTTCTGGGAGAGGGAACTGAAGTGAGCCTGGCCTATATGAGAACCCCTTGAGCATTTGAAGGCAGTTTACAGAGCCACTTCCTGTGTTTTCTGACTAGTCATTTAATTCATTCTTTACTTGTTCCAAACACCCCTCATATTGCATAGTTTCCAAACCCCTTCATCATCTTTATTTTTATTTTATTTTATTTTTTTAAATATATTTTATTGATTTTTTATAGAGAGGAAGGGAGAGAGATAGAGAGCTAGAAACATCGATGAGAGAGAAACATCGATCAGCTGCCTCCTGCACATCTCCCACCGGGGATATGCCCGCAACCAAGGCACATGCCCTCGACCGGAATCAAACCCGGGACCCTTCAGTCCGCAGGCCGACGCTCCATCCACTGAGCCAAACCGGTTTCGGCATCATCTTTATTTTTAAAAGGCATGGCATCAGGCCCTGGCAACTCTGAGTATAAACATCCCCCTGAGAGAGATGGGGAAGTACCCTCACAGTGAGAGGAGGAGCACCCTGGTTCTGCAGCCAGATGACCTAGGCTTGTGGCCAGGTTTTCCTCTAATGAGCCAGTAACAAATGATTTATCGTTTACTTGGTTTCCCCATCTGTAAATGGGGATAACAATAGCACGGACCTCAGAGAATTATAGTGCTCAAATGAGTTAATATAAAGTTCTAGCAATAGTGCCAGGCACATAGTATGCTCTTCATTAAATGAACCATGTTGTCATCATTGTTCTGAACAGAAGTCCATACTCCAAAACAAAGGAAAGCCGCACATTTCTGTGATGAACAGCGGTAAACCCCAAGACTACCAGAACCCTGGATCAAATGTTACTTTCTTCCCTAAAATGACATGGCTAATCTACTCCCTGGTTTTGACATCACAATGTGGGACCACAAGGGCACCTGGAAAGACATCTACTTTCATCCTCCAAATGTGCCCCAGCTAGATGTCCAACAGTTTTCCTTAGCTGCTGATGTTTTTGATAGTAAGAGACCTCATTAAAGGGACACAGCAGATCAAGAGAAATACCCTGCAGCCGTTGGCTTCTGGCAGATGTGCTGTGTCATGGGAATGTCACAGCTGATTCTGTCTGTGTGCAGAAATGACAGGGCCATGCAAACAGTGCTGAAATCTGGTAAAAATGGGCCTGCAAACTTAAGGATAAAACATTAATGGTGTAAAAAGGTGGTCTAGTCTCATTTTTTTGCATGTATTAGTATCTAATTTTCCTAGTACCATTTATTGCAGGGTGGGGAACCTTTTTTCTGCCAAGGGCCATTTGGATATTTATAACATCATTTGCAGGCCATACAAAATTGTCAACTTAAAAATTAGCCTGCTATATTTGGTCAAACATTTAACTCATCCCTAATGCTTTGGCAGGGCCAGAACCAAATAATTTTGCAGGCCTTATATAGCCAGCAGGACAGACGTTCCCCACCCGATTTATTGAAAAGGCTGTCTTTACCCCATTCATTGTATGTTTTTGCCTCCCTTGTTAAATATTGACCATAAGTGCATAGGTTTATTTTATGGCTCTCTATTCTGTTCAGTTGCTCTATATTTCTGTTTTTATGTTAGTACAGGCTGTTTGATCACAGTGGACTTATAGTTTCATATCAGGTAGCATGATTCCTCCAACTTTGTTCTTCTTTCTCAAGATTTCTCTGTCTTTACCCCGTTCATTGTATGTTTTTGCCTCCCTTGTTAAATATTAATAGACCATAAGTGCATAGGTTTATTTTTTGGCTCTCTATTCTGTTAAATTGCTCTATATTTCTGTTTTTATGTTAGTACAGGCTGTTTGATCACAGTGGACTTATTGTATAGTTTCGTATCAGGTAGCATGATTCCTCCAACTTTGTTCTTCTTTCTCAAGATTTCTGTTGCTATTTGGGGCTTTTGTGATTGTTTTCTGTGTGTGTGTGGCTCCATATAAATGTTTGGAATATTTGTTCTAGATCTGTGAAATATACCATTGATATCTTGATAGGAATTGTGTTGAATCTAAAGGTTGTTTTGGGTAGTATGGACACTTTAATTATGTTAATTCTTCCTATCCATGAACATGGTATATGCTTCCATTTATTTGTATCTTCTTCAATTTCTTTCTTTCGTGCCTCCCCATTTTCTGAGTATATCTTTTACATCCTTAATTAAATTTATTCCTAGGTATTCTTTTTTCTTGAAGCAAGTGTAAACGGGATTGTTTTCTTAGTGTCTCTTTCTGATAGTTCATTATTGGTGTACAAAAATACAACTGAAGGGTCCAGCCAGTGTGGCTCAGTTGTTGAGTGTGGATCTATGAACCAGGAGGTCATGGGTTTGATTCCCGGTCAAGGCACATGCCCAGGTTGCGGGTTCAATCCCCAGTGTGGTGCATGCAGGAGACGGCCAGTCTATGATTCTTTCTCATCATTGATCTTTCTATTTCCCTCACCCTTTTTCTATGAAATTAATAAAAACATACTTAAAAAATATAACTGATATACAGATATTTACTTTGTATCCTGCAACTTTACTGAATTATCAGTTCTAGTACCTTTTTGGTGGACTCTTTAGAGTTCTCTATATACAGTATGATATTATCTACAAATAATGGAAGTTTTACTTCTTCCTTTCCAATTTAGATGTCTTTTAACGGCCTGTCTATGATTCGCTCTCATCATTGATCTTTCTATTTACCTCTCCCTTCTTCTATGAAATCAATAAAAACATATTTAAAAAATATAACTGATATACAGATATTTACTTTGTATCCTGCAACTTTACTGAATTATCAGTTCTAGTACCTTTTTGGTGGACTCTTTAGAGTTCTCTATATACAGTATGATATTATCTACAAATAATGGAAGTTTTACTTCTTCCTTTCCAATTTAGATGTCTTTTATGTCTTCTTCTTCTTCTTTGATTTCTGTGGCTTGGACTTCCAGTACTATGCTGAATAAAGGTGATGAAAGTGGACATCCCTGATTTGTTCCCAGTTTTAAGGGAAATGCATTTTTTTCCTATTGAATATTATGTTGATTGTGGGTTTACCATATATGGTCTTTATTATGTGGAGATATGTTCCCTCTATTGCCACTTTGCTGAGAGTTTTTATCATAAATGGGTGCTGGATTTTATCAAATGCTTTCTCGGCATATTTATTAATATGATCATGTGGTTTTTATCTTTCATTTTATTTATCACATTTATTGATTTGCAGATATTATGCCAATTTGCATGCCTGGATTAAGTCCACCTTAGTGTATGATCTTTTTAATGTATTGCTATACCCAGTGTGCTAATATTGTGTTGAGGATTTTAGCATCTATGTTCATCAGCAATAATGGTCTATAATTTTTCTTTCTTTGTAGTGTCTTTATCTGGTTTTAGAATTAGGATAATGCCTCATAAAATGAACTTTGGAGTCTTCCCTCCTCTTGAATTTTTTTTTTCTAGATTACCTTCTTACACCATACACAAGAATAAACTCAAAATGGATTAAAGACTTAAATGTTAGACTCAAAACAATAAAAATCTTAGGCAGTAAAGTCTCAGACATTTCTTATAGCAGTATTTTTTCTGATATATCTCCCTTAGGCAAGGAAAACAAAAGAAAAACAAACGGGACAAACATCAAACTAAAATGTTTTTGCACAGCACAGGAAACCATCAACAAACTGAAAAGACAACCCACTGAATGGGAGAACATATTGAAAGCAGCATGGAGTTACCTCAAAATATTAAAAGTGAAATTGCCTTATGACCCAGCAATTCCACTTCTGGGAATATATCCAATACACTAATTTGAAAGAATATATGTACCACTATGTTCATTGAAGTGTTATTTACAATAGCCAGGATTTGAAAGGATCCCAAGTGCCCATCAGTAGATGAGTGGATACAAAAGCTGTGGTACATTTACACAATGGAATGTTACTCACCCATAGAAAGAAAGAAATCTTAGCTTTTGTGACAGCATGGATGGAGCTTGAGATTATTGTGCTAAGTGAAATAAGCCAGTCAGGGAAAGTTAAGTTACCAAATGATTCACTTATATGTGGAATATAATGAACAAAATATACTAACAAACAAGGTGGAGACAGACTCATGGATACAGAGGACAGACTGACAGCTGTCAGAGGGGATTGGGTGAGAAGGGTGAAGGGATTAAGCAAAGCAAAGAAAAAATACTCATGGATACAGACAACAGTATGGTGATTGCCAGAGGGAAAGAGGTGTGGTGGGTGGTAAACACACAACACAATACACAGGCGATTTATTATAGAATTGTATTTCTGAAACTTATAATTTTTTTCTAACCAATGTGATCCCAAAAAGTTCAATTTAAAAATGTTACAAAAAAAATAGAGGTGGATCTAGGTGCTCCCACTGACATTATTTTTATGTAGGCACCTAATAGTAAATGCTGCAGCATATATAACATGACTGCCATAATCCTGGTTGACATTTGTATAGAAACCTGGACAAACAAAGACACAGTAGTATAGAAACAGCTATCACTCAGCTATAAAGTTTTAGTATTTATCATTAATTCCTAACTCATGTTCCTTCTTCTGAGGTTTTAAATCTACTAGAACTTCTTCCAGCTGTTGATGTTGGAATCAAAGCATATTATAAAGCAGGGGACAGAAACATCATCCCACACCCTCCCCCGTTCATCCTATGCAGACACTCAAAATCCCCAAAGGAGCCACATTCTCAGGGAGAAGTGTTAGATTGTGGACAAATAGAAATTTGGATTCTGGCAAATCAGTAACTGTAAGGAATTGCTGAAAAAGACAATGGGAACTCTTCTTAATCCTTCTAGGTCATTCTTGACGAGTTCCACCTTAGACTACAATGGCAGAAGTCCAATTTTCCTCTCCACTTACTTGATTCTAAATGCTTTAGATAAGCTACATTATCACTGCTGTCTTAATTTATTGCTGTCTTGCTGTCTTATAAGATTATTAATGATTATAGAAATCTCACCTTAGAAAAAGACAGAGAGAGATGGGCTTGTGATGTAAGTCCTGGTATATTTGGGTCGCCCAGGCAGCACCACACAGCCTAACTGCAGAGAGCTGACCTCCAAAGGCCCTTCTCTGCAGGGCTCCCATAGGACCAGCATCTTGTGACATTTCGTGCTGGGTACAAAATCCCACAGGCACTCACTTATCTCAGCATATGCCAGTGATCACAGCCACAAAGACCAGGGGATAGAATACAAAAGAATGGTGCTTTGTCTTTTTACCACTTTATCTTATTTTCCCTCTAGAATTTATATTTTGTACCAACCATATTGCAACAAGACAGTTTTAGAAAATAGAAAGAAATAGCACTACGGTTTCACAACCATTATATCAAAGTGCTTTTGGGCTTTACCCTCTTCAGAGTGTGTTCATGATTTCAGCTACAAGGAGCAGCCTGAAAGCCCTCATGGGCAGCTCATCACATATCTTCCATGCGTGCTGTGCCTGGGATGTGGTCCTTTGGCTTTTGAAGGACTTAGGGTGTGAGAAACTTGTGGGGAGACTTAGCATTCTCTCCCCCGCCGCCCCATCCCCATCCCATCCCCTAGGAGATAGACCAGAAGCCCTTGGCAATCACTTTCCCCCAATCTCATTTAGGGCCCTGTGAATCCAGATTCCTCATGATTTGGATTCTGGCAAATCAGCAACTGGAATAAAAGTAGCCCTGAAGTGTTTCTCTCACATGGATGTTTCTCTCTGTCTTTCCCTCTCTCCTCCACTCTCTCTAAAAATCAATGGAAAAATATCCTTGGGTGAGGATTTAAAAAAAACTATCCCTGATGAGGGAACAGACTTGGGAACTCAGAGAGAAGGACTGTACCCTCTCAACACAATTTTATACGGTCTTATCAAAACCAAAACCTTTTTTCCCAAATGTCATTCTCGTTTTCAAAACCAAGCCAGTCCTTTTCAAATGTCAGGAATGCATTTCAAATCTTTCACAGGCTGGGAGGGAAAGCTTCCCTGAGCACATTCAATGCATTCAGATTGGGACTTTGAGGACCTTACCCTAAATAGAAAACAAGATGTTTTTGGTCGACCCCTGGCTGGGCCATGTTGGTGAGAGAGAAATGCTTTGTGTGAACTGGGAATCTGAATAAGTGTTTCCTAGTCCAGATCCTGGCATTCTGCTCCCCTATTGAACAATGGGGTGTGAGACCAGATACTGAGGATGCATCATTTGTTTGTTGAAGGTCTGTCAATGCTCACCAGCCGGATAGTACAGCAACAGACTATGTGAAGCCGAAACAATAGCCACTGTTCTAGAATGAGCCCATTGACCATACCCTTTGGCTGAACCTGGCTTCTTGTCTCTGAGGAAGATGTAAAGTCCTAATTGTCTGGAGTTGAACCATAGGTTGAAATACCAGAAGATTCTAGAGGTTATGAGCAATGCAAGTTGTCCTAAGGTGCAGAGTGTTAGTCTAGGTCTTTCTAGGAGATGATGTTAAGATGTGATTCATTTGGGAAATATTTCTTCAGGGAAATGCCTGTGTGAGAGAAAAGCAGGAGGGGGTTTGGGAAGGTGGGGAGAGCCATCAGACCACATTGTAAGTGTGACCTCCAAGTGAAGGAGACAAAGAAGGAGGGTTGGGGAGTGTGCAGTGTAAGAATTGACAAAGCACCTGAAAGTCTTTGAGGAAATTTAGCCAACAACAGACTTGCCTTAGTTCCTCTCAGTCATTGGTCTGGAGCAGTCTGAGGGAAACACGGAACAAATAAGCTGGAGCCCAGCAGCTGGGCCCTCAGTCAATGACACTCCCTGTGATTGGGTGGCTGCCACTCAAAGTCCTAGAAACTCAGGTAAGCATCCAATAAATTACTTTTTAAGTACACAGTGTAAGTGTGTAGCTAATTCTCAAAAACAAGCTAGTCTTATTCCTAAATTTGTTATAAAATATTTGAGATTTAGACATCCAAAATAAGTGAAGTTTCTTTCAAAAGAATGAATTTGAG
>NW_005354874.1:3881997-3922218 GCF_000412655.1 Myotis brandtii
GAGCTTGAGATTATTGTGCTAAGTGAAATAAGCCAGTCAGGGAAAGTTAAGTACCAAATGATTTCACTTATATGTGGAATATAATGAACAAAATATACTAACAAACAAGGTGGAGACAGACTCATGGATACAGAGGACAGACTGACAGCTGTCAGAGGGGATTGGGTGAGAAGGGTGAAGGGATTAAGCAAAGCAAAGAAAAAATACTCACGGATACAGACAACAGTATGGTGATTGCCAGAGGGAAGGAGGTATGGGGGGTGATAAACACACAACACAATACACAGGCGATTTATTATAGAATTGTATTTCTGAAACTTATAATTTTTTTCTAACCAATGTGATCCCAAAAAGTTCAATTTAAAAATGTTACAAAAAAAATAGAGGTGGATCTAGGTGCTCCCACTGACATTATTTTTATGTAGGCACCTAATAGTAAATGCTGCAGCATATATAACATGACTGCCATAATCCTGGTTGACATTTGTATAGAAACCTGGACAAACAAAAACACAGTAGTATAGAAACAGCTATCACTCAGCTATAAAGTTTTAGTATTTATCATTAATTCCTAACTCATGTTCCTTCTTCTGAGGTTTTAAATCTACTAGAACTTCTTCCAGCTGTTGATGTTGGAATCAAAGCATATTATAAAGCAGGGGACAGAAACATCATCCCACACCCTCCCCCGTTCATCCTATGCAGACACTCAAAATCCCCAAAGGAGCCACATTCTCAGGGAGAAGTGTTAGATTGTGGACAAATAGAAATTTGGATTCTGGCAAATCAGTAACTGTAAGGAATTGCTGAAAAAGACAATGGGAACTCTTCTTAATCCTTCTAGGTCATTCTTGACGGGTTCCACCTTAGACTACAATGGCAGAAGTCCAATTTTTCTCTCCACTTACTTGATTCTAAATGCTTTAGATAAGCTACATTATCACTGCTGTCTTAATTTATTGCTGTCTTAATTCTTATTAAGATTATTAATGATTATAGAAATCTCACCTTAGAAAAAGACAGAGAGAGATGGGCTTGTGATGTAAGTCCTGGTGTATTTGGGTCGCCCAGGCAGCACCACACAGCCTAACTGCAGAGAGCTGACCTCCAAAGGCCCTTCTCTGCAGGGCTCCCATAGGACCAGCATCTTGTGACATTTCGTGCTGGGTACAAAATCCCACAGGCACTCACTTATCTCAGCATATGCCAGTGATCACAGCCACAAAGACCAGGGGATAGAATACAAAAGAATGGTGCTTTGTCTTTTTACCACTTTATCTTATTTTCCCTCTAGAATTTATATTTTGTACCAACCATATTGCAACAAGACAGTTTTAGAAAATAGAAAGAAATAGCACTATGGTTTCACAACCATTATATCAAAGTGCTTTTGGGCTTTACCCTCCTCAGAGTGTGTTCATGATTTCAGCTACAAGGAGCAGCCTGAAAGCCCTCATGGGCAGCTCATCACATATCTTCCATGCGTGCTGTGCCTGGGATGTGGTCCTTTGGCTTTTGAAGGACTTAGGGTGTGAGAAACTTGTGGGGAGACTTAGCATTCTCTCCCCCGCCGCCCCATCCCCATCCCATCCCCTAGGAGATAGACCAGAAGCCCTTGGCAATCACTTTCCCCCAATCTCATTTAGGGCCCTGTGAATCCAGATTCCTCATGATTTGGATTCTGGCAAATCAGCAACTGGAATAAAAGTAGCCCTGAAGTGTTTCTCTCACATGGATGTTTCTCTCTGTCTTTCCCTCTCTCCTCCACTCTCTCTAAAAATCAATGGAAAAATATCCTTGGGTGAGGATTTAAAAAAAACTATCCCTGATGAGGGAACAGACTTGGGAACTCAGAGAGAAGGACTGTACCCTCTCAACACAATTTTATACGGTCTTATCAAAACCAAAACCTTTTTTCCCAAATGTCATTCTCGTTTTCAAAACCAAGCCAGTCCTTTTCAAATGTCAGGAATGCATTTCAAATCTTTCACAGGCTGGGAGGGAAAGCTTCCCTGAGCACATTCAATGCATTCAGATTGGGACTTTGAGGACCTTACCCTAAATAGAAAACAAGATGTTTTTGGTCGACCCCTGGCTGGGCCATGTTGGTGAGAGAGAAATGCTTTGTGTGAACTGGGAATCTGAATAAGTGTTTCCTAGTCCAGTTGGGCCATGTTGGTGAGAGAGAAATGCTTTGTGTCATGGGAAGTGCTGTGAACTGGGAATCTGAATAAGTGTTTCCTAGTCCAGATCCTGGCATTCTGCTCCCCTATTGAACAATGGGGTGTGAGACCAGATACTGAGGATGCATCATTTGTTTGTTGAAGGTCTGTCAATGCTCACCAGCCGGATAGTACAGCAACAGACTATGTGAAGCCGAAACAATAGCCACTGTTCTAGAATGAGCCCATTGACCATACCCTTTGGCTGAACCTGGCTTCTTGTCTCTGAGGAAGATGTAAAGTCCTAATTGTCTGGAGTTGAACCATAGGTTGAAATACCAGAAGATTCTAGAGGTTATGAGCAATGCAAGTTGTCCTAAGGTGCAGAGTGTTAGTCTAGGTCTTTCTAGGAGATGATGTTAAGATGTGATTCATTTGGGAAATATTTCTTCAGGGAAATGCCTGTGTGAGAGAAAAGCAGGAGGGGGTTTGGGAAGGTGGGGAGAGCCATCAGACCACATTGTAAGTGTGACCTCCAAGTGAAGGAGACAAAGAAGGAGGGTTGGGGAGTGTGCAGTGTAAGAATTGACAAAGCACCTGAAAGTCTTTGAGGAAATTTAGCCAACAACAGACTTGCCTTAGTTCCTCTCAGTCATTGGTCTGGAGCAGTCTGAGGGAAACACGGAACAAATAAGCTGGAGCCCAGCAGCTGGGCCCTCAGTCAATGACACTCCCTGTGATTGGGTGGCTGCCACTCAAAGTCCTAGAAACTCAGGTAAGCATCCAATAAATTACTTTTTAAGTACACAGTGTAAGTGTGTAGCTAATTCTCAAAAACAAGCTAGTCTTATTCCTAAATTTGTTATAAAATATTTGAGATTTAGACATCCAAAATAAGTGAAGTTTCTTTCAAAAGAATGAATTTGAGAAGGTGCATGCTGTTATTGAGGGCTCTGAAGTTAACCCTACTTGTAGTCACATCTGAAAATGTATTCTGTACTAACTTTCACTACCCCACTCTGAATATGTTTCAAGGAATGCAAGACTGAGGATTTGCAGATTCCTCTGTGGGAGCCCTGCATGCCAAGCGTGCCCTGCAATGGACATGAAGACTTCTAGAGCAGCACCTCAACTCGCACCTATCTTTTCCCTCACTTTTCTCACCACCACCCAGAAAATGGGGAGCTTATGTTCCCTTTTCTCTGACCCAGGTTGCAAAGTAGGTCTCAGTTTTGATGAGTTTAGTTTCTCCTCTACATGTTCCATCACTCTGAAATGGTGTTAGTTTATATCAAGTGCAGAATGTTTGTGGGGATATCAACCCAGTTCACTGCCTTTATAGTTATGTAACACTTTTCTTACATTCCTATGAGTAGCAAGTATTTTAATGCCAATGTCCCTTCCCTTTTGGGGTCCAGAATAACAGAATTACTGGCTCTCTATATTCTAACTATTTTGGTACCTTACCTTATTCTGGAACATGCTCTTAGTACCCCATGCTCATAGCAGCCAGGTGACCTTTGACCATCAAAGATCTGGATAACACATGTATGTTCTCAGGTCATCAGGGATCATGCTTAAAGTGTGCAAGGCAAATAGTGGTGCCTTATGGAAACACTTTTGGGAGCAAAATATGCCAGATAATTTGTATCACCCACATGCTTTATCATCTTTGCACTTTTGGAAGATGTCATGGATGCCTAGTTGTGTCTAAAACATAATAATACCCAGAGAATATGAAAAGAAAAGGGGGTGTAAAAATGTCACTGCCATATCATAGCTAATGTGTTTTAAATTAAATACAGTTATAAGTATATGGACTTTTTAATGTTCAACCACATTTTTAGCATAACTTACATTTTAGCATTATGGGTTTTCCCCTGTATTGTCAAGTTGAATTAAATGGGGGAACAATGTCATTAATGGTTCTCACATGGACAAAAATGTATTAAAATTTATCCCTGATTATTTCTCTGCTGCAAAGACTATATTCATGGCTATTATTTACTGAACCCCAAGTTGTCCTAAGAAACATACGTTTTACAATGAACATTAAACTGAGCTTTCTGGCTCCTGTGTTCTGCCCATCTCTGATGACAGTAAATGTCAGTACAGTATATTGTATGCTTACTGGGCCAATGATGATGTATTTGGGAAAATACTATTGTCCTAAATAAAGCAACATTGAACAAAGGCTGGGGCTTCGATTTCACATTTTCAATTTTGTTTTAAACCAAACATGAAATTATTCAGGATCGCAAGATAAACATACATGTTCACCTTCATGCCTCTAAAACACCCCATTGGGATAACAGTATAGAAACACAAATTTGTAGTAAACCCCAACAGAGAAGAAATCAGGAGACAGACAATGGATTTTTAACAAATTTGTGAACACTGGAAAGTAAGTGAGAATATGTTGAAGATGAAACAGAAACTAGAATAGACTGTAAGAGGTCACCTGCAGGAGGAAGTAGCTTGTCCATGTTAGAACCCCAGAGAAGCTCAGGGTCGGTGCTCAGTAGTAGAGTGACCAAGCAATTTATTTTTTAGACTAGGACACTTATGAAAAAAAAAAGGTAAAACTACCAGTAATTATACTGGGTGAGGCAAAAAGCATAACCTGAGACTATACTGGGAAAGTAGGACATATAGTTAGTAGGAAAGATGAAGGTCAAGGCTAGTAAGAGGAGCTGAGTATAGGGGGTTGACAGAAGTTCTCTTTGGAACAGCCAAAGCAGTCAGCCTCCCCACCATGGTACCTAAGGGAGCAGGGAGCTCAATCCTAAAGAAATGAAGCAAATAAAATAAGAGAAGAATTTGGGGTTGTTCCTCTGGATATTACCACCCAAGATTAATGCCCCTCATTCTGGCACTTGAGGGCCTGACATTTGTCTCCTTGTCATTTTACCTTAAGGTAACTCTATCAACGCACACTACTTTTCACAAGGATCCCCCACCCAATCAGAAATCCTCCCACGGAAGCCATTGGCAGGGAGACAGACCTATGTCCATATCAGAGGAAACCTGTATTACCCTGGTCTCTTATTCATGTATATGAGTGGCAACCCTGAATTGGTAAACATACTAGGAAAGCTAGCACTGGGAATCAGAAAGAGTAAGCGATAGACTAAAAAATAGAAGTAAAATAAATTTTTAAAAATTTTAAGAAAGAACTATCCCTAAAAACACACACAAAAAGAAATCGCAATAATTTATAATATCTTGAATAAAAAAAAATCTTCAAAATAAGAGGATGTCATTTAAATAGCAACAATTAGAAAATAAGGAGTGTTTAAAATATAAAACAAAATTGCCAAAATTAAAATCAATACATGAGCTGAAAGATCAAGAAATGGAAAATATGACAGAAGAGTAGAAGTGTAATAATCAATTTAAGGAAAGTTCCCAGACTTAATTGAAAGAGACCAATAACTATTAACTGTATGAGTGACTCACATTGAGGGATATTGTCATGAAATTTCAGATTAGAAAACTAGCAATCAAACAACAAAACCATATTTACTAATCAGCAACTCTGAGTGTTAGCAGTCAATAGAACATAGATTTCAAAGTTTTGGGGAAAGTTATTTGAACTTGAATACCTCCTCTAATAAAGGTATAGCCAAAATAAATATATTTTCAGACATAGAGTCTCAAAATTTTTATCTTAGGAAATTGCTTGAAAAAGCACACCAACAAAATGAGAAAACTAAAATGGAAGAAAACGGGGGATCCAGTAATTACTGGGCTCAACCCAGAGTAAAAACAAAATGCTGTACAAGAAAATTTGTTCTAATATGATGTAAACTAAAATGTGGTACCATTTTAATTAATTTTACTTTGATGCCATGGGCATTCCCTAATTGAGTGACTCTAGTGCTGTAATCTTGGTTCTGTGGACAAGATCTGTGACTGTAGTGTACTTTCGAGCCACCTGAAAACAAAATTCCTATTATTTTGTAAGATAGTCCACCATTTACACTTGTTAATTCAAAAGTGCAAATAATAAAGATGATAATATATACCTAAATGAGATAATGCTAGTAGATACAATAATTCTTAAAACTCTATCCTTTTGTGTAACAACAAAAAAAAGAAAATTAAATTTGAGCCAACAATTTAAAGTATCTTTGGGGATTTAATCTATTTTATGTATATCCTTGGTTTTCCATATTTTCTCTCATTTCATTGTCCTCTGGCTTCTCCAGCAATGCCCCTTGCTACCTAATAATGAGCACCCTGCTGCCATCTAACACCGAAATCTATGTATGGTCTGTTCTCTCTAGTCCAATGCAGGCTTCTCCCAAGACACCACCCATTGACCTCAATTGGCCCTTCATTGTGACTGCGACTCATAGTCTTTTCCTACCCCTAGTGGTTCATCTTGCACTTTTTAGCTAGAGGATCAAGGCTCCATATATCACAACTCTCGAGGAGCATGACTGACATTAATGCTCCATGCAAATGTGTCATTTTTATAGTCTGCTCAGCTGCACATGGTGGTCCTGCTGAGGGTTGCTTGCTCCTCGCTATGGTGACTGCCAAAGTAAACTCACCAGTCGGCATCATCATCTACATTCTGGGTGCCCTACCCATAGGTCATGTTGGGACTTCTGCTTACGACAAGCAGAGAGATTCTGGGGAGCTAAACCTAATCCCACTGGGACACCATCCTTTATCAGCTCATGCAGAATGGTGGAGCTGAGACCTTCCTGGGATATATGCTTTACATCCCAAATAAGAAGTGAAGCAAAAGTCCCTCCTTAGGTTTTGGTTTTCCTCTCAACCTATCTGCATACTGCCTCTGTCTGGGTATTTAGCCTTTATCCTACATTTGAAAGGGAATGTCACAAGGGGTAGACTTTCCCTTTACATTTCCTTCATGACCAGTAATTCCTCTCAACTTTAACTATAAATGAGAATTACCTCAAAAATCCCAACTCCCAGGCCAAATGATATACCAGTTATATTAGATGTTCCTGGGATGACAACAAGGCATCAGAATTTAAAGCTCCATAGGTGATTACAATGTGTAGCCAAGGGTGAGAACCCTGCTCTACATTCTCCCTCCTTCCAGAGGTGGAAGTAGCCTTCCCACTTTCCAGTGGCTACAATGGTCATTGTCCGCTGGAAAAGGTGTTAGATAAGGAAGAGGAATAAAACATAATCAAAATAATATATTCAATACATTGTCTCATTTTAGCCTTTATTATAAACATGCTATTTCTTAGTTTTAAGATTTAAAGTATTTTGGTTTCTTATGGTTATAGAAGAGAATATAAATGTTATTCTGGAACATATCAGAGGAAGTGTGTGACTGATGGTGGGAACAGTAAAGGGAGTAGGGAAAGCTCGACAGAAAGGTTGTAGAACTTGTATACTTTGGGTGCATTAAAGATTCAAATCTGACCAACAGAAAAGCTAGAAATTACTTTAGCTATCAAAATCTTGGAAGAGAGGGTGGCGGCATAAGTGATATATCTCCATTGGTCATTACAAGAGTCAATAGATATCTTCTAAGAAAGATAAATAAAATAGCAGCTACTTCCATGGTATTTAAAGGTAAGAAGATGACCACCCAGAGAACTAAAAGTAGAAATTGTGGAGCACAGAAGGGTGTCTGGGACAAAAAAGGGTTCTGTATTTCTAAAGTTTTACCTTGTCCATATATCTAGCAAAAACTACAGATTGAAAAATAATAAAATTGGGATTCCAATACTGTGGTGCATATCAGGGATGGTTTGGGAGACTATCATCAGTCAAGGCCATTGTGTTGATGGTAACTACAGCCTCCCACTGCCCCAGGCAGAATGCTAGAGCCTAAACTCCAGCTCATGGTGTTACATCCTAGCTGGAGGTGCTCAGATTCTCCATGGCCAAGTCCTTCCATTTTAGTGAGTAATGGCTTGCCACAGTGCTGCTGCATTTATAGTCTTTTAAATTTTGAACTCTCCCAGGAGAGATATAGAAAGAAGATAAGATTTATGGAGAATCCACATAGTAGCATTCCAGTTTACCACCTTGCAGAGTCTTTGGACCATAACTATATGTAATGGTATTCTGTTAGTGCCAGAAGGTTTTAGCAGATGGTTTTGGTCTGTGTGGCTTGTGCCTTTAGATGTTCTGAGAAGTGTCTGTGAAGACAGACCACAGGGAATATAAATAGAGCACTGAATTGAAAAGACCTACGATGTCTCATCCAGGCTACACCTGCCTTCTGCATCCTCAACTGTATCACTTGATTTCCAGAATACCTGAAAAGTGAGGAGATTCCCTGACTCAAGTTCTAAATTCCCTTCCAGTGTTAACATTTAATACATCAAGCACTTCTCCCCTAGGAGTGCCATTGTTTATCTCTGGGCTTTCTTACATTTTTCTCTACCTCTATTGAGTTTTAAAATATAGGACAGCCAGTTACACAGGTCAGAAACATGCCTTGTCTTCATATAAACACAATTAAAATCCCAGGCCTATCAATTCCTACTGGGTGACCATGAGCAAGTTTCCTTTCTTCTTCAAGCCTCTGTTCCTCACCTATAAAATGGAGAACTGATGTTGACCACTATTAGGAGGATCTGATGTATATTCCTTCTAGTCCAAAAGCATTCTCAGTAAATGTCAGTTTGTTATGCTGAAGAAGAAGATAGCATTAATAGCCTAATGCCTGCTCCCTAGGTTGTCATCAACTCAAAAGGAGAAATCCTGTGTGAGTTTGCAGATAACTAGGTCAAATTTTCCTGCCTCATTTACAAAGCAAAAAACCTGTTCTTCCATGAGTCTGTGTGCTGGGGAAAAACCCAATCACCATCTGGGTTCAACAGAAGCCAAGAAAAATACAGCACAGCAGATTAAATATCCCTGGGCCATGTTCCTTTCCCACCCGGACCATTTTTCCTAGCCCAAACATCTGCTGTAGTGTTCAATGCACCTGCCTTTCTTTTGGAGCAGGTCTCCCTTTGGCCAAAGATGGACCCTACCCTTGCCTCCTGAGGTAACCGTGGTCAGCATTTGAAGTTCCTTGACTCCTGTATCTGTTTGTGTTAGGGTTAGAGCACTCTGGTAACCCATGAAACCTCATCCTAGAGTCTTGTCTTTGGCCTATAGAAAGGTGAGGGGGAGGCAGAGAGGCAGGAAAGGAGGACTGTTTGCCAGTTACTTATTGACTGCTAGGCATCACTTACTCTTCCCAGCTTTCTGGTTTTTCGTAGGAAAGCAATATTTCTTCAGTCTTTAAGGGGGATTTCATTTTATTTTTCAACTTCTATTGATACATTGTTGGGCCCTGAAGACTAAAAATGAAGAACCCATTTATATGTTTAGAAACCTGGTTCTTTGTTTTTATTCAACCATTTGGTCACAGGGTTTCCTTACTGGTGACTTAACCATTAAAATTAAGCAAATGATTTAAGTGCAACTGAAATATCATGTTTAAGTATATACCAAGTGGAAACACATTCCCTAAAAGTAAAATACTGAAGGGTTTAATATTCAATGGTACCCACACAGAATTTTACTATTGGTGTCATCTCTGTAGAAAATAAAACAGTGATGACCTGGGGAATTGGAGGACAGTCCACATGCAATTGCTTATTAATGAACTGAATCAGTCTTAATGCAACTAACCCAGTCTTAATTCACACTATAGCTCTGTTCATCCACTTTAAGCAAAAAAAAAACCCTCTATGTTGAATGAGCTCATTAAGAAAATTTTTCTAGATGGAAAATAATTGTTGAATGGTTATTTTTCCATACAAATTTCATCATTAGTTTGTGTTCCACAATGGGTACTTTTTAATGGGAGTAAGCTAAATTTAGGCCATCCTTACAATCAGTCTTCATTACCAGCATACTCTTGTTTAGAATCCTTAATAGCATTTAAATTTTTCACTTACATGCATTTTTGAGTTTATTTTTAAATACATTTTATTGTTATTGTATTTTCATTTACATGCATTTTTGTTTTGAGTTTATTTTTAAATACATTTTATTGTTATTGTTTGTATTATATAGTGTGTTTTTTATTTAGTCATACTATTTAATCTGGTGCCAGAACTATTTTTGGTTACTTACTGCTATTTTTATTTTTTCTTTGGGTAATTGTGTGTATCTTTTGCCCATATTTCTAACAAAATATTCATTTTTTATGTTATTGATTTATGAGTCTTTTATACATTATGGCTATTGATTTTTAATCTTTAGTTTAGAGGTGCTAGAGGACTTAGAGATTATTTTTGTGCTCCTTTGTTCTACAAATTAAGCAACTGAGATGAGATGACCTTTCCATTGCCACATGGAAAGTTAGTGGACAATCAGGACTGAAAACATGGTCCCTTGGGTCTTTATCCAGAAATTTCCCTCCCAAATACTAGCCTCCTTTCTCATTTTCCTCTTAAATTAAGCATTATCCGGTTACTTTATTTGATTTAAAGTAACAGTTAGTCCCCTAACTTAATAAATTAATCACCAACAGCTGCTAACTCCCAAATCTTTTTTTACTACAAAAGTTGTATTTCATTTACATAACTTCTTATGAAGTATATTTTATATATTTGATACTGAAAATTGAAACTGCTTTTCCCACAAAATAACTGCCATATATCACACTCTTAGTTATTTCATGATATAGTAACCTTAAATCATTTTGAGAAAATTAAATGGCAATTTAAAGCTAATTATTAGCATTTGCAAATCAGTAAATTTATAGAAAATCTTATATGTGCAAATGCACAACACACCAGTGAAAGTGAAACTCAAGTGAAACTTGCTGGAGAAAATTAAACATTCTTTTTAATAGGTTTACTTTTTATTCACACTGCAGCTGGCCCAACATGGTTATCACCAGCAAACAGACTCTTCAGGAACCAGAAGTTTTATCATTTCTATTTGATTTTTTCCCTAAAAAAGCAGTCTATGAAATTAGAAATAAATAAGAATAGTCTGGAAGTCTTATACAGGCCCAGTTTCAGTACAATGTCATGTCTCCATTCCTCTCTTTAGTTCATTAGCAAGTGAGATTGAGCCACGCCCCTGCCTCCAGGATTTCTCCTCTTCTGTCACTTTCTCTTCATTCACTCATGTCTTTTTTTTTGGTTCTTATTGTTTGTTGTTTGTTTTTTTTTCCAAATAGTAAAAGCATTCTCTTGTACTTACTGGGCGTTTGTTCTTAGTGCTCCTTTATTTGAAATGCTCACCCCCATCTACATTTGAATATATGCACCAGGTCTGCAAGGACTTTTCTGTTTTGTAGCTGCTGAATCCTCAACACGTAGAACAGTGTCTGACACTTAGCTGATCCACAATATATGATTATTGAATGACTGAATGAACAATACTGACTAGAAATCATTTTTTGGTGGTGGTGATGTAAAGAATATTGTGGCCTTAGGTGGCCTCTGCAAAATTGGTTGAATTCCTAACACCGAGATACTACTGCTTGGGTTCTGAATCATTGCATTAGAATAAAACTCACTCTGCCCCTTTCTAGCTCTCCAACAGCAACTCATTCCTTTCTCCCCCTCCCTCACTTCTTTCCAGCCACACTGGCCTCCCCTCTGCTTGCACAGGCCCAGCATATCTGAGCCTTTGGGCCATTTTGTTGAATGTGCCTTCTGCAGGGAAGCATCTCCACAAAGGTGACTCCTCACTCAGGTCTCATTTTGAAGCTGCCTTCTTGGAGACCTTTCCCAATGACTCAAACTGAATAACTCCCCTTTGCTGTCTCTATCACACCACATTCTTTTATTTTTCTCAGGGTACATATCCAAGAGCAAAGACCTGTTATTTCCCCACTATATCATCTAGCCAGAGGTTCACCTCCCATGACACATAGTGGGCGCTCACAAAATATTTGGAGGATGAATGGATATCATTAGTCTAGCTGCCAAGATCATGAGATCTGTGCCCCCCACCCAGACATCCACTAGCCACAGGGTGCTAAAATGACATATCTGTAAGTCTGCCTTCCACAGAACAGGTTCAGTGTTTAATTCTTAGTTACTTCCCAGCCATTTCCCACGGCTCCTGGCAGTTAGTGGCACTGCATAGATGTGTGCTGAACAAACATGAAAGGCCACACAAATTTTCCATCAGGTTCCTTTCATTTGAAAGACAGCAAATATGAATCACAGAGAGTAAAATATTAGAAAGTAAATATTACAAGATGGTCAAGGGAGGCCATATAAAAAGAATACACAAAAGAGTTAAGACGTGCAAAAAAATAAGTGCCTAGAATTAATTAGCTCTCATAGGGAAAAGAAATACAACAATGAGATCACCAATTCAGGTATTCATTTCAGAGCAATGCTAAACCTCCGGTGCTATAAATTAACATGGTCTTCTTTTTCTAGACTAAAAAAAATAATGTTATTGATGTGCTATGTGTAATGGTTCCTGTAAGTCATATTTTTATTAGCTTTTCAGTAGCTGTTCTAAACTTTTCCCATTCTTTTTCTTTCTTTTTTTCTTGTCTGTAAACCCTTTCTCCTCACAGATTGTCCTAGCTTTAACTTTTCTGAAAAAATCAAGGTCATTATAGAGGAAATTCCATAAACATCAATCTTCTCTACCAAAAACATCTTTGGTCCAACACACCTTTCTTTTCATTCTCTTCTGTGTTTGCATAATAACTACATTTCTCCTTTCCAAAAATTAACCTTAACATTGCAACATGATCCCTTTTCCTTTTTGTTTGTCAAACGATGCCTTGTCTCCTCAATTTTTTCCAATTTACCAGCATCGTGCATATCTCTCTTTCTACTAGGTCTTTCCCTTTGGTCTTACAAAATACACAGGTCTTCCCACAGAAAATCAGTGGTGGCTACTGTTGCTCATCTCTCCCCATCAAGCCCATATGAATCTTCATGGCTAGGTGTCTTATATGCATGACATGCTAGCTCTATTCTTTCACAGTACAGTTCCTCCATTATAATGAAGTTCTACTTATGCTTCAGTCGTGGCTCTGTTCACATTGGACTCCCATGCTACAAACGTGAATACCAAACATGGGTTTCTACATTTCACATTTGGTGGACATTTTTCAGTGTTGACTCTGCCTGGCTGTTATTCAACATTCATTCCATGAGCTTCACTTGATTTTAAAGCATGATGCATGCACACTGACTTTTCCTTTGACATCATCTCCAAATTATTTTTATTTCCTAACTAGAGGCCTAGTGCAGAAAAATTGTGAATGGGGCGTAGGGTTGGGGGAGGGTGTCCCCTCAGCCTGGGCTGTGCCCTCTCGCAATCCGGGACCCCTTGGGTAGGGTCCCTAGCCTGGCTGACAATCAGGGCCTATTGGGGCTTTCCTTCCCCAGGCTGCTGCCAGCTGGCCCCGCACCCACCACTGCCACTGCTTGCCATCTGTGCGGTGCTGTTCCCCCTCCCCCACCACCGGTTGCCTCCCTCTGTGGGTGACAGGCATGGGGTGTGATCACTTGGCTGGCCTGGGCCTCCCTCTGTGGGGTGACTGCTGGCCGGCCCTGCACACCTGCCACAGCATCACTTGCTGGTGGACTGGGCCTCCCTCTGTGGGGCGATTGTGGGGTGATGGAGGGGCCCCGCGACCAATCACATCATACCCGCCTTGGCTGGCCTGGAGCCACTGCATGTCATAAGGTGGTCGCCTGGAAGGTCATCCCGACAGTCGTTCTGCTGTTTGGTCATTCGGTCGATTTGCATATTAGGCTTTGATTATTATAGATTGTGGACAGCATCCCAAGGCCTTCTTTATTTAAAGAAGTTTTCCTTGAGATTTTGTCCATTTTTATGGCTTAAGCAATACAATAAATGAATTTCCAATATCACTGAGTACTTTCTGAGGGCCAGGCAAGGTTTGGGCATTGTGTATCCAATATTTGAATGAGTTATAGACATATGACACTAGACTAGTTGGATAACCACTGAGTCAAACGTAAATGTTGTTTTACAGGAATGCAAATAGATTCAAAAAATTTTGCAGGGCTGCAAAGAGAAACAACACTGAAAAAAAAGTTTAGAAAGAACAAGCTTACTTAGAAAAGTAGGTTGCAAAATAGAATGATGCATATATACACATGCATATTTTATAAACTAGAGAGGGAAGTAAATGGACAGAGGGTGGGCAATGAGCCAGGATTTCATCTGAGTAGCCATTCTGGTGGAAGAGATGTCTAAGCTGAGTAGTTAGCTACCTTGGGCTGAGGTGGGTGAATGTTCAGGGAATGAGAACAGCATGTGCGAAGGTCTACAGGAGAAGACAACAGGGTGCATACCTCCACTCACTCACATTCACTGGGCACTTGAGTGTTCACTGACACATTGGCAAGCTGACTAAAAATTATTTCTTAAGTACCTTATTTCATGTGGAGAATCAGTTCTGTGAGGATAGTGAGTAGAATTCCTGGTTGTCTATCAGCCCATGGTCTAATGGGGGAAAGGCCAAATGAGCGATCATAGTAAGTCCACGTGAAAGGGAAGAGCAAGTCCTGGACTGAGGCCAACAAGGAGGGGGAGATAAGCTAAGTCTTCAAGTTACACTCCCACTTCATCCAATTATGATAAAAATGATCACCCTGTCAGGTAGACACAGTACTGGCAATCACACACATCACATCATGACATTTTCTAATATGTCCCTTCTACAAGTGTTACCTGTATTAATTTGAGAAGTTGAACTACAGAAACAACCAACCTCCAAATCTCAGTAACTTAACATGAGAAAAGTATATTTATTACTCACTTCATATTCAAAGTGGTTCTGAGGAGGGAGAAGCTTATCTGCACAGTCATTCAGGAATCCAGGATCATTTCTTCTTATATGTCTTAAAGTTGCATTTCTTAGGGCATCAGTATCCAAAATGTGGCTGTTGAGCCAGCAGCAGTATCACCTGATAACTTGTCAAAAATGCAAATGCTTGGGCCTCATCACAGACTGGTAGAATCATCGTCTTTGGCTCTGGGATATGGAAATATGTGTTCAACAAGCTGTCTTTGTGATTCTCAGGTTTGAGAACCACTGCTAAGGTCTGGCATAGGAGGGCAGGGAGTGTGGACCACACAGGAGGGTTTTTAGGGAATAGTCCCAGAAGTAGCATATATTGCTTTCGCCACAGTCCAGTGGCTGCTACTCAGTCATGAGGCCCTGCCTACCTATTTAAGAAGTTGGGACATATAATCTAGCTCAGTGATGGTGAACCTATGACACGCGTGTCAGAGGTGACACGCGAACTCATTTTTTGGTTGATTTTTCTTTGTTAAATGGCATTTAAATATATAAAATAAATATCAAAAATATGTCTTTGTTTTACTATGGTTGCAAATATCAAAAAATTTCTATATGTGACACGGCACCAGAGTTAAGTTAGGGTTTTTCAAAATGCTGACACGCCGAGCTCAAAAGGTTCGTCATCACTGATCTAGCTCTATGCTCAGGAAGAAAGGAACTCCTCTCCTAACTGTTCTTTCCACTTCCCGTCTCTCCCGCCCCAAATGTATTTCCCCTCAGCAATCAGACTAATCTTCCTAAAAGGTGAACCTGTTGTGCCACTCCCCACAAAATCTCCTTGACTAAGATCTCGTAGCCTCTGAATAACACTTCTTAACCTTCCAAGGACTGGCTCCCCACCCTTGAACTCAAAACTCCATCCGTCTTGAACTGCTACAATAACAGCCACGTGCCCTTTTCTCTGGGCCATTGCACCTGCTACTCTTCCCATGCTCTCTTCCTCCTGGCCACTCCCATTCACCTCTCAGGGCTCAGATGGGATGTGACATGGTCCAGAAACATCTCCCTGAAACCACTCCCTATTTCTCCTTTAAGACTAGGTTAGACTCCTTCTACTAACCTAGAATAATTCTTACCACTTTTCATTTCAACCACATAAGTCTTTGGAAGGCACAGACTGTATCTTACCTACTGTTGTTTCCTTGTTGCCCATAAAGAACCTGGTGCATGGTACATGCTCAGTGAATATCTGCTAAGTAATTATTTCAAAGTGGTTTAATAGATGCTCAGTGGGTGCTTATAGATGAGAATGTTGATTGTCTGTATCCTTTGGCTAGAATTTGTTAGTAAGGCCAATATTCTTACTCTTTCTCAATTAAGTACTACACCTATGCTATAGCCATGACCTTCAACTCTGAATATAAGGGGACTGCATACAAGTGGGACTGGGGTGAATCAAACCCTATCTCATCACCAGAAAAATCAACTCAAAGCCAAGCTCTGGTTATAGTCCACACATCTTTTTTATAGACAAATTCTGCATATTTTCATCCCATGTGAATTTACATATGTAATTTACATAATAAATAGGAAAATAAGAAAGCTCCATATTTGAAGTATAATCAAATTACATTGTTTAGAAAACAGAAACTAAAGCTTACTGATGCTGGTAGGACAAGGAAGATCTCTCAGTAGCTTAATTATTGGATGAATCAGCCCCCTATTCCTGTCAGTGCTTTTGCCATGACTCATTCAGATGGAGTAGTTTTCAATTAAAACTGTTAAACTCAGAGAATGTTCTCTTTTGAAAAATATAGCAATACCCTTCATAGGAGTATGAAAATAAGTAGCATTAGCTCTGAAAGTTAACAGAATATAGCAGCAACTGTCTCTCACCCTTGCCTGTCTGTGTTCCTGGTTCTCTCATAATCCCTTTTCTAGTGGACTTTACCTCATCAGCGCTCGCTCTCTCTCTCTCTCTCTCTCTCTCTCTCTCTCTCTCTCATCCTCGGTCTACAAGCATGACTACTGCTCTCATTTCAAAAAAAACATGTAACAATATGTCTGTTTGGTTCTCCATGAAGTAGACACCTAGGTGGAGCTAGGAACAAAAGGTTTATTGAGGAAGAAGGTATGTGAAAGTCAGAGAGGAGGCAGAGTTGTGTAGGGAAGATGAAGGGGTGGTCACGTCACCTGCCCAGAGTCACACAACGAATAGGTGTCAAAACCTGAAACCGGCAAATCTGGCTCCAGAATCCAGGTGTGTAACTAATGTGTGTACTGCCTGTGTTTTCTCCTGCCCTGCTAGATCATGTACTTTATTGCTACTAAAATCATAGCTTTTTGTATTCATTTATTATAGGCCAAGCACTCCACAAAGTTCCCTGTTATATCTATTACCTATTTGGGAGGTAGACATTATTTTCTGCCTTTTACATATTAGAAACCCGAGTCTCAGTGAGGTGAAATATCATGCCCAGACTTGTTCAGCAATTAAGTAGCAGAATCAGAATTCACACTTCAAACTCATACTCTCTTTACACTGGCATTGCCTTTGAGATGCCATAGTTTTATTCATCTTTGTTACTTCAAACTCATACTCTCAGACCTGACTCCACCTTCTTTACACTGTCATTGCCTTTGAGATGCCATAGTTTTATTCATCTTTGTAATCACATAACCTAACAAACTATAGACATTGAGTAAGAAGTTGCTGAATGAACGAACAACGTGCTTTTCCAGAATTTCTGTCAAATTATAGAATTGTAGTCGATAAAAAAGTGAGTCCAAACAACAAAAAGAATTGTAGTCATTTTTTTAAAGAGCATATTACTGAGATAATGCTATTCCCAATATTTCAGTTTTCTTTTTAAAAATATTAGAAATAGCTTTTATGATATAAATATATAAGATTTATAGTAGTTAATACATTAAGCACACATAGTAGGAGAGGTTCTTAAAGACATAGCCTTCTCCTCTAGTACACTGAAAAAATATGATTTTAGGTCTTGACCTTAATTATTTGCCTGTGAAATTCAGTCAATAAGAAAATGATCCTCACACTTCCATAACCACAGGAATCACTGGGGAAGCTCATTATAATATAGGTTGCCAGGCCCCACCAACCACAGATTCTTATTCAGTAGATCTGATAAGAAGCCCAGAGATCTGCATTTTATAATAATATCCATGCGAGTCCAGTAGATGGTCCGTGGACCACAATTTGAAAAACTCAAGTTGATCATGGGGGCTGCCATCAGCTAATATGTCACATATGAGAAATCTTAACAAACATAGCTTTTCCAAAGGGTAAAACTACTACTGGAATAAAACTGTTTGATGTCCATTATTTCCTATAATGATTTTCAGAACTGTATTGTAAGTCCTTAGACCCATGTATGTGCCAGCTTAACTTAATTGGATCAGGGTGGACAGAATATTTCACAACTATTTAATACTTTATACTGATTTGGGGGGGAAGAGATAATGACTCATTTTGCATATTTAATGTGTTTATGTCATCCAAGCAGAGTTTTATTTTTCCATTAATAGCATGTCATTGAAATTATGATGCCTTCAATCATAAGAATTACTCATCTATTAAGTATCACTGAGAAAGAAAACAATTCCAAAGTGGAGAATTTAATATAGGACAACAAAGAGTTATGTCCTCGGTGAGATTAAAGGAGAAATAGGGGACAGTGCCTTAGTTTGTGTCCCTCCCAAAGCCGATCCTGATCTGGGCCTGTGCGCAGGTAGTTTATTTTACAGTGTCCCCAGGAAGCACAAAGGAGGTAATGGGGAAATGAGTCAGGGAAGGGAAGGCAACCAATGAAGCGTGATGTCATGAGCAGATTGCCGCTGTGAGCAAATGCGCTCAGTCCCACTGAGGACCCTGGGAGGCACCGTGCAGAACACACCTTAGAATTGCTGCTTGGAGCGACAGGGAAGCTGGGGCATTACCAAATGACTCCCTTTCCTCATTGGTTGAGCGTTGTCGGGGGGCATTAGTTCCCCAGGACATTTTGGCGAAGAGCAGTTAATAAGTGAGTGATTTTCAGACCCCCATGTGCAAGGACTCCTGCGCTGAACAAGCTACCCTGGCACTTCCAGTGAGAGGCAGAGAGATGCAGGCCCTGGAAGGGGAAGCCATCAGAGTACGTGGGGTACTGTCCACTACAGCTGCAGGGATCTCAGAGTTGGCCCAGGAGTGATGGCCCAGGCACCAATAGCTGCTCAAAAAAGCTGGGGGACTTGAGTGTCTTTCCTTTAGCATTGATGAGGGAGGTTAAAAATGTCTCCCTTGAGGAGTGGAATCACAAACTGGTGATAATCATGCAGGTTTGTGTCCTAAACTCATGTCCCAGTGTGGTCCATAGAAGCTGCAGGGAGTCTTCTTATGTAGGAAGGAGATATCTGGTTTGTGAATAGAAGACTCCTGCATAAGAGCACTCCCTTTCTTTTCCTGGACATACAAACATGTTTACTTGTCACGGACACACATACATGCACACACACATCATCATCATCATACCTCTAATAGATGTCTCTTTATAATGGAGGACACTTACTGGTATATGAGAACCTGTCTTCTTTCTTTCTCCAAGATTTACAATCACACAAATAATGTTCAATTGAAGTCAGCAGAAAACTAAAATTTGAGGGCAGCTTTTAATACAACTCTTTCCATTTACCCCAGGAAAACCACAGGGCAGGGGTAATGCTCCTGCTTCTAGCTGCATTATTTTCAACTTTCAAAGAAAAGTTTTTTACAAGCAAAACTGTCTATGTAATTCTATAAAAAGAAAGAAATTAAACTCTTCGTTTCTTCCTTTTTAAAAAGTTTGGTCTTCAAGCTTTTATTTGACAATCACGTATGGACTGGTATACACCTTTTTTTAGAAAAGCATTGTGTCCTGAGATCAATCAATCAAAATTGGATTGCCTCCTCCTCAAAAGTGAATTGTTATCTGGCTGAAAAGGTTATGTGACAGGGCCTCTGGTTTGGTAAAATACATGAACAAAAAAAGGATTAAGATTTCTTTGCCTGAAAGGAAAAAGTCTGGGTGTTATTTTTTTATTATTATTATGGGAAAGTTTACTGAATTGTCTCCTAGAACAAGAGATTAAATGTCAAGAGATAAAGCAGGTGTGAGGCCCATTATTTAGTGACGTCAGAGCCCTTTCTCTCACTAGAGGCACTGTTTCCACACAGAGAATGAAATCAGCTTGAAAACTACAGACGGAGTAGCTTTGACAGTCTGAGAAAAGAGGCAAAAAAAAAAAAAAGGCAGCCAAACAGGTGGCTAGGGATTTCTCAGGTAGAAAAGTTCTGGAACAAGCAAGAGATTCATGACAATGGGAAATACCAGGGTGTCCAGAGATATCAGCAACCAAGATAAAAGCTAAATTCAGCAGTCAGAAGTCAATCAAGCTGTGAAGCAACAGGCCAGTAAGATGCTCAGCACACAGGGGTCAGAAGGGTCCTGAGCAACCCAGTGATGTCAGCCCCGGGCCAGTGCTACAACATGAATCCAGGAAGACTCCTGAGACCTGGCATGACATCACCACAGACCCAACCACTGCTGATTGACCACCAACTTTACTCCTGGGGACCACCAGTCCTCTGGTGCCCAAGGAAGCCATGAAACCTTATGTGGTTGAATTTTTAGAATCTTCTCCCTGGATTCCAAAACAAAACATCATATACTTCTAACCCCAGGGGTAGGAGTTCCAGAGTGGCATTAACCTGGTTTTCCAGATTAAAGAGGCCATGGGGTAAGCCTATCTTCAAAAGGGGAATCACATTGCTAAGCTTTGACTCTAAAATACCACACAGAGGGGGACTGCTGTCTGTGTGACAGGGCCCTGCAGGAGCTATGGAAGGGAGAGCTTTGGCTGCCACCATTTTTACTAAACCTGCTGCCCTGCCGCTGACCACAGAGAAGTCCCAGGCATTGGAGGAGGACTTATTCACTTCATTGTGAATCAGTTTGTGCTGCCTTTCCCTCACCCAAGCCATTTTAGGGATATGGGAGACATTCAAGTCCCCTGCTTTCAAATGGATTAAGGTTGACCACACAGACCTGTGAGAAAAGATTCTGGGCCACTTTTGAAATTCCAGTCCCATTTCAGCTGCCTTCATAGCACTTGGTCACCCCTGTCACTGGCATTGGGTGATGCAGTGGAAAAAGCCCAGGAGTGAAGTTAGAACTTTTAGCCCCAACCTCACTGCTGGGTGACCTGGGACAGCCACACCACTTCTCTAGGGCCCAGTGGAGGGATTTGGTTGGGATGGAATATGGTCAGGGACCTTTTATTTCTTGAGGAAAGCAGTCTTATTCAGACAATAAAAGGCAACAGTGACCTACAAACTACAAGGGGAAGAAAGCCCCTAGACAGAAAGGTTTGGCAAAGATAACATTAACTTCTCACAGGTAACTTAGAATTCCCTTTAGTGAAAGGCTTCTGGCTGAGTTGACTAGTAGTTTTAGTTATATGTTTAGTGAATGTGGCCTAGTCAGGTTTACAGGTGTGTGTGTGTGTGTGTGTGTGTGTGTTTGCTATGGTAATAATAAACTCAGCTGAAGGTGCAAAAATGGTTAACTCCAAAGAAGTTCAAAGATTAATTTCCTGGTATCTGTAATATGGTTTTGTGAAGAAAAGCTGGGTGGAAATGAACTTTCATTTAATACCAGGAGTGTTTGAAAACTCCCTCTAGTAGGAAAAATTCTATCACTTTTCGTTAAAGCTGAAAGAATTAGTGTTGAGGGGCCTAGACCAGAAATGGACTAGCTTAGCAGCATTGCACACACTCACCTCCGGTCCAGGGCCCTCCCACAGTTGACCTCTGCAGCTTCTGTAAATCTGCTCCTTATTTCTCAGATGCAGCTTTCTTCCTGGTATAGATTGCTAGTACTTTGGTCAAGGACAAAGGTGATGCACTAGATTTTATCAAATGTTCAAAATAAATTGTGCTCTTTAGGGAAATGTAGCATACAAAGAGGGAAAATCTAGTGGAAATAACTAAGGAATCTATTATTAAGAATGTATAGGATTAAATTATTCTTTGATTGAAAACTATAGACATAATTATGCAGGATTTCAACCCAAGCAGTGAAAAATGCTTTATTTCAGGAACCTTAAGTGTATGATCAAGTTACTAAGAATCCAGCTTTGGCTATTTCTGGCAGTAAGTTTCTTCCTTATGAGAGATTCCACATAAAGAACCATTGAAAAGCCCAAAGCTGCCCCACTGAGGCTCCTTACATAGTTAAGGCCCTATTAGAGTGAAAGAATCAAGAGGCTCCTCTGGAAAAAATACATAACTCTGTTCACTGGGACCCTGCTGAGTACAGATGTATCTGGTTGCTGTAGAGAAACAAAAGCCACAAAGGGTGTGTGATGGTGAGTGGGGGAGTTTGAGAGACACCCAATTTGTATTGTTCCTGCTGAAAAGACTGTGATCTGAGGCCAGTTCTGGCAGTCCCCAGCTGAGAAGGGTCTCCTTGGGGCCTTCATTCCTGCCAGGCCCTCAAAGGGGTGGGGAATGCTTAATGAGAATTAGATGCTTAATTGGGGCCTGGAAAAGGGAAAGAAAAAGCCAAACATGTAGAATGTGATCAGAAGCCAGCTCAGTTAAGCCTAACAGGAAAACACCTGGGAAGGCTTCAATGGTTGTGATCACATACAGAGGGGCTGGACCTTTGTTTTAGATTTCTGGGGGAGCAGTACAACCAGCACGGAAGGGTGGAGGAGGAGAAGGGTCAAGCCCAAGGTAGTCAGGCTGAGATGCTAAACTGAATCTTCCACATGTTTTATACACGGGAGATATATTTCTACCTATCCAAATGCTTGGCATGAGTTCTACCTCTCCAGAACACTTGAAACTGACTCAATCATTCGGCTTCAGCTTGCATATCATCTCCTTGTCCTCCAAAATTTTTCTTCACCCCCTTCAGAAAAAGTGAATCACTCTCTCCTTTGTGCTCCCATAATTCCTGGTTTATGCCACAGCTCTTGTCATTTGGCTTGTGTGTAGTTAGTGTGAGTTCTCTCTCTCTCTTTCTCACGCTCTCTTACACATACACACACACACACACACATACACACTAGCGTGTGAACTCCATGAAGGCAGCATGTGATTCATTCATCTTGTACCCAATCACATGAAATACCAGTGGATATTTTGGGGGCTTTTCTTTTTAAACATTGAGTTTCTGTAGAGTGGTTATTCTGACAATAGCTAATGATGAATTTTCAAATTATTCTCAGAGTAACTACATTGAGGCACAGTATCTGGTTAAACATAAAAGAAGAATTTATATATATTTGGATTCATGTCCACCCCCAGATACTACCACTGCCTTTCATCTTTTACTTAAGGACAGCTTCTGATTTTGATAAGGATAAAATATTCTCAATTAATACATGAAGAGGTGTGTTGCCATGGAAAGGGTGTTTCAAAGAAACATGAGAATTTTCCACCAGTATGACCCTGTCAGCTTAATTATCCATTATTTGTCTTTGGAGAGGAAGCCATGGGCATGTGTGCATAGCGTTTTTCAAAGTGATGAAGAGAGGTAGAGGGTCAAGTAGCAACTTTAGCATTGGTGTGTTTTTTTGCAGGGCGGTGGGGGGGCGGGGGGGAAATAGGCTAGGTGAGGAACAGATGGTTTACAAATATACCTTTGTCCCAAAGTATAAACTAAATGTAAATCAACTGTATCAGTCTGCTTGGGCTGTCATAACAAAATACAGTAGAGCGGATGGTTTAAACAATGGAAATGTATTGTCTTACAGTTCAAGATTAAGGGGCTGGCCAGTTTCTGTTGGGGGCGCTCCTCCTTGCCTGTAGATGGCCTCCCTCACTGTATGGGCACATGGCAGATGGAGAGAAATCTCTCTATTCTTTTTATAAGGCTACAGGCCTATCAGATCAGAGCCTCACCATTATGACTTCATTTAACCTTAATCACCTCCATAAAGATCCTATCATGTGACTTAAATGCAAGTACATGAGGGGTAGGGGCTCCAACATATAAATGAGGGGGGACACAAACATTCAGTCTATAACATGAGTCTGGTCAGAACAATTTTTGATCAATAGTCCTGAAACCAGCTGCTGGCAAAGGCCAGGTGTGTGTAGGGTCCATAGGGAATAAATACCCAGTTACACAAATCAAAGGCATCGAGGCACCTGGTCTTGGGTTTCAGCTGGTGGCTGAAGTCAGGTTCCAAACCTCACCCTCCTTCAAACACAACAATATGAAAGTAGATTAAGTAAAACAACCAAACGAAGAACATCAACAAAAAACAGTAATCAGACAGAAGAACACGCTCATACCAGCAAAAGGAAAGACACATTTCCAGAAATGCAGAAGGCAGGAGCTGGGGTATTGCCCCAACCCACCCCTAACTCCACCAGGCTCAGAAATAATCCTGAATAAGATCTTACTAGCTACCATTACCTCCCTAACTGAGAGGAGCAGCAGGGGAATTCTCACAGGCACATGAAGTTAGGCATGAACACCTTTTATTCCACCTTTCCCCAAAGAGGCAGGAAAACTTTCTGTAATTCTCCATTTTACTATTTCCTGCTGAGAGGAAAATGGGAGAGGGAAAGCAGGCCAGTAACAAATGTTGAGAACTAATTACCTCTAGCAAACACACACACACACACACACACACAAGTATTTCACCAAATAGAAAACAAAAGAGAAAATAAATAAGGCAAGATCTTTGGAGTGAGCAGGAGCAGGCAAGGAGGTGCTCAAAAGGCTCAGGTGGAGCCTCCTTCAAGAAGGAGCCCTTGGGAGATTAAAAATGGTGGCACAGACATGCTCCCAGGAACAAACTGGAATTACAACTAAAATACAGAACAACTTCCTGAATAATCAACAGAAGACTCGCTGCAGAGAACCCTGATAACTGAGGATGGAAAGTGGAGACCGCATAGAGACTGGAACAACATACTTCATTTTGTTTTGAAATGCAATGAAAAGAATACCTAGGCAGTGCCCTCGGCGGGTCCCAGATCTGTCTCCTGCTTCAACAGTGTTTGGAAGGAACAGACCCAGGGACACCCCTTCTTGCATCCTCTGGCCACTCTCCTGCGTCTTATCCAGTCACCACCTTCAGACCCATCTCTGTGACCAGCCAACACACCGTTTTTTTGTGGGTGTGGGTGTTTTTTTGTTTCTTTCCTACTTTAACTCCTTATTGCTGAACAACCATGAGCTCCCAAATTCATCAGAATTGTTCCATCGAGGTGGAGGCTGCGGTCAACAACCTGGCCAACCTATATCTGCAGACCTCCCACACCTACCTTTCTCTGGGCTTCCATTTCCACTGCGATGATGTGACTCTGGTGGGTGAGGGCCACTTGTTCTGCGAGTTGGCGGAGAAGCACGAGGGCGCTGAGTGTCTCTTAAAGTTGCAAAACAAGTGCGGTGGCCGCATTCTCTTCCGGGACGTGCTGAAGCCTCCCCAAGGTGAGTGAGGTGACACTCAGGATGCCATGGAAGCCGCCCTGGCTGTGGAGAGGAACCTGACGCAGTCCCTTTTGGAGCTGCAGGCCCTGGGTTCTACCTGCTGTGCAGACCAGCTCTGTGACTTCCTGAGAACCACTTCCTGGGTGAGGAGGTGAAACTCATCAAGAAGATGGGCGACACCTGACTCATGAAGAAGATGGGCGACACCTGACTCACCTCTGCAGGCTGCCGGCCCCCAGGCTGGGCTGGGCGAGTATCACGACTAGGAGCCTTTGGAGCCCAGAGGCCTTTGAAAGGCCCCTGTGTATTCCCCTGGTGTCTGGCTTTTACCTGAGCCCCCCCTGAAACTACTAGTCATTCTTTTAACCACCCGGAAGCCCTCTCCCATGCATTAGACCAAATGAAACAATAAAGCTTTTCGCAGAAAAATAAAATAATACCTAAATGAGAAGGGAAACGTTCATGAGAGGTGGAAAGGGCTTACAGGGTTAAGGCCAAAATAAATAATAAGAAGAAGCCCTGTTCCCTCCCTACAGAATTTATTTAGCATCTGCAGAGGATTTATTACCATCTTCTGGTTTGGGAGGCTGAGAGAGAGACAGAAAAGAGAATAGGGAGCCTCCCTGGCTGACTCTTGCCCTTGGAACAAAAGTTTTGTCTCATGATGAATTGAGAAAACTGTCCAAATGCAAAGAACAGCCTCCCACTGTGAAAGGCAACAGTGCAGACAAATTGGTGTGAACCTGGGCTGGGCATGGGACACATGGTGAGAAATTCAGCACAACTAATGTAGTAAGTGCTCTGGCTGCCTACTCCTCCCAGAGAGAACTCTCAAAAGAAAACGCTTCTAGAGAACTCCTAGAGGACCAACAGATCACACCTCCTGTGAGGAGCCTGCTAATGTGTGCCATACACCTCACTCTGCAAGCACACGGAAGCCATCACTGAGAGAGAGAGAGAGAAAGAGAGAGAGAGAGAGAGAGAGAGAGAGAGAGAGAAGAAAGTAAGCGTGCAAGCCAGCAAAGGACAGGTGAGGGGTTTATTATGGAAGCAAGCATGACCTGAGAAAAATCTTTAGCCTGGCTAGTGTGGGTCAGTGATTGAGTATACTAATAGATCCATGAAGCCAGAGGTCACTGATTAGATTACCAGTCAGAACACGTGCCCGGGTTCTGGACTCAATCCCCGGTAGGGGGTGTGAAGGAGGGAACTGATCAAAGATTCTCTCTCATGATTGATGTTTCTATCTCTCCCCTTCCATTCCTCTCTGAAATCAATACAAATTATATAAAACAGTATAAAATATTTATATTCTCTATGATTACTATAGAAAACTTCTAAAGAATATTAAAGAGCTTAAAGTGCCCTGACTGGTTTGGCTCAGTGGATAGAGCGTCGGCTTGCGGACTGAAGGGTCCCAGGTTCGATTCCAGTCAAGGGCATGTACCTTGGTTGCGGGCACATCCCCAGTGGGGGGTGTGCAGGAGGCAGCTGATCAATGTTTCTCTCTCACTGATGTTTCTGACTCTCTATCCCTCTCCCTTCCTCTCTGTAAAAAATCAATAAAATGTTTTGTTTGTTTTTTTTTTTAAAGGAGCTTAAACATAAAGGAACTTAAATGTAAGAACCTAGGAAATAAATTTTTAATCCACAGAGAAATAAATTAACTAAGAACAGCAAAGACTAAATTACTGAAAAAGGAAAAAAAGACTTGAGATTATCACAGTGAAAAAGAACACAGAAACTCTAAAACAATTAGAGAAAAATATTGTATATAGAAGAGAAAACAAATCAACTATCCTTTGTGGGGGAAATTCGTCTCCCTGAAATTTATAAGTCCACATATAAGAGGGAAATTCCCTAAGATGAAGGGACAACTGAATTGTTTCAAAACCCAATAGCTAAGTCTCACTCTGAAAACATGTCAAATAGAAATAAGTTAATAAATTTGAAAAAAAATAATTTTATATCTATCTTGGCATCTAGGTATCACTTTAAAAAATATCTAAAACTTTTAGAAGAAAGCATAGTTAAGTTTATTTAGTGTGTCTTAAAGAAAAACAAGACAGATGACAATGTAGGAGAAAATATTTGCAACATATTTGACAGAGAGAGTTAATTTCCTTCATTTATGAAGAGAATATGAAAGTCAGTAAGAAAAAAAATTGAACAACCAAATAGGGAAATTGGAAAAATACCAAAACAAATGACAAAAAAGAGGGAGGAACAGTAAGAGGGAGTGAGGGGCAGAAGAGGAATGGAAAGAAGGGAAGAAGGAAAAGGGAAGGAAAGAGGAAGAACAGGCGAAGAGAGGGAGAATCTGGACAACTACATACCAAGAGGTAACTGAAAATGAAAATGCCTTTGAAATGCAGGACAGTGAGTTAAAAGCATGTGGCTTAATTTAAGTGGTGTGGTTAAAGAATTTAAGCATTAGCTTTTGATTTAAAAAAATCCACTCTTGGACCCTTCTAATTAAAACTTCCCATTTCCAACCCAAAACTTAAAGACTAAAAGAAATTTTGTTTTGTTTTTTTTTTATGGAAGACTTTGGACCAACTTACCTTTAGCAAACTGCAATGAACCAGGCTTGTTCCAAAGCCAGAAAGAGAGGAATGTGTAGCATTTTATTTTTGATACTTATTTTAAATGACAACAGTGCTTTCTCCTCTGAAATTTAATCCAGCTAAGCCAGACCTCTACTTCATTCAGTTCTTTTTATTGAGCTTCATACATTGCAGGGACTCAACATATATATATGCCGGCTGGATAAATGAATGAATTAATGAATTAATGATACCAGAGAGGAAAGAAATGTAATAAATTCTTGAATGATACAACAAGGTGATTCAGCTAAGTTTGTGTGCATAAGGGTCGGTGATGAAAAATATTCAGAAGTAGATATTAAACTTGTTTCTCTCAGCCAATAAATATTAATCAAGAACTTAATACAGTCAGTCATTATCTCTTTTGATCCTCAAATGTTATGAGGGATATATCATTACCTCCATCCATAAGTGAAAAAACTTGAGACTCTGGATGTGAGCAGGATTTGCCCACAATCACACAAACAGAAATCCAGAGCTTGGATTTGGGACCAGCTATAAAGAGTTGCAATCCATCCTTTGACACCAGTAGTGACACTTCTGAGGAAGGTGGCCAGAAATGGGCAGTCCTGAGGGTCAGACTCTAGCCTGCTCAACAGGAAACAAAATTACAAAACCAAAACAAAGGCATATTCAATGGAGAAAAGGAATGGATAGCAGCCAGACTTGTGGCATTTGTTGTAAGGAGAGTGGGTGGTAAAGTTTGTTAAATGCTGCCTGATTTATTTTGCCTCCATTCACGTTAGATGAATTTTCCCACGAGTAGGTGTTCAACCTCTGCACTCTTATATCTATACTAGAGGCCCGGTGCACAAAATTCGTACATGGAGGGGTGGGGGGTCCCTCAACCTGGCCTGCACCCTCTCCAATCCTGCAGGATTGGGCCTAAACCAGCAGTCGGATATCCCTCTTGCAATTGGGACTGCTGGCTCCTAACCACTCACCTGCCTGCTTGCCTGATTGCCCCTAACCGCCTCTGCCTGCTGGCCTGATCACCCCTAACTGCCCTTCCCTGCTGGCCTGATTGCCCCTAACTGCCCTCCCCTGCCAGCCTGATCACCCCTAACTGCTCTCCCCTGCCGGCCTGATCGTCCCTAACCACCTCTGCCTCGGCCCCTACCACCAAGGACATCGGGAAGATGTCTTGTCTAATTAGCATATTACCCTTTTATTAGTTTAGATATATATAAGGCTAATATGCTGTGTCCTACTGTTCGGGTAATGATGTCACATAGCAACACCCGGCTTCCTCTCTCTCAGCCTCCTTGCAGTTTCTTAGCCCCGGAACATGACTTGCTTTATAGTCAGGTGGAAACATTTCACACTGTAACCAAATGTCTGTGAAGCGTTTTCAAGTGTCTCATCTCATTTGATCCTCACAGAAGTCCTGGAGTAGGTAGATAGGAGACTCGCTGGAATCCTATTTTCTTCTCATTAGCTGGAAAATGGAGATTTAGAAAGCTTAGAAACTTGACCTGACTAAAAAGAAGTAAGAAATGGTGGACCTTGAAAATGACTTCAGGTTTTCTCACTGCGCAGAATATAGTCAAACACTGCTGCAGTTAAATATTTCACCCTTTGTTCTCCCTGCATGATCTATAATAATAATCTGCTTCGAGTTGATATTTACTGCTGTGTTGCTGACAATTACCTGAAAGAGAAGTTGAGGTGCTTCACTGGGCTGGAAAAAGTTTAGCTAAATCAGAAAGCAGGTCTAATTAAGCAAGTTTATTCTATATCTATAAAAGGCTAAGTTGACTTGTGCATCCGCCATACATAATCACACGTGTGTTTTGATCTGTCATTGTCGATTGTGAATTTGGTTGACACTTCTATTATAGAGAAATGGCGAATAGCGATATTAAAATATTTCTTCTAATTAATTTCCTTTCAATGTGCGTGAATTCGTGCACCAGGCCACTAATATCATAAAACACCTGGCTATGAAACCTGTATGCCACTGAAGCAGCTATATAAATAAGTAAGCCCATGCCACTACCAAGGATTGGAATTTACTTTGTGAGATTAAACATATTTAGTTCCTGGCTACTGTAACCACATCAATGAGAAAAGTGACTTTTTAAAGATAATTTTAAGTGGTGTTTGTGACTTGACTGTAAAGAGAGATTGTAGGGAAATATCATTTCAATACAGTGTACTACTACAACTCAACTTCTTTTCAAGTCCTGTATTTTCATTAACAGTCTGGATTCTACACCTAGAAAGTGAACTTAGCAGTCTAAGGTAAAGTAAGGTCTAATTAAGCTCATCTCCTCTAACTATCAGTAGCTTCAAAATAACATAAATCAATGTTTATGCATGTGGAATAATAGCCTCTTTCCACTTGAGCTTATAATTTAAATGACTGTGACAAATGCCATAAACTCTTAGCAACAGTTATCTTCCATTTCAATACCATTATGAAGTCAGCAGAGTTTAGCTTGTTAAGAAACCTCTCACCTATATACATTAATTTGGTATTTTTCAAAGTTCCATGCATGCACCATCTATAATTCTAAAGACAATTTTTGATTATGTAGAAATTAACATATTTATTATAATGTGTTATAAATTAGGCATAAATCAAGTTCATAACTTATAACTATAACTGCTATGGGACAAAATTAAGAAGCAATATTAAAATTGAGTCCATTAAAAACATATTAAATGCTTTAGCTATTGCCCAAGAATGCTGCATAACAAACCATCTTCAATCTCTGGGGCTTAGAACAATCATTTATACTTTTGTTCATGCATGTGAGGATCCACCATATCATCTGAGCCAGAAAGGAAGTCAGGCTGTGAGTGGAGTTCATGTCTTATAGTCCTTAGATATGCTGCTCCTGAAAGCTTATTCTTCTTGGGGTAAAAGGTAGGTGCACAGAGGGAAAGCCTCAACTCTACAAATTCATTTCAAGGTTCTGCTTGACTCACTTCTGCTAATATCCCACTGGTCAAAGCAAATCCCATGGCCAAGCCAATGCCAAGGGACAGTGGACTCCCATAGGGATAGAAGCTAGGAAGAGAACATTTCTGAAAAATAACCTAATTTAACATTAATAGTAGAGTTGTAACATAGATATGACGAAAGTGTTGAAGATGGTTCAAGAGTCTTGCTTTAAGTCAACACCACTCTAATTCATTAATGTTGAATCCAGATCCAGACAGGCCCTGCTGTCTATAGCTGTCATGACACCTACAAAACTCACATTCTGAGAAATAATTGTAATTCCATTTGTTGCATGGAATGTATTGCCAAAACAAATCTCAAACGTAAAACTTGAAGGTCCCTCTAACATTTCTCTGTGTTTATGGGTTTACAAATCTGGTTAACTGCATTCTATATGCATCTCAGTATCTTTTCTTTGTGATGAGACCTGCTTCATTTATTACTTTTTATGTAATGCAACTGACCTACAAAGGATTAACATAATCAAGGCTTTGAGGAAGACAGTGCAGTTGGTGAATTAAAATTAAAATGGTACTGAATGTTCCAGACTCCTTCTATTTCAGTATCTTTTATCTCCTGCTAGGAGCCCTAAAATATACCTCTTGTTTGTGTTTCAAGCAGCAGTAATCAAAATGGGGAAAGGGACAGGCAAACTGGAATAAATAGACTGTAGAGGCAATTTTTGTTTTGATCAGATTCTGTTGTCTATGGGAAATAGAATCATTTCTCTGAGACACTCAGTTGCATTGCTCAGCAGGAGAGAAATCGTTAGGGTAATACCAGTTCTACACATGCCAGAATAACAAATGTCTGTCATTCCTCTTTTTCTTTCCAAATATACACACACATACACACACACACACACACACACACAAATAATACACACTTGCACATGTATACATATATGCACATCCACAGTCACATAAGTATGCAACTGAATGCACACATAGTCATATATTCATACCACATGTACACACATATATGCATTCATCATTATATTAAATAAATGAATAATTTCTACCAAACATACCTTTAGAGTCTTTGAAAGCAGATCTAACAAACTATGCCTCGTTCTGCTTCCATACCTTGATTTCTGCTTTTCTTTTTCATTGTATCTCATGCTAATCTGTTCCTACATGGCAGCACAAGCCAAAGGTTCTCATATGAATGTATTGTATCCTATATAATAAAAGCCGAATATGCTAAATGTCCAATTGACAGGTCAGCCGTTCAACCAATCAAAGCGTAATATGCTAATGATATACTAAGGCCACTCAACTGCTCACTATGACGTGCACTGACCACCAGGGGGCAGACACTCTGACCGGTAGGTTACCTTGCTGCTGGGGTCTGGCCAATCGGGACTGAGACAGGCCAGTGAGACAGGCAGACATGCCCTGGAGCCCTCCCTGGCTGGCTGGACCTCTCATGTCCCTCTCCGGCCCCAATCGTGCACCGGTGGGGTCCCTCAGCCTGGCCTGCAACCTCTCGCAATCCGGGACCGCTCGGGGGATGTAGGAGAGTCGGTTTCTGCCGGATCCCACAGGCCAGCCCAAGAGACCCACTGGTGCACGGAATTCATGCAAGAGTAGGCCTTCCTTCCCCCGGTTTCTGGCATCAGCTTCCCTCTGGCACCCAGGACACGGGCTTCCCTCTGGCCACCAGCAGGCACCCAGGACCCGGGCTTCTCTCCGGCTGCTGGCAGGCACCTGGAACCTGGGCTTCTCTCGCAGCCCTGGCTTCATCCAGAAGGTCATCTGGAAGGACATCCAAAAGAATGTCTGGTCTAATTAGTATATTACACTTTTATTATTATAGATTAAGTTAAAACAAAACATAGGGCAACTACTTAAATATTTACTACTTTCTGATTTGCCTTTTGGGTTGTGCTTTCTTCAACTTCTTCCTTCTTCTCTCACCCAGCTCTTAAAAGTGTTTTGGGTGCTCCTTCATTTTCATTGAGCATTGTTTAATTGGCTAGCATCCTGACTTAATGTCAAGGAGGTTTCTCCATAGTAATATCTCAAGTTATTACCATTGATTATAATGAGTTGGAAGGCAATTTCCTGGAAGAATCAGCCACCGGTACCTCTACATCCTACCATTAGAAACAACAAACCTGAGGAGAAAGTCCAGGAAGTAATGTTTAAATAGTGTTAGATCAATTAAATTTCCTTTCCTTTCCTTTTATTTCTTATTAAAATAATAATAATGTTATGTTTTAATTAGTTCTAATAGTTTCCCAGAGAGTTAGACAAGGAGTTAGACCATTCTATAGTCATTTTAATAATGAAAAAGCCAAGGCTTTTAAATACTGTAAGATTTGGTAAAAGTCATTCAAAAAATTAAGTGGCCAACCAGGATATCCTCTTTTGTGATATATCTGTTTGTGTCTTACTTTTTTTTCTGTTGAGTGTCCTGTGTTTTCTATGTTATTTCATATATTGATTTTTTAATGTATTAGTACAGAGTCCTTTATAAATGACCTATATTGTATATATATTCTTCCACTGGCTTATTTTGCATTCTCTTAATGGTGTGTTTTGATAAACTAATGCTGCTGATTAATGTTTTCCAGATCGTCAGTCTTTCCCTAATGGTTAGTGCTTTGTTTTTCCTGTGTAAGAAATGTTTGCCTAATAATGTGATGACTTTTTTCTATGTTACTTTTCAGAGTTAGTTTCATAATCTATCCAGAATTTATTTTTTAGTATGGTGAAAACTATTTCTTCAGAGTAGGTCTGCTGATAACCAATTTCACTTTTTTCCCTTGAAAATGTTTTTACGTTAAATTACAATTTGAAAGAAGTTTTTATTAGGTATAAAATTTTATATTGGAGATTTTTTTCTTTTAGCACTTTCAAGATGTCATTGCATTGTCTCTGGTTTCCATTATTTCTGTTGAGAAGTCATCTATAGGTCCTATTGTTGCTATTTTGAAATTAATGGATTTTTATTTATGAAATAACTTTATATTTTTTTAAACTTTGACCTTCAGCAATTTTACATAAATTGGCCTAAGTGAGGTTTGCTTTGTATTAATTCTGCTTGTGGTTCATAACACTTTTGAAACAGTGATTTGACATCTGCCAGTAATTCAGGGGGAATTATCACCCATAATTTTTCAACTATACTTTACTCTTTATTTTTCTTTTAAGCTAGCTTTCAGTTTACTAATGCCATCTTTAGCCTGTGTTTAATTGCTGCCAAATCTACCTATTACATTTTTAACTTCAATTATTGTATAGTTTTTAGTTTTAGAATTTACATCTGATTTTTTTAATAGTCTCCAGTAATCTGACCAACTTCTTTGCCATGAAAATGTTCCAATTTGACATTTAATTCTTAAATACATTAATCATTATTTTAAAGTTGTGTCTATTGCTGGGTCTCTACTATGTCTATTTGTTGTCTTATTCTCTTGGTTTTCAGTGATTCATTCTTATTCTTTTGAAATGCCATGTAATTTTTTAGATGCTGGACACTTTGTCTAAAACATTGTAGAGATAACTTGAGACTCTGAGTGGTTTAATCTTTTCCTAAATAGGATTTATTTTTCTTCTAAAAAGCAGGTGAGACAGAACAGAGAATATCATAAAATTAGGAATTGAATTGATTAAATATTGGACTTCAGTTTTGGGGTCTGGGTTTTGGGGGGTTTTGTGTGTGTGTGTGTGTGTGTGTGTGTGTGTGTGTGTTTTGTTTTCGTTTTGAAGTTGTTCAGAGACCTTTATTCTGATCCTCGTTATTCATTAAGCAACCTACAGAAAACATTTTCTTTATCTCTACTCCAAGCAGCAGCAGCTGCATCCAGGCCCAAAATGAAAGGCACCCATAGTGGAAGGCCTTGTAGAGAAAAGCTAACAGGTGAGATCTCTGCTTACCCTGGTTAGGTGAAGGTAGATTAGGGAACGTGCATAAGTATAATATTTAAAAGACTCTGTTCTTCTAAGATGAGGCCAGCAAGAGAGGAGCTAGCTAATGGACACAAAACTGCCCAGCTCAGCAATCTGATAACTTCACTTTTTTTTAAAGAGCTGGTCTATTTCAAGTTCATCCATGTCCCCAGAGTTCACCCTTCAGGAGACCCCACAGAAAACTGGAGGTACTTATCAGAGCCCCTCTTCCTTGGTGGGCCCTGACCTCCAAGTTCTGTCTGTCCCTCTTATCTTTACCCCTCCAAACCTCTTAAGACTTTTAGAGGCTCTGTTCAACTTGGCACATGTACAATTTCAGACTATGTTGCACCTCCTGAACTTTATGATGCATTGATGGCTCTTGGGTGCCTTGAAATAAGGTCTTATATAATACTAGAGGCCCAGCGCGCATGAAATCATGCGCGAGTAGCTCGCTTCCACTTGCCTCAGCTGGCCGCCCCACCCATCGCCGCTGGTAGCTGGCACCCCCACCCTCCACTGCTCATAGCTCTCCGATGCTTGTGCCCCACCCCACCTGCCGCAAGAGCCACTGTTCGTTTGGCGTTAGGCCACTGGCTTTTTATATATATAGATTTCCAGTGTTTCTAGCTGTTCTTGGTACAAGGGTTAGGCTACATCATAGTATTCTACCTTAGGCAGAAATTCCTTTCTTAATATGATTCCAATTTGCATTTCCTTCCTTATTAGCAAAGTGAATCATCTTTTCACATGACTACATGCCATTTAAAAAAAATTTAATGAACTGTTGTAAGTTTTTTTCTATCGTATTCTTTATCTTTTTCATCTCTATTTTAGAGTCCTTTATGTATTAAAGATGTCTATGATAAAAGGTATAAATATTTTCCTCAATTTATAACCTTTCTTTTTTTAAACATTGCTTATGGTATTTTTTCTACCAAAATTTATTATGTTTATATAAAGTAAAATAGTTCCATTTTTTGGTTATTAATTCTGTGCTTTCAAGCATAGTCAGCAAATATTTTCTCTTCTCAGGCTTGGGGAAATCCACCAATATTTTTTTCTGTGATTATGTCTTTAAAGAATGTGTTGATGAAAAATTAAAAAATGGTCCACTTTCTAGAATTGGCAGAGTGAGAAAGGATATGATACAGTGTTAAGTCCAGTTGGAAGTCCTAAGTTTTGTTTTCTCTTCCTCAGCCCCGGGAACTAATGAAAAGAACTCATGGACACAGTTACTCTTATGTTGTCCTTGAAGGGCTTGGGAGCCTATGAGTCTTTCCATTTCTTCCTGTGTTATCCTCCTTCTGACTTCTCTCCTATCATCAGGGTTACTTCTATACTGATGTCTCCAAAATACGTGCATGTCTAATTCATAATTCTCTTCCTCATCCCTGGATGCAAAAGCTGGTTTGGCATCTTCACAGAAAGGACCCAGTACTTCAGACTTCAAATCTAAAATGTCTTTCTTTACCTTCCTCAAATTTGCTTCTTTTATCTGTCTTCAAATACTACATCCAGACTCAGAGATTGGTCACCTTTGAGTCATACTTCTCTATTGTCAGTAAATTATTACAAAAGTGCAAGTTCCATCTTTGAAGGTATTTTTCTCTGAAGAAATTATAAACTGGATCTTTCCCAACCTTGCTTCATTCTCAACCTCAGGCACACCAAGTTTAATATACTGCAGGCTCAACAAGCACTCATGTAATAAACATGAATTTAATCTTCTGTTTAAAAAATTACAGAAATAATTAAAACTCTGAAAGTATGGATTTTCCAGCACACCACATGTGTATTTGTATTTTCAAATGCTCTGGCCTTTCAAGTTCTGAAAACATAATAGATACTTAACTAAAGAAATAAGAGGATATTGACTATCTGGGAAATTTCTTACAATAAAAAACAACAACATTCCCTTATTGCTACATTTAAGCACATGATACAGCTCAGTCACAGTGAGTAGATGACAAGCCTTAGAAGCTGTGCAAATAGAGAACAATCACAGCGGAAATTAAAGACTGGACTCTTGGCGATCCAAAATGGCAGCTCAGAGCGGTCTCCTAGGGCAGCAACTCAGCCATTCATCTGTGTTTAAACAAGAAACTCATTGCCAGGGGAATGAATCTTTCTTCATTCAGGCAAGCCTACGGCAAAGTAGGTTTTCTTTTCTCTCTTCAAAGGTGAAGCTACCTAAACACACAAATATACAAATTTTCCTAAATTTAAATTGCAGGTTATTCTGATTAGACCAAGTCCCCCCGCTTTCATGACACCAGATTTCTAATTTTAAAAGTTGTGTATGTACAGATGTGATTATCTCACAAATTGGAGGACTTACAAGATGGCAGCACTACAGTATTCCAACAGCTCAAACTACTATTTTCTTGTTTAACTTTTTCTACAAAAGAAGTCGAGTCCCAGGAAAATTTTTGAATTGGGGGGGAGGGGGGGTGGTGACAGAACAGTTGGCAGTCAGACACCTCTAATTCTCTGTTCATCAAGGGACTGTCTCCTTTCACTCTTTCAGCTCAAGGCGAGGACACGCCTAGAGTTCCTGTGAAAAGCGAAGGCTCCTGTGACACAGAAAACTCCGCAAGTCCTGATGGTAAGGTCCTAAGCGCTGAGCCCAGGCAGTCTACAGATGCGGCACATTTCCTGTGTGTAATCTAGGATTAAGGGAGCTCACTATTCTATGAATTAACACATTCCGTTAGGACAAAGTCAAGTTCAAAAACCATTTTCTACTAGGAACTAATAAAATTGGTAGCCTTTTTAAAACACTGACTCTAAGTTTTAAAAACAGCATGTGCCTCAGTTGAATCATAACTCGCAAAAATGAGGCCATGCTGGGTAATTCCAAGGCTAGCCTGGACTGCAGGAAGTCTAGCTGGTGAACTTTACAGAAGCATCACTTACTTCTGAAAAAAATGCTTGTTCCACTGTTACCCCTGTTACCACCCCAGAGCTTTGGCTTGAGCTTGGGCTAAGGTCTTTCTTGGACTTTCATCACTTTATCTCACTGCATCACATCTGATGTCTTGGCCCAATATGTACTGAGTCTTTAAAAGCACCCTAGAAATAAACTTACAAAAACCTTTTTTTAATTCACATCTCATTTTGAAAGCAACTGAAGATTGGAGCTTCTGAAATGCGAGCATACCCTCAACTCCTGCTGGGGACCTTTTGTAAGGTCATTACTTGCATTAGAAAAAACTACTGTTTGAGCACATAAGATTTAATAAATATTTCATTCCACTGTCCCACAGAGCTTAGGAGAAACAGAATCGATCAGTGTTCAACTGTTTATATGTATCTTGCTGTTTGAGTTACTTGCAAATTACTTTGAGTCAATAAATGACCTTGGAAAAAATTTAGCCACTGGTAGAGGTTACTTAGTGGTTTTACATAGAGTTTCCCATAGCACTGGGTATTCCCCCCTGCTATGGGCCCTTTTTCACAAACTGATTTTTCACTCATGGGCAAACATTATCTGGAAAAATAATGTTTTTAAATACCAGATCTATCCATTAAAAGCTACCACGTGTTAGTCACGCCCACTTGAACAAAACTTGCCCAGGCTGGTTTTGCCTCTGTAGACATAGTTCATAACTAATTTTTACAAAGCATGTTCTGAAGAACACCAAGACCAAGCCCATATAATGCTCATTGAATACAAGAGAAATAAATGTGAGAAGTACTAAGTTTTAGTCCTTACTTGGAGATTCACCATGCATACTACAGGCTTTTCCCAAATGTATTCAATCATGGAATGCTTTTATAGTAACATTAATTAATAGGTTTTGGAACTAATGACTATTGGGTTAGAAGAAGAAACAGAAAAGGCATATTCTACTATATTTTATTATGATCCCACACTGAGATGGGCACACTTACAAAAATTTTGTAGACCAGGATTGAAAGTTCCTGTATTATTCTCTTTATATATGTAAAATGTCTGCCTCTGGCCTGTTTACACCTGGGTTTAGAATGAGCTCACATGTCATTAGAAACCCAGGCTTGTGTGAGGTGAGACCAAAGAGACCTGTTTTTCAAACCTTCCTCCTTAAAAAAGAGTTGGGTGGGATGCCACACAACGTCATTCCCTCTTTCAAACCTCTTTGGAGAATGAAAACTAGCATCTGCCACTATTTTACTTTAGTCAAGCTTTGAAGTTCAAGAAAAACTGATTTTAGTTGTTGATTTTGTGCAAATAAATACAGGCTACCCAAATGAGAAAACTCAAAGGTTACTTATTCAGAGCTTACCAAAGTGTCAGCCATTAGCACTTGTGTTTGGCCAACTCAAAGGCAGGCAGGGAAGTGAGAAACTTTTATAGTTTACAAAAAGAGAGGCTCCATGTTTCTATGTCTCTGAATTTATTTTGTTCATCAGTTTATTTTGTTCTTTAGATTCCACATGAGTGAGATCGTGTGATACTTTGTCTTTCTCTATTTTGCTTAGCATAATACTCTCCAGGTCCCTCACTATGAAATCTCAGAGGGAAGGCATGGGTGGGTGGGTGGAAAGAGATCAAGCAAAGAACTTATATGCATATATGCATAACCCATGGACACAGACAATAGTGCAGTGAAAGCCTGGGGTGGGGCAGAGGTGGGCTAGAAGGGGGTCAATGGGCGAAAAAGGGGGAATCTATAAGACTTTCAACAATAAAAATAAATGTTTAAAAAAGGGGGGGAGGCTCAAAGCAACCTCTGATTAAAGTTCTTGGCATGAGGAAAGGACACTTGGGCTGAGTAGAAATGGGACTTCTTAGGCGACTGGCGTGGGACATACTTCGCTTTTCCTGGTTGGGGCTAGCATATGGAACCTAGCAGTCACTGACCATGCTGAGCAATTTTTTGCAGAGGTTGTGGTTTGGTTGCCTGGGCTGGTTGCTGCATAGATTTTAAGTTATAATTCTATTGTTATATATGGCCTAGCCATTGTCCATTTGTGCATTGTTTCTCCATTTATAATATGGGCTTTGATGCTTTAAAAATATCAACCTAATTAAACCAATGACCCTTGAAAATGTCCCGAGTGATTGCTATGCCTGTTCTTGGCTACTTCTGGACAATGGCAGTCATTATGAATTCTATTTGTATGCAAATGCTCACCTAGAACAATACACAGTGAAGTAAAAGCACAGGTTTTATTATTTCTGTGTGATCCAGTTAGATGTTTTGCTTTTCTATTTCATGGTGCCTATTGCCGCTGCACCCAATGGCAGGTTTATAAGGTCTGTTTGGAATTTCAAAATTGAGAACATGGCAAAACAAAGAGGCCTACTGACAGAGCCCCTTCAAAGGGAGCTGCTTACCTCTCTGCAGATCAATGATCTCTTTTGCTTTGTTTTCTCTTTGTTTCCTTATATATCTACTAGAGGCCCGGTGCACAAAAATTTG
>NW_005354874.1:3923772-3941345 GCF_000412655.1 Myotis brandtii
GTTGGAGTCTGCAGCAAGCAAGCCTCGTGCTCGCTTCAGTGCCTGGCTGCCGGCCGCCATCTTGGCTGACAGTTAATTTGCATATACTCACTGATTAGCCAATGAAAAGGGTAGCGGTAGTACGCCAATTACCATGTTTCTCTTTTATTAGTGTAGATTAATGCCTTTGAATTTATCTAAGGGTGGTAATACATATACCCCAAATATCAACCCAAAAATCTGGTATGAAATGACAACTTAGCTTCTACAATTCAGTAAAAAGGCAATTCTGCCCTCCCCATTTCTCTTCAGTAAAAATCCACAAGAATGACCCTAAAAACATAAATGAATGAAAATGAACTGAAAAGAGGTATAAAACAGGAAATCAGAAAAGTATCAAGTCATAGGCCATTTTAATGTGTTTAAGAGATTTGGTTTTAATAAATATTTAACCTTTTTGTTTTCCTTTCTGGTTATAGTTGAAATGAATAGTCAGGTTGACAGTGTAAATGACCCAACAGAGAGTCAGCAAGAAGATTAACTAATAGGTAAGTTGTCCTTGTGTCGGGATTTTTCATTGGTTAAACTGGTCTGAGGAACTATTTGTAAATGGCATACTGGATTTCCCTCGACTCTACCAAGTCCCGCAGCATGGATCAGGCTAAACTTTAAAAATTTTTATACCAAATAACACAGTGTAAGGAGCAAAGATTCCCATAGAAGCGTGCCATCTTTCAGAGAAAAAGAAAAGCCACAGCATATTCAAATCATGCAGTACTCTGGTTTTCTGAGCTTTGACAACAAGAAAAAAAAAATGGTTTTCCATTCATCTCACCTCCTGGCCTCCTGGAGTGATTAAATTATTTCAGCAGCCCCTAGCTGATTCTGAAGTATTGCTTTTCCAGAATTTACCTGCTGAGTTGTTTTAGTAGATCTTTTTTTAAGCATAACAACTAAAGCTTTGCCCTGGGGAATGTGTAAAGCCCCTTGAGTATGTTTGGCAGAAAGAAACCTGTCTCATATCCTAACCTCTCACACAACTACCTGTGGGCCTATATGTCTGCACAAAGGTTTGTTGAGTTGAATGAGCCTCAGGGAACTCCAAAAGCAAATAAAAGTCTGGGCCAGGCCACACTTAGGAGTTTTTCCAGACCAACACACTAAATCTCTCAGCAGAGAATGAAGTATATCTAGAATGATGAGTGGTCTATAAGTCTTTTCCATATCTTGAAAGCTGGTGAGAAAAATTAGAGGAAATAAGTCAGGCTTGCTATTCCAATTTCTAACTTAAAATAGTTAGCTATTAAAAAAAAAACCCTATGGAATAAATGAATTGTGGGTTGTCTAGTGTAAGACACAAATGTGTTGACACTGTTGCCTCGAGCACCGCCCTGCACTCCCTGTATCTTCTCAGTAGGTCTCTGCACCCCAAGGAGGCCCTGCGGCACCAGACCCGAGTCCCAGCATCACAGCAGAACAACGTTTGAAAACGTGTGAAAATACACACGCATCTGTCCTTCCCACCATGATCTTGAACATCATTTAAAACTAGATATAACAGAATTTGCATAATGCATGTATAGCATAGGACTGCTAAAAAATTATAAACACACACAAACATGGTCTTGAAACTTGTCTTCCTTTTTTACTGATAACCTCATTCATATATTTTAAATATACTGCTAAGCTGCAAACATGATACGGTAGAGAAGTGCCATTGAAAAGTAATGAAGTGAGACTAAACCTGAACATTATAAATACAAGTTCTTCAGTGTTGCTTTACCTTTTGCCCTTTCATTGGCAACAACTGTAAACTTCTTGTCTGGATTTTTTTTTTCTTATAGACACTATTATTTTCCAGTGTGCTCAATTTCCAGATATTGTACCAGGGCAAATCTGTTTTCTGTGATCACTGTCAAAATATTTTCCTTGACAATAAACACCAATTTATACCTTTACCCAAATGAGTGAGTTGTCAAAACTTAAAGTTCAATATTAGTTTAAGGAAACTCAATTCCAGGAAGAGAAGGGGCTCACATAGGGTCACTTGGCTGGTCAATGGAAGTTTAGATACTCCAAGTACAAATTCTTTGATATCACCATATTATTCCTCAAACAATAGTGAGGTGTTTTTTAACACAGGTGTCACAGAGAACAGTATGACCTGAGGAATTTCACTGATTCCTACAGAAATATTTAGGCAGTTAGGTTTGTAAATGTTATCTGGTAGTTCAACAGGAAGAAAGAACCTAACCTTTAGTTCTGTGTATCATACCTGTAAGGAAATTAAAGAACTTACAGTGAAACTGAATTAGAATTAGAAAGATCAAAGACATAATGCAAAAATGTTTCGTGTTGTGTAATTTATAATTGTGAAAAATCAGGGGTATCAAAAATAACAATAAGGGAACAGATTAATGGAGAAATAGAACATTCTGCAAATGTAAAAATAATTTTAATAAGTATTTGAGGGCATGTAAAGATGGTTATGGAACTACAGAAATTTGGAGAAATATGGCAGGTGGAGGGGGTTGTAGCTTCCAGTTTGGGTATCAAGAGGCCTTGTAGCTTCCATTTTTATTCACTCAGAATACCCGCTCCTGGAATCCAGCCACCTTATATGAAGCTCAGGCACATCTATAGAATGACAAAGGCCACATGGAGAGAAACTCAGAGACCTTCTGTGATGTTCTGGTGCTAGTAGAGACCACCTGGAGCAGATAAACTGCCCAGTTGATGCCAGACCAAATTATAGAATCATGAGAAATAATAATTGATATTCATAGCCACTAAGTTTTGGAATTGTTTGTAATGTAGCAATAGGCAACTGAGAAATGGAAGTAATACAGAACTCCTCTCAACACAAATACTTATAAATGAGAGGTAAACTATAACAAAAATATTTTAAAGTACAAAGCTCAATGGACATAAAAGCAAAAGGCACCAGGAGTAATGAGGAAAATGAAAGCCAAAACAATAATCTGATGAGCTGGAGATGCAGCAACCCCTAAGGGCTACAGATCGTTGTTGATGCAGAAATAGGCCCTATGGCTAGGGTTTGGGTTCTAATGCCCACCTAGGACCTTGAGCCACTCAGGGTAAGAAGCCAGAACTGATACCTCTACATGTATAAATCTGGGACTCTCAGCTCAAGAAATTAACAAGGAGACGTGGGTCTGCCCAGGGTGCAGCGTGGAGAAAGAAAAAGACTCCCATCATAAGTAGAAAACATAAATGCACCATGACATTGCAACAAATTCATGCCATCCAAAGTCATATAGTAATATACAAACAAAAATTAATTTATATAGTTGATTATAGGTAGCAAATGGAAATACCACTTGGAAATGTCACAGAAGAAAAAATATCTGAAGATGAGTTCACAATATTTTTGCTTGCATTTGTTAATCCTCAGCCAAGGATATTTATTCCATTGATTTTTAGAGAAAGAGGGAGGGAGGGAGGGTGGGAAATAGGAAGAGAGAGAAACATCGGTGTGATAGAGACATATACATTGGTTGCCTCCCACCCACATCATAGCAGGGCCAGGGATGGAACATGCAACCCAGGTATGTGCCCTTGACTGAGAATTCAAATCTGTGACCTTTCAGTCCACAGGCCGATACTCTAACCACTGAGCCATCAGCCAGGGCGAGTTCACAATTTTAAGACATAAAACACACAAGGAAGTGATCCATCAAAAATGAGAGTTGGTTGGAGGGTAAAATTACAGGATAATTAGTACCATAAGAACTTGAGAGAGTAAAAAATTTTGAAGACTCTATAAAGTAAATATACATAAAAATGACAAAAAGATGAAAAGCAGATATAAAATAAGAGCAACACTATGAAAAATTAACAATAATTTGGAAAAAGCGAATAAAAGTGTAGTAATATAAAAGACACATGAAGAGATGTGAAGGATAAGACATAACCAAGATGTTTTGTGTTCAATAGCCATTTTAAAAGGAGATAGATTATCAATATCTGAAAGATAATGACAGAATTTATTAGAGTTGGTAATAGTCATGAATTTTAAATTAAAGGAAGAACAATAAGTAGCAAGAAAGATGTATATTAAAATAAATCCACATGCAGGCACTATAAATCCACCAAAGAGAAGAAATTAAAGCAATTTGAGAGACAAGGAGCTAACCTACAAAGCAGTCGGGATTGTGTGAATAGTAGGCTTCCCAACAAATGTTTAGGTCAGAAGACAGTGAACTAGTTGTGAGTTTTCAAAACTTGGATACAAATAATTGCTAATATAGAGTTCTAGACTAGTTGCCCTATCACTTAAGAAAATGGTATTTGCCATTTTTCAGGTGAAAAAAAAAATGCTACTCAAATTCTTTAAAAGCTCCTAAATATACACCAGGAAGAAGAAAATTGAGCCCAGATGGAAGCGTAGGGTGCAGGAAACAATTGTGACCTAAGAAAAATTGTAAGCACAAAAGCAAATCAAAATAAATATTGACTATAGATTTATAATAATAATTGTTGTGTGGTTAAAAACAGGGCAAAACAAAACTACTATTTATGTACATTTTGTAATATACAAAGTAATGCTATATACTTTTTATTATGTGTGTTCATGTTATAAATATATGTATTTAAAAGTATAAAACTATTTAAATTATTGATTCACACCAATATTAGGATTGCTAATGCGAAGATTATGCAGGATTCTGTGAAGGAAGAGAAATAGTTTTACTTTATCTGTAAAGTAAATTAATTTATCTGTAATGTTTTATTTCTTAAAGTAAAATGAAAATTAAAAATAAAACATTACAAGGGAATTTGAAAAATATTAACACATTAAATCTGGATAGTAGATCTATTCTAAATATGTTATACTATTGTCTGTAATTTTCTTCATGCTTACAATTTTCATTGTTAAAATTATGTATATATGTAGGAAAGATACAGAAAAATCCTATAAGGAAATACTTCATTATATGCTTTTAAAAAATACCATATTAACTACAGAAGTTATTGCTAATGCGAAGATTATGCAGGATTCTTTCTTTCCTTATCTACTTATGGATATTTTTTAAATTGTCTATAATATTGCTTTTACATACACCTACAAACCTCAAAGGTATTTTTTTCCCAAAAGGATTCATAGGATACCAGAGTAGAAAGTTAGCCTTGAGGACATCTGCTCCAATTCTTCCTTGGAGAGATGTGGAAATTCATGGTGACAGAAATCAGATCAATCATTGATCTGGGATGATGGCTATGCTTTACATCTTGATAGTGGTGTGAGTTAAATTTACGCATTTTTTCAAAACAGACTGAAGTATGTTTTAGGCCTGTGCATTTCCCTCTATGTGGATTTATACCCTGTTTTTAAAAATATAAAGTCTATAGGCTCTTGTAAGGCATGGTATCTTCTTAGAGTCCTCTCAGGTGGTGAACACAGCAGAGACTTAATAAGATCTCAAAATGTGGACTAACCATCAACAACTTTTGCAACTCAACATTATATAAATTGTATATAATTTGTGATTATTATGATTTCTCTGTTGAGCTCTGGATACTAGAGTGTATGAATGGTCCCAAAAAGGGAGGGCACAGACAGTCAAGGTGAGGTTTTTAAAAGAATACTTTGAAGAGTTGGGTTAATCATCCCCATCAGCCGAAGCAAGTTGTCAGTGTGGCATACATTTATTAAACAGTGATTAAGATGCTTTTTAGCTGAAACCAGTTTGGCTCAGTGGATAGAGCGTCGGCCTGCAGACTGAAAGGTCCCAGGTTCGATTCCGGTCAAGGGCATGTACCTGGGTTGCGGGCACAGGAGGCAGCTAATCGATGTTTCTCTCTCATCGATGTTTCTAACTCTCTATCTCTCTCCCTACCTCTCTGTAAAAAATCAATAAAATATATTTTTAAAATGCTTTTTAAAAATACCATGTGCCAACAATTACAGCTTAGATATCCAAAGTCCTCTGATAATCAAATAAAATATTCCTAGGCCTGCTTGAGGGGTGAGAAACATTTCAATGGCTGTATAGTGGTTCCATTTATCTAGAGTTTTGCTTTTCATGGTTTCAGTTATTTGCTGTTGATTGCAGTCTGAAAATATTAAATGGAAATTCCAGATATTTTGAGGAAGAGAGACCACATCCCTGTAATTTTATTAAAGTATATTGTTATAATTATTCTATTTCAATATTAGTAATTCTGGTTATTCTCTTACTAGGTCTAGTTCTTAAATTAAATGTTATCATCGGTATGCATGTATAGAGAAAAACATAGAATATATAGGGTTGGGTATTATCTGGGGTTTCAGGCATCCACTGGGAGTCTTTGAACATGTCCCTCCACTTAGATAAGGGGCAACTATTGTATTAAAATGATATTCCTGCCGTTGCCGGGTGGCTCAGTTGGTTGACGCAGCCTCCCATGCATTAAAAGGCTGCAGGTTCAATTCCTGGTCAGGGCACATACCTGGGTTGCAGTTCAATCCCCATTCAGGATGAGTATGGGAAGCAACTGGTCAATATTTCTCTCTCACATCAATGTTTCTCTCTCTCTCTCTCTCTCTCTCTCTCTCTCCCACCCCCTGTTCCTCTCTCTAAAATCAATAAAAACACATATCCTCAGTTGAGGATTTTTTTTAAAAAAAAGATATTCCTTGCTAAGCTTATAAAGATGGTTTATCTTTAATCTAAGAGCTGGTTTCTCCTTGTCTTTGGCAGGGGCACAAGATGAAGCAAAGGAACAAAGAAATGGAAGTAGATGCCAGTCCTCAGCATACAGCCTCTGCTGGCCCTGGGGGAAGAGTGGGAGCCAGCAGCGGTGCTGTGGAGGAGGGTGGGGGTGGGGGAGGCAAGTCCCACGCAAGGATGGGGAATCCTTTGCTCTAATTTCTCAGCTGCATTTTGTTCTTTTTACTTGCAGAAAAAGAAAAAGAAAAGAACCTTTCTTTAACTTGGTGGGGCGACCCACATTAACGCATCTTTCAGGCTCTGTTCCTGCAATTTCTGTCTTTTTTCTCACAATTGCGCCCCAGCGTCATGGTTTAGCACTCACATGTGTATCCTGGCCCTGTCTGCTTTCTCGGTTATTTCACAAAGCTGGTTGGACAGTAGTTTCTTCAAAGAAAGGAGGAAGACCATTGTTTTGATAAGCTGCAGGCTAAATTTCAGGAATCGCCAAGCCCAATATCAGTATAATCCACAGGCAAAGGAGACAAGAGAGGAAATGGGCAAAACCCTCAGAAATCACTTGGGAAAAGGTCAGGATGGTGACTTGAAAATGATACCTTCTTCAAGGATTCCCACGGCACAGGTTACAGCTTTGTTTAACATGTGGTTAGAGAGGAATATGCCAGCAGGGCTTTATCCGGAGCCGAGCACAGAGATGTACAGGAGGGCAGGCCCTGACAGCTTCCATGCCTCTCCTTCCATGGGTAGGACAGCAGGGAAGTTCTTATTTGACACTGACGTTTAGCAGAGCTTTCTCGGTTTGTGAGGTCTTTACCGAGTGCGTCAGTGTGGAGCCCCCCAGTGGGCTGTGAGTCAGTGTGACACCATCCTGAGGGACGACACTTTTCTAGGTGTTTTAGTGAAGAGGGGGGGCTGCTGCATTTAGGATCCAAACATATGCCTGTGATATTAAAAGCTCCACTTGGAATCTCTCTTTATATACATGCTTTTCATAAAAATAAAACATGTTATCTTTACCCAAGGTTTGATGGCCTGCAGAGCAGATTCTCACTTGAAATTAGAGGCAGTTAGAGGTCTCGCTTGCAATTTTGGCTTCCAGTTCCCTTTAAACAGTGTGGCTTGCCCATGCCAAGTCCAAGACTAAAGTGATAGCTGGCCCCTCTCTCAGCAGATTATGACCATTAAAGGGGGGAGCAGCTGTAGTGAATATCCAAGAGGCCAGAAGTACAGTCGGCACAGGGGTGAAGGACCCAGGAAAAGGTCAGACGTCACAAATGTCTATCCAAGAGCCAACATGAACAAGGACCCTCGTGGGGCAAGATGACTGCTTCCCACAGCCTCCTTGGGTCCCAAGACCATCCCCCTCCACCCCCCGCTGTGGAAACTGTTATCATTTCTTGCATAGCTTCTTAAATCCATCTTTCTTATAAGAGCTTTAGAATTGTAAGTTATTTATATACATTTTTCTTAGTGCAGGGATAAAAGTAATGGATCAAATCAAGTATTTCTAAAATAAAAGGATGTTTTGCTTTTTAAATATTCCATGAATTTCTTCAGTGTTGCCCTTTCCTCTATGGAAATTCAACTCCTTATCTTTCTGTGAAAGCTGTGTTGGCCTCTCTGAATTTGCTGCCCTTATGCATAGTTTATTTGGTATACTGAAATCAAGTGGGAGTTACAGTTCTGCATATGTAATATGATTTTTAACAGTCCATATTTTTTAAAAAAATCTCATCAACCTAGCAGCAATGCTTCTTTTAAGTCAGTGGTTCTCAACCTTCTGGCCCTTTAAATACAGTTCCTCATGTTGTGAACCAACCATAAAATTATTTTCGTTGCTACTTCATAACTGTAATGTTGCTACTGTTATGAATCATAATGTAAATATCTGATATGCAGGATGGTCTTAGGCGACCCCTGTGAAAGGGTCATTTGACCGCCAAAGGGGTCGCGACCCACAGGTTGAGAACCGCTGTTTTAAGTGCCCTCATGATTGTGGAACTTGGCCATGTCTCCGGCCATTTATTCTACAGCCTTCCACTGCCATTAGATATCACTTTCTAGGGGGAAAAAAAAGAAGACTCATTTTAAATAATTCAAGAAACGACACCATATTAATACTATTTTTTTCATATTTTATGTCATCTTTATAACTTTTTAAAATACATTTTTATTGATTTCAGAGAGCTGTCATCTTTATAACTTTTTAAAATGTTTTTATCGATTTCAGAGAGGAAGGGAGAGGGAGAAAGAGAGAGAGAAACATCAATGATGAGAGAGAATCATTGATTGGTTGCCCCCTGCAGATCCCACACTGGGGATCAAGCCCGCAACCCAGACATAAGCCCTGACTGGTTCATAGGCCGATGCTCAACCACAGAATCACACCTGCTGGGCTGATCTTTATAACTTAATTGAAAGTCACTGTCTCTTCTGAAGTAGTTGACAAGTGCAACCTGGTAGGAGCACGCATTCCTGTGACTACACATGACAGAGAAGAGAGGAAACAGAAGAAAGAGACCTAATATACCTGCTAGGAACATTGGGATTGGAATTATTTCAGTCCTGGTGTCTCCTCATCACCCAGGACAGCCATTTTATTTGTTTATTTTCAATGTGGGGGAGGCCAGGAAGGCATTCTCTGCCTGAACACTATCGAGAAAGGAAAGTCAGTTTTGTGGCCAGGAAAGTAAGAGGGTGGGGAGTAACTGTCCTCCGCCCCACTCTCAAAGTTGTTTAACCTTCATTTGATGATTGAATTGTGCTTTCATTTTTGTTTTCTTATGCTGTTTGATTGCTATTGGGCTGTAAGATTTTATGCTTTAAAATAAATGATGAAGTGAATTTCCATTTTAATAGTAAAATATTAAACATCTAGCCATGAGCCAGATCAGAGACAACTGAACAGAAGACATCTTCATTTCACTGCCACTGTCGTTGCACAGCTACACGATGGAAAGCTGGAAAAGCCGATTGGCTCTCCTACACGTGAATTCTGGATGTCAATTCCCAGCCACACTGCAGCCCAGCGATGTGGCATGAGGGGCTACAGGATAAGGGTGGGAAATAGCCCCCCATTAGTCATGTTTGCACACAGAGAACGAAGTAGGCCTTCCACAGAATAGTTCTAATTAAAAAGGTACTGACTGTAGGAGAGACAAAGGGGCTTGTCCTCTGGCTGGTTAACTATTCAGATGATGGACAATCCTTCTTTCATAAAAACATACAAAGGAGGCATCCGGAACACTGTCTATGATACTGGGTCACATATTAGTCACCGCAGCTAATTGTAAATCTTTCTGTGAAACACTGAAAAGCCTCTTTGTGAATTAATTCAGTTCTGCTTGATGCACTTGATTTGAAATGACATTCCCCTGTATGTGGTGCATGTCGGCTTTGCTTTGACAAATAACAAAGTTAGCAGAATGTTTAATATATTTTCTTGGGGAGTAGGGTTTTTATCATATGATTCATTAAGGATTTGCCTTACCCTGACATTTGTGATATAAAGGAAAATCAGAAAAAAAAGTAATTTTCTTGATCAAGATATGTTTTTACTTAATGCAAATAAATGTAGTCTGTGGCTTGCAAGGAAAAATATGTCTTCTGATATCTGGTATAAACTGCTAAGTAGAATAATACGTGCCTCTTATGTTAAACCAGCATTTAAATGCTGAACTGCTTCTAAATCTGTTTGTTTCTTTTCATCTTTGCCATACACTAAGAACCTAAACAACTGTTGCCTTCATACTATATTTGTTAGAGCAGAATACAAATAAAATTTGTTTGAGAGAATAAGGTGGAATTATCTGTGGTTTGTGCAATTTTTTCCTTAGTTATGAGCAATTAACAACTCAAAATGAACATTAAATACTTTATTTTTGGTTGCAAATATGTATTTAATACTGCCCTGTTAAATCAACTTTAACTTACCAACATTCTTCCCTTTCTAATACTGGTTAATGCTTTGACCATGTTTTTCAACTATAAACTATAAGCAAATCCCATTGTGTAACTTTCCTCTCAACACTAGATAGCTAATCACACTAGCCTTTGAGGTGCAAGATACAAGTCATTAAGATAAAGCCAATGGTTCTATGAACGTCAGTACATCCTTCAGGACCCATCATTCATTATTATTTTTTATTTATATTTTATTGTTGACCATATTACACATGTACCCTATTTCCCCCACTTTGCCCCCCTCTACCTAGCCCCTGCCTTCAACACACTATTGTCTGTGTCTCTGGGCTACCAGGCCAGGTGTCTGAGTCCCCGCTGCTGCCAGGCCCAGCATCACAGGCGCAGATTTCCAGCCCAGAGCCATTCAGCAGGTAGGAGGAAGGGGCTCCTCCCCTGTGCTCGAGTTGAAGAGGATCGACCCTTTCCCCTGGGGCACTATGCCTGACCCAGTCCTGCTCTCTGCCAAAGGTTCTTTCAGAGAATAAACAGTCCCTCAGATTCACTGCTGGGTGAACCGGTCAGACCCCTCCACTGGCCCCATGTTCCACCAACACAGACTGGGGCAAACTTCCCGGCAGATGTTGTAACAAAGCACTTGCTCTGTGCCTGGGACGGTGTGGGCTGAACTGCCCGCCCAGCTGGACCCAATCACCACTAATTCCCCTTGCCCAATGCTACGTGGGCGGTGGATTGGGGATCTGGACTGGGGATCCCTGCCTGGGGCTGAGACCCCCCTCCTCTCGCTCCCAGGGAACAGGGGCTGCGTACCTTCCTTCCAGCTCTCCAGCTGCGCAGCTGCATGATTTCACTTACTCTCTATGCATTTCTCTGTCCCCTCTCTGTACTCCCTGCTCACGATATTTCAGATCAGCTATTTTTCAAATGGTTTTTCGGACCGAATGTTCTTCAGTTTAGCTGCACGTCCAGACCAGTGCAAGGAGCAAGTGGACAAAACTTCCCAAATCTGAGCCATCCTGGATCCTGCCCCATCACTCATTATTGGGGTTCTCTTTGAGCACTTTTTATGAGCCAGTCCCAGTGCTGGCTATGTGATCACCCAGGCATGATCTGCCTCAGTCTATTGTTGATAGAATTATGATTGAATTACATAATTGTTAAGAGTATGGCAATTAATCAACAAGAATGACTATGTGAAAAACTCAATGTTCCTTTGAAAATGGAAATCTGTGTTCCATCAAATTTAATCCCCTCCGTTTCCTATAGAAGAGGTGCTATCTGGTTTGTTGTTCTAGAAAGCAATAAAGAAAGTCAACCCCTTTACCCATGAAAGTCAGAAATGTAATAGTTAAAGGAAAATAAGGCTTTTTAAACTGTTGTACCAGAGGAGCATATTCCAGTAGTAAACAGTTCAGTGAGAAAAAAAAAATTGTAGGAAGTACAGTCTTATGCTGCAAGGAGCAACCTCAACACAAATGCTTCAGAGTGACAGTAAAGAGAATGTGACATGATTCAAGCATGGCCAGATATAGTTTTTAATCTTCAGCCAGTTTTTCATCTTTTTGCCTGTCATTCTTATGTTTCTAGCCAATACTTCTACCTCTTTGCCTCACTTCAACCAAAGGTACTGTTAAATGTTGCTTAACTTTAGTGGTGGTTCTCAGGCCAAAAGGGATAACAATTAGTGTTTAAGATGGTCTTGCCCAGTTGTGGGGCTTTGAGAAATAAACCTCCACCTCTTGGTTTGGAAGATGGAAAAACTGATACATTCCTGTGCTCGCCTACAAATTTAAACATGAATAAAGTACCAAGACATTATACTTTGCCATTTCGAAAAGCACTTGCTAAATTATTGCCATTAGATTCTGCTATTTGATACTTACAGGCAAATGGCCCCTCTTGAGCTCAAGACGCTTAACCAAAAGAATAAACAACCCTTACAGTTGAGCAGTAAATATGAAATCCTTTTTACTGATTTAAATTTTGCCTCTGAATCAAGGACCCATGAGAATCAGAGAAAGTTGTTTTGTAAAACCTAGACAAGTGGAATATTTGAACTCTTAAAATACATATCACAAAATACTGATACACTGTAAATCACTTTAAGTAATCATTTCTCTGTTTATAACTACAGTGAATCTAGGAATACAGAAGAAAAGAGGAGTATACCTCCTCACCCTGAAATTGGACTCGACAGTGTAATTTGCTTTGGCCCATGATACGCGGGCAGAAATGGCATATGTCACATCAGACAGAAGCTTGAGGACTCATGCTTTCTTTTTCCCTCTATCACCATGCACAGCCACACCCTAGAGAGGCTGTTCTGTCGGCACAGAACCTGGAGGGAAGACTTGTACGGCCTGCCTCTCCAACCTCATCCTGTGTGACTCTCTGCTTGGACACTGACCTGCTGTCCATTCCTAGAACAGGCCAAATGCTTTCCATGCTTTGAACTTGAAAACTTTCCTTCCCATTCTCAATTGACTAGCAACCTGTCATCCTTTAGATCCCAGCTAAAGTGTCACTTCTGGAGATGACTTTTCCAAGTACCTTGTTTCAAAGTAGATCTCCCTCCCCAACTTGTGTTTGCCTTCCTAATGCCATATTTGCTAGTTCAGAACACTCAGAATTTCCAACTAAGAAGGTTAAGCAGATTTATGTCAGCTATTTGTATTTCCTGATTGGCGAATTAATCTGTTCATGTTATTTTGGTCATCTATCAATTGAGATTTTGATTTTTATTGATATTTGTGAATTGTTTATATATTGAGAGTATCTTTTTGTCATATTTTTCTGCACACAATTTTCTACTTGTGCTTTGTTTTATGAATTTGATTGTGGTGTTTTCTGACATACAGACTTCTTTTTATGTTCCATGCAATCAAATCTCTTTCCCTTTGTACTGACTTTCATTGCTTTTGTAGTTCACAGTTATTACTTGTGCCTACTGAGCATCCATTCCTGCTTCCTCAGGTGATGAATCTTTTCAACCTGGTAGAAAAGTCCTTTTATACATTTTCTGGAGATAATCTCCCAACCCTAATCTCTATAAGGGACAGACATGGGATCCAGACTGGCCAATCACAGGACTTTATCGCCTTTTCTCAGTGACTGGTTTAGAAAGGCCCTGTGACCCAAACTGGACCAATCAGTGTCTTCCCTAAGACTTGATATGTGGCTACTGGGAGAGAAACTCACAAGTCACAGTGAGCATGTAAGTAAATCTGGAGAATTGGGCAGCTTCCCCCCCACACACACCCCCATCCCCCCCCCCCAAAAAAGCTGTTATGTGAGCCAATAGAGTCCCTTCTAAGTAAGTTTGAGTTCATTTCCTGGCTCTTGTAACTGAATGGCTCGCCAATACTCTCAGATTAAAGAATAAAATTCTTCAAATGTCCCGAGGGTCCCATGTGATGCCACACACACACACACCCTCCATTACCTCTGCAAACTCAGCTCTTCCTATGTCCTCCAGGGGCTTCATTCACTACTCCAGCCACACTGGCCCCCCTCAAGTGCAACAGGGATCTTTCTCTCCCCGCAACCTTGCATCAGTTAGCCCTCTGGATGCACACATGGTTACTTTGCTCACCTCCTTGGAGTCTGTTCAAAGCATTCTCAGGGAGCCTTATCATAACCACCCCCAGCTCTGGCCTCCTCAGGGCTCTATTCCCCCCCCCCCTTTTTCATGGTACTTATCACTTTCTAATATTCCATATGAGTTACTTACTTATTAAATTCATTTTACAAAACTATGATTGAAAAGCTCCCCATTCTATAAGAAAAAGATAGGCTTGATGACAGCAGGAATTTTTGTCCGATTTGTTCACTGAAGAGTCACCCCAAGCATCAGAGCAGTAAGTACCCAGCACATATTAGGTGCTCATTAAATACATATTTGTCAAATGAAGAAATTCTGCTCATTTTTTCCCCTGGGAAACCCTTGGCAAATTCCTTTTTATGAGACTAGTGACCACCTGACTAGGATTTATTTTTTCTTTTTAGGGGGGTTGGGGAAAATATAGAGGAGAAATAAAATTAAACTGTGGCTATTAAACAAGTTAATAAAGGCTACACCCATTCCAGAAAATAAGTATTAGTACAATGGAAGAGCTAATAATGTTTGCAAAATTATTGTGAAAATTTTCTTTGGTTCAGAAATTATGCCTATTCCCTGTTAGGTGTGAGGGGGGAAGGGAAGGGAAGGGAAGGGAAGAGAAGGGAAGGGAAGGGAAGGAAAGGGAAGGGAAATATGCTCATTAATCCTTCATCAAACAAAACACGGATTATGTTTGATGTTACCCTGGTGTCTTTCTTTTTACGCAAGGGTAGGTGATGACGGGGTCTGTTCAGGTGGTATTGGTTAGGCTACTCTGGGAAAACAGTGCCATCTCAATAGCTAAACACAATGAAAATTGACTTTTTTCTTGCCTCACAGCCCCTTGTGAGTTGGACAGCTTTCCTACAGACATTGACACAGGGGCCCTTGTTTACTCCACCCCATGGGGCTGTCACCTTTGGCATGCTTTCTCCCAGATCACCATGGAACAAGAGGAGAGAATGGAGACTGTTATGAGCCAAGCACGGGAGCGATGACACACCTGCTGCCCACCTCTCATGGCCACAACTCAGTCTCCTGGCTCCACGCTAACCCCTTGAAAATGCAGATTGGCCAAGTACCTGGCAGGAGAATGAAATGTGTTTGGTGATCAGCTAGCATTGCTTTTGCCTTGGAAGCGGAACAACTTCCTCCTCTGAGACAGAGCTGTGTGCTGCCAACAAGCCCTCTATTTCCACTCCCAAGACCAAATGAGCCACAGTGACTTAGGGAGGGAGTGTTGGCTGGGTATCTGAGATGATCAAAACAACTCCATGTGGGGTCAGGGGCTTAATGATGAGATGGAAAAAATCTGAATGTTGCCCTGCATTGTCTTGGATAAGCCCTTGACTGACCTCTATCACTTGTTATTCAAGAACTGGTTTTTGTCTGGTTGGTTGTTATTAAGAAAACCAAAAGAAGCCCTGGTCCATGTGAGCTGTTGTATGTCTACAATTTTAAGGTCCTAAAGTGTACAGCTTTTAAATTGCAAAACAACAGTCCCTTGTCTGAGAATAGGAAATTGTTCCAAATATTCATCTATATTTTATTTTATTTTATTTTATTGATATTTGTGTTTATGTGTGTGATTTCACTTTTAAATCCACATCTTTAATGCACCTTGAATTTATTTTGGTATTTGGTGGGAAGACACTTGATAGAGTAACTAACAATATTGTCAGCACCAGTTATTAAATAATACATCTAGATCCCATTGCTTTGAGCTTACTTCTTTACCATACACTTATTTTACATTTATACAGGCTCCGTTTTTCCTGACTGCATCTTCCTTTGGTTTCTCTAAGTGTCATTCTGTCTTACAGTATGTGCTCATGTCTATTAAGGCAAAATCAATGCCTCTACCCTTCTTCATTTTCCAGTGTTCCTGGTTATTACTCATTGTTTAGTGTTCCAGATAAACTTCAAAATAACTTTATCACACTCCCCTGCGATAGGTAGTCATCCTTGCTCAATTCTCCCTCTCATATCATCCCCAGAAAAATAGATGAGCTGGTCAGTTTAGTCAGCCCACACTTAGGCCAGACGGAGAGGGCATCTGTTATAACTGCAGCTTCCTGAAATGTTCCCCAGAAGAGCTGCACTCCTGTTCCTCCCTGGCCTCCTGACAAGGCTTGGCTGTGGGCTGAATACCAATCGGTTTGCCTATATTCTGCTCCAAAGCTTTCTCCTGCCTTGGCATCTAATCCCTTCAATCTCATTTGAGTCATTTGATCCTGCCAGTGGGTTAGGAGGCAAAGCTAGGTAAATATCACTGTGCCCTGAGTCATCATCATCCACTTTGCAAACAAGGGCTGAGGGTTCAGCGGAGCTGGTCCATAAGACTCACCCGCAGCGTCCAAAGACAAAGACAGACACCATTTGGTCACCAGATGCTCCTGTTACCACCACATGGGTCTGAGTCCTTCCCGAAGCAAACTGAAATGCAATCTTGTGGCTTTTGGTTTTACTACACCTGATACCTGGTGTTGGTCTTATCATCTCAGCAGTGACGCATTAGCAGCCTCACCTGGCAAAGATTGATAGGCTACACGGAGCTGCTGGGTCCTCTTTAAAGGAACCAAGCCAGCCGGGGAAAGAGTGTTGTTGTTGTTTTTTTGTTTTGTCTTTTTCTTTCTTTATTTTGCAAATAGAATATATAATAAATATGGGAAAAGAACAACTATGTAGCTAATGTTAAATAACATTATTCATTGTTCAAACCACTTTATATCTGTTAACTCATTTCATCTTGAGGACAGTGAGGTAGGTAATATTATTATCCCCACTTTAAGATGAGCAAACGGAGGCACAGAGACTCTACATATTTTGCACAAGGCCACACAGCTCATAGCAATGCGGCCATGACTTGACACAGGAAGCCTGGAGCCAGTGGTTACTATCCTAACCATGTGCTAGAGCAGCGGTTCTCAACCTGTGGATCGTGACCCCTTTGGGGGTCAAACGACCCTTTCACAGGGGTCGCCTAAGACCATCGGAAAACACGTATATAATTACATATTGTTTTTGTGATTAATCACTATGCTTTAATTATGTTCAATTTGTAACAATAAAAATACATCCTGCATAGCAGATATTTACATTACGGTTCATAACAGTAGCAAAATTACAGTTATGAAGTAGCAACGAAAATAATTTTATGGTTGGGGGACACCACAACATGAGGAACTGTATTAAAGGGTCGAGGCATTCAGAAAGTTGAGAACCACTGTGCTAGAGATTCTCAAAGTAGGTCAGGCATTGGGATCACCTGGAGGTTAAGCACAGATTCCTGGATCCCAGCCTCAGAATTTCTCATTTATGAGGTCAGAAGTTAGAAGCCAGGATTCCATGCTTCTATCACAGTGGTTCTCAACCTTGGCTGCACATTAGAATCACCTGGG
>NW_005354874.1:3944714-3949760 GCF_000412655.1 Myotis brandtii
GGGAAGGGAAGGGAAGGGAAGGGAAGGGAAGGGAAGGGAAGGGAAGGGAAGGGAAGGGAAGGGAAGGGAAGGGAAGGGAAGGGAAGGGAAGGGAAGGGAAGGGAAGGGAAGGGAAGGGAAGGGAAGGGAAGGGAAGGGAAGGGAAGGGAAGGGAAGGGAAGGGAAGGGAAGGGAAGGGAAGGGAAGGGAAGGGAAGGGAAGGGAAGGGAAGGGAAGGGAAGGGAAGGGAAGGGAAGGGAAGGGAAGGGAAGGGAAGGGAAGGGAAGGGAAGGGAAGGGAAGGGAAGGGAAGGGAAGGGAAGGGAAGGGAAGGGAAGGGAAGGGAAGGGAAGGGAAGGGAAGGGAAGGGAAGGGAAGGGAAGGGAAGGGAAGGGAAGGGAAGGGAAGGGAAGGGAAGGGAAGGGAAGGGAAGGGAAGGGAAGGGAAGGGAAGGGAAGGGAAGGGAAGGGAAGGGAAGGGAAGGGAAGGGAAGGGAAGGGAAGGGAAGGGAAGGGAAGGGAAGGGAAGGGAAGGGAAGGGAAGGGAAGGGAAGGGAAGGGAAGGGAAGGGAAGGGAAGGGAAGGGAAGGGAAGGGAAGGGAAGGGAAGGGAAGGGAAGGGAAGGGAAGGGAAGGGAAGGGAAGGGAAGGGAAGGGAAGGGAAGGGAAGGGAAGGGAAGGGAAGGGAAGGGAAGGGAAGGGAAGGGAAGGGAAGGGAAGGGAAGGGAAGGGAAGGGAAGGGAAGGGAAGGGAAGGGAAGGGAAGGGAAGGGAAGGGAAGGGAAGGGAAGGGAAGGGAAGGGAAGGGAAGGGAAGGGAAGGGAAGGGAAGGGAAGGGAAGGGAAGGGAAGGGAAGGGAAGGGAAGGGAAGGGAAGGGAAGGGAAGGGAAGGGAAGGGAAGGGAAGGGAAGGGAAGGGAAGGGAAGGGAAGGGAAGGGAAGGGAAGGGAAGGGAAGGGAAATATGCTCATTAATCCTTCATCAAACAAAACACGGATTATGTTTGATGTTACCCTGGTGTCTTTCTTTTTACGCAAGGGTAGGTGATGACGGGGGCTGTTCAGGTGGTATTGGTTAGGCTACTCTGGGAAAACAGTGCCATCTCAATAGCTAAACACAATGAAAATTGACTTTTTTCTTGCCTCACAGCCCCTTGTGAGTTGGGCAGCTTTCCTACAGACATTGACACAGGGGCCCTTGTTTACTCCACCCCATGGGGCTGTCACCTTTGGCATGCTTTCTCCCAGATCACCATGGAACAAGAGGAGAGAATGGAGACTGTTATGAGCCAAGCACGGGAGGGATGACACACCTGCTGCCCACCTCTCATGGCCACAACTCAGTCTCCTGGCTCCACGCTAACCCCTTGAAAATGCAGATTGGCCAAGTACCTGGCAGGAGAATGAAATGTGTTTGGTGATCAGCTAGCATTGCTTTTGCCTTGGAAGCGGAACAACTTCCTCCTCTGAGACAGAGCTGTGTGCTGCCAACAAGCCCTCTATTTCCACTCCCAAGACCAAATGAGCCACAGTGACTTAGGGAGGGAGTGTTGGCTGGGCATCTGAGATGATCAAAACAACTCCATGTGGGGTCAGGGGCTTAATGATGAGATGGAAAAAATCTGAATGTTGCCCTGCATTGTCTTGGATAAGCCCTTGACTGACCTCTATCACTTGTTATTCAAGAACTGGTTTTTGTCTGGTTGGTTGTTATTAAGAAAACCAAAAGAAGCCCTGGTCCATGTGAGCTGTTGTATGTCTACAATTTTAAGGTCCTAAAGTGTACAGCTTTTAAATTGCAAAACAACAGTCCCTTGTCTGAGAATAGGAAATTGTTCCAAATATTCATCTATATTTTATTTTATTTTATTTTATTGATATTTGTGTTTATGTGTGTGATTTCACTTTTAAATCCACATCTTTAATGCACCTTGAATTTATTTTGGTATTTGGTGGGAAGACACTTGATAGAGTAACTAACAATATTGCCAGCACCAGTTATTAAATAATACATCTAGATCCCATTGCTTTGAGCTTACTTCTTTACCATACACTTATTTTACATTTATACAGGCTCCGTTTTTCCTGACTGCATCTTCCTTTGGTTTCTCTAAGTGTCATTCTGTCTTACAGTATGTGCTCATGTCTATTAAGGCAAAATCAATGCCTCTACCCTTCTTCATTTTCCAGTGTTCCTGGTTATTACTCATTGTTTAGTGTTCCAGATAAACTTCAAAATAACTTTATCACACTCCCCTGCGATAGGTAGTCATCCTTGCTCAATTCTCCCTCTCATATCATCCCCAGAAAAATAGATGAGCTGGTCAGTTTAGTCAGCCCACACTTAGGCCAGACGGAGAGGGCATCTGTTATAACTGCAGCTTCCTGAAATGTTCCCCAGAAGAGCTGCACTCCTGTTCCTCCCTGGCCTCCTGACAAGGCTTGGCTGTGGGCTGAATACCAATCGGTTTGCCTATATTCTGCTCCAAAGCTTTCTCCTGCCTTGGCATCTAATCCCTTCAATCTCATTTGAGTCATTTGATCCTGCCAGTGGGTTAGGAGGCAAAGCTAGGTAAATATCACTGTGCCCTGAGTCATCATCATCCACTTTGCAAACAAGGGCTGAGGGTTCAGCGGAGCTGGTCCATAAGACTCACCCGCAGCGTCCAAAGACAAAGACAGACACCATTTGGTCACCAGATGCTCCTGTTACCACCACATGGGTCTGAGTCCTTCCCGAAGCAAACTGAAATGCAATCTTGTGGCTTTTGGTTTTACTACACCTGATACCTGGTGTTGGTCTTATCATCTCAGCAGTGACGCATTAGCAGCCTCACCTGGCAAAGATTGATAGGCTACACGGAGCTGCTGGGTCCTCTTTAAAGGAACCAGGCCAGCCGGGGAAAGAAAGAGTGTTGTTTTTTTTCTGTTTTGTCTTTTTCTTTCTTTATTTTGCAAACAGGATATATAATAAATATGGGAAAAGAACAACTCTGTAGCTAATGTTAAATAACATTATTCATCGTTCAAACCACTTTATATCTGTTAACTCATTTCATCTTGAGGACAGTGAGGTAGGTAATATTATTATCCCCACTTTACAGATGAGCAAACGGAGGCACAGAGACTCTAAATATTTTGCACAAGGCCACACAGCTCATAGCAATGGGGCCATGACTTGACACAGGAAGCCTGGAGCCAGTGGTTACTATCCTAACCATGTGCTAGAGGAGCGGTTCTCAAGCTGTGGATCGCGACCCCTTTGGGGGTCGAACGACCCTTTCACAGGGGTCGCCTAAGACCATCGGAAAACACGTATATAATTACATATTGTTTTTGTGATTAATCACTATGCTTTAATTATGTTCAATTTGTAACAATGAAAATACATCCTGCATATCAGATATTTACATTACGGTTCATAACAGTAGCAAAATTACAGTTATGAAGTAGCAACGAAAATAATTTTATGGTTGGGGGACACCACAACATGAGGAACTGTATTAAAGGGTCGAGGCATTCAGAAAGTTGAGAACCACTGTGCTAGAGATTCTCAAAGTAGGTCAGGCATTGGGATCACCTGGAGGTTAAGCACAGATTCCTGGATCCCAGCCTCAGAATTTCTCATTTATGAGGTCAGAAGTTAGAAGCCAGGATTCCATGCTTCTATCACAGTGGTTCTCAACCTTGGCTGCACATTAGAATCACCTGGGTATCTTTTTAAAATCCTGATTTCTGGGCCTCATCCTCTGGAAATTCTGTTTCTTTGTTACTAATGTTGTGGCCCCAATTAGTAACAAAGAAACAGAATTTCCAGAGGATGAGGCCCAGAAATCAGGATTTTAAAAAGATTCCATTCCCAGGTGATTCTAATGTGCAACCAACTCTGAGAACCACTGTCAAGTCCCAGTTGCTGCTGCTGCTGCCTCAGGGACCACACTTTGAGAACCACCACAGTGCACTTCACAGAAATGATTGGCAGTTGTGTTCCTGTGAAGATGAGAAAGGATAAACAAATCCACAGAATGATTAAGCCATGGAGCTAATTCTTAGCTTCTAAAGTCAGAATATCTGACCTCCTACTATATTCATCCAGTCCCTTAAGCAACTCAAAACTGCTACTGCCTGCAAGGCACCACCTTCCTCCTATTTATGTTTGGCTATAGCCAACTACTCAAATATTGGGGAGAATTAAGAGCACTGGTTGGAGCATCAAAACACCTGGGTTTAAATCTTAGTCCTGTCAGTTACCAGCTAAGTTCATCTTTCTAAGCTTCAGTTATCATACCCATAAAATAGTGAGGATTATTATTTGGCACTTAGGACTTTAGTAAAGGCAAATTTAATACAAACACACACATTACTGGCACATAGAAATAATGGTTATTTATTTTATAAAAAGAGCATATGTGCCTGGCTGGTGTGGCTCAGTGGTTGAGTGTTGACCTATGAACCATGAGATTACTGGTCAGGACACATGCTGGGGTTGTGGACTTAGTCCCCAGTATAGGGCGTGTAGGAGGCAGCCAATAAATGATCTCTCATCACTGATGTTTCCATCTCTCTCTCCCTCTCCCTTACTCTCTGAAATCAATAAAAAATTATATTTTTTAAAAAGAGCATATCTGGTTTCCTTCCTTCCTCTCAGACACCAGCCAAGAAGTATAACTTTGAGAAGCCATGCAGTAAGGTTTGCCAGAGTCACATTGAATACGTAAACTTTCTTTACAGCTTATAACTGTGACAAGGATAAAAAAGAAAGCAGCATATTTGACAATCTGTCCCCATCCTATCTATTCCTGGTGAGAGGAGAGGGAGTTACGGGCTGACTCATCTCAAGGGCCATCTTTTCTTGTGCAGAAGAAATAAGAAATGAACTGGAAAAATGGGAGGTGCCAGAAAGGGCAGGGCAATCTACACCTTGGCAGTCTGGGCAGCTGGCCAAGCAAAAATGAGAGAGATTTTAAAATAACCTTCCTCAGTGTTATAAGTGGGGTCTCCTCTCAGTCAAAAATTAAACTATTGTAAAATCTCTTGATCTATTTCATTGATTTATTCAACAAATATACATTG
>NW_005354874.1:3949959-3956747 GCF_000412655.1 Myotis brandtii
CGCCACACACACACACACCAGGTATCAGCCAGTACTCTAGGTTCTAGAGATACAGGGTAAAAAAAAAAATATTAGGCAAAGATTCCCCCCACCTGCAGCAGAGGAGCAAGATATGAAGCCTCTGGGGAGGGAAGGGGTGGGGGGCAAGACTTGAAAGCAAAGACCTGGAGGAAATGAGAATACTAGCTGTGTGGTCATCAGTAGGAAGCATCTGGTAGTAGGAAGGGCAAGTGCAGAGGACTGGAGGCTGGCTCATGCCCAGCCTCTGAGCATGGCCAGTGTTAGTGAGGTGAGGATCAGGGATGTGAGATGGGGTTAGAGGGAGGACCAGGTGCCATCACAGAAGGCCATGTAGGAAGATGGGTCGACATTCACAGCAGAGGATGGACATGAACCAACTTAGAAAGTGAATTGATGTCAATGCAGAGTGAGTGCGTTGGGCTGATACCAAATGAAGTCTCTGATTTCAGGCCAGGATATAGAAGAGGAAAGAGGGGCAAAAAGAGAGAATAAAGAGTAGAGGTCCAGGGGAAAAACCTGGAGAGAGACCAAACCAAAGATGCATCCACTATTCTCTTGGCCCTTATTCTCTTCTTTGGTCCTCACCCCACAGTTTTCTCACGGCCTTAAGTGGTAATTTACAAAGTATAATGATCCCAACCACGTTGGATCAGTGTCCTCCAACTTAGTTGCACATTCTATTCATCTAGGGAGAGTCTGCAACATGCCTTACCCCAAACTAAATTAAGGGACATTCTACAAAATAAATGGTCAGTACTCTTCCAAGGTGTCAAGGTCAAAAAAGACAAAAAAAGACAGAGGAACTATCCCAGATGACAGGAGGCTAAGACGACAAGACAACTAAATGCAATGTGGGATCCCCCAAACAGACCTAAGGGGCATAGTCAACAAAACTGAGTGAGAACAGATCATAACAGGTATCAATGTTAACTTCCTGATTTTGAGCATGATACTACGGTTATGTAAATTGTGAACATTTGGAAAAGCTGGGTGACAGATACATAGCAATCCTGTGTGCTTTTTTTGCATATTTCCTGAAAGTCTATATTATTTCAAAATGTAAAAAACAAACAAACCGACAAACAAAAACACATTGCCCAGACCACATCTCAGACCCATACCTCAACATCGTGGGACTAGGGCCCAAAATTAAAAATGGAACTGCCGTTTGATGCAGTGATTCCACTTCTGGGAATATATTCCTAAGAATCCAGAAACACCCATCAGAAAAAATATATGCACTCCTATGTTCAAAGTGCTGTTTACAATAGCTAAGATCTGATAACAGCCCAAGTGGCCATCAGTAGACGAGTGGATAAAAAAGCTGTGGTACATTTACACAATGGAATACTATGCAGCTACAAAAAAGAAGGATCTGTTATCCTTTGCAACAGCATGGAAGGACCTGGAGAGTATTATGCTAAGCGAAATAAGACAATCAGAGAAAAATAAATATTGCATGATCTCACTTATATGTGGAATCTAAGTCACAAAATAAACTAAGGAACTAAATAGGTCCAGAGGCATGGATGCACTGAGCGGACTGACAGATGTCAGAGGGAAGGGGTCGGGGGGTCGACCATGGAAGAGATTAAGCAGATCACCACCTTGGAATTTTGTAAGTCTTTAGGGGGCTTTGTCTTAAAGTTTCCTTTTGTCCACGGGGCACTAAAGGACCCCTTCATTCTGAGGGGTGTCAGCTCCTCCCAGAGTATCTGTTTGCAACCCAAGGCACAAAGAGAGCCTCTTCTAGGGAGAGTAAGAGATGAGATGGGAATAAGGAGGATGTGCTCCCTGGAGACTCTGAAAGATGCTTCTCTGGAAGAATCTGAGTCTTCCTCCTGGAAGAGATCAGCACGAATGTGAATGTGAGAAACATGCAAACCTGTGAAGAATGTCTTTGTGAGTTTATTTGGGCCAAACTGTTGACAACTGCCGGAAAACAGAATCTCCAGGGATTGAGATAATGCTCTGGGGAGTGGCAGTTTTGCGCCTCTTTTTAATACATTACAATCAAAAGTGGAGGCGAGACGTAAGCGGGTTACATGAAATCCATTGGTGATCGATTAGAGAGGTGGGAGAAAGCAAAGTGGTGGGTGGGGGGTAGGGGGACTCTGAGATTGGATAAAAAGTAAAATAATAGACACATACTTCTTTTACTTAGGTGGGTGCAGGATAGTTAACAGTCAACAATGAGCTCAATAACAGTGAGGGGATCTGTGGTCTCCGCAGAGGGTCAGAAAAAGGAAGGAAAATTACGTTGACATTCCAACAATACGTTATTTTAGGTGCAAAAAGACAACAGGCAGACTTAAAGATTGACCTTTGTCAGGGAAGATACCTGCCCACCATGACTACCCACCATAAACTGCTTTTTAGTTGAAAAAAGTTTTAATTTCAAACCATCTTTTGAGGTTACTTTAGGTCTTTGGGTTTGCAAGGCCGCCAAGCAGGACGGAGGCCTTCCCTGAGCTAGTCGGGTTAGCATGTGGGCCCTTTTTGTCCACGCTAAGAAAGGCGGCTGTAGCTCCAAGAACCCTCCTGCCTTTTGGAAAAAGGATAGAGATCAGGTGGCATCTTAAGATCATCTCCAGCTTCAAACAAGTATTAACCTCCCCTGTCAGCTTTGGGGATGTTCCTTTTAGGAAGAATTTTATTCTACTGCTACCCAGTAGGATGTGCCCTTCCCTATGGAAATTGGCAAAACGCTAAATACCAACCTCTCCCAGTAAACACAGCTGTAAGAAAATGAGGCTTAATCTCCTTTGATTAATAAGGAGGCAGCAAAAGGCTGACCACGGGCTGAAGGAAGCAAGAAGAAAAACAAAGGACAAGTAAAAATCTGCCCAGAAAAGCCAAGGGAAAAAAAAATCACGAAGGTTAAACAACCTAACAAGGCCTGTAGATTCTGATTCAATTTCAGTGCTTGCAAAAACAAGGCTCTTGGCTATTTGCATATAAATGTGCTGGGGGTGGGGGAGCCTCAGGGCTCAGCTGTGCATTCAAACTTTCTCCCCAAAATCTGTTCCTAAAACAGCTGCAGAAATCAGCTGCAAATTCCCAGTCTAAAAATGAAAATCACATGGCTGAGCTGGGGGGGGACTCAGAGAGGAGGGAGACAAGGGCACCAAGTGGTGCTCCAATTAACCCATTGTGGCCTGCAGCCCAGAGGCATTGCTGGGAGCCTTCAGACACCTCAGTGCCCAGGCTGCGCCCCAGGGCAAGTAAATCAGAGACTGGGGGTGGGGCCTAGGCACCCCATGAGAATTTCCAAGATGTGTTGAATAAACAGTCTTGATTGAGTCCCAGCTTCCACTCTAGAGCAGGGTCTACAAGCCTGTTCTGTAAAGGGCCGGATAGTAAGTATTTTAGGATTGTGGCCCAGCTGGTCTCTGTCCCAAATACTGGCCCCTGCCAGTGTGGCCTGAAAGCAGACACAGCATGTAAAGCAGTGGGCATGACTGTGTACAATAAACTTTATTTACAGAAAATAATTTGCAGACCTTGCTTTAGAGAGCTGTTAACTGAAGCACGGTCCCTGGGCTAGCAGCATTGGCAACCATGGGAGCTTGTTAGAAAAGCACATCTCCAGCCCCACCCCGGAACCCTCTTGCGTCATCTGTTTTTTAACAAGGTCTCAAGATGACCACAGCACATTAAAACCAGAGAACCAGGCATCCGGTGACTGAGAGCTCAGCAGCACTGGGAACCCAGATTGCTGGCTGAGTCTTGGACCCCCAACTTTGTCCACAAAACTGTCCTTGGGGTTCAGGGTCATTCAGGTGTTCTGGGGACATTTTGCCCAAATAAGGACTTGGGAAAGTACAAAGGATTGTGGCCATGTGAATTGTGGATGTGGGGCAGTGCAGGCCTCTGGACAGTGAGGGGGCTGTCCCTTCAGCAGGTGCTGACCTCTCCATCATCAGTCCTGATGAAGTGGGAAGAGCTGGCCATGCTGGCCTTCATTTCCAAGTGGAGACACTAAAACCCCCAGGCTCTGCCAGCCTGCCACCCATCACCGCACAGCCGCAGAGCTGGAGGGCAATTACCTTAAGAGCTGGAGCTTGGAATAGGCTGGCAAGGCTGGATGCCACCAAACTGGTTCATAACCTAACATTCGACTTTCTGCTTTTATACCTCCCTGCCCTGCCTGTTCACCACCGCTGCCTCCCCAGTGTCCCAAACAGTGTAAGACAGAGCTCACAAATCTGTGAGGAATGAATGACCAGAGGCTAAGATGCTCACTGCAGTGGCATCAGTCTTCAGGTCATGAGTGTCCATAATTGGCCACAGGCTGGCCTTCATATATTAGCATGCAGACGAGCTGTGGCTTTTTATATTTTCCCAAACAGCCTTCCTTGCATGAACAGAATCCTGACAAATGACAGCAGAAGCTATTTGTAATCTGTTGCCTGGAGCAGAAGGCTCAAGGGCCAGTAACCTGGCCCAGAGAGTTAATGGGACTTCTGAAGGCGCTTCGAGTGCATTCTGCTTCCATGCCAGCCTGGCCTGTGCCTTTGTGAAGAAAGTAATGAACTGAGCAGCTCACTCTCTCCAAGTGCCCATGTGCCAGTCAGCTGGGACTGGCCTGTTGTCAGAGGATGTTTGCCATGCCCTGGAAAAATGCTCTCTCGGAAGCCCTGCCAGGGATGCGAGTGAGAAAGGAAGCGTGTCCACACCGCTTCCTAAACCCTTGCACCTGCTGGAGGAGTCTCTGTGGAGCACAGTTTTGACACATGGTTTGTAGTGGACTGGGGAAGAAGGGGGAGTGGGGGAGAACTGGGATGCTGCCTTGGGCATCAGCAGCCAGAGGAGCCGTCTGGTGGAGATAAATAGATCTCAAATCTATTGTGCACATGCATCTGCAGGCATCTCTTTCACTACCGGCTCTGAGGCTAAGTTGTGAGTCTGTATTTCTGACAAGTCCCAGGTGATGCTGAGGGGCTGCTCTGGGGATCAGCCTTTCAGTGGCCAGAGCAGATAGGCCTTTCACTACCGGCTCCAAGGCTAAGTTGTGAGTCTGTATTTCTACAAGTCCCAGGTGATGCTGAAGGGCTCCTCTGGGGATCAGCCTTTCAGTGGCCAGAGCAGATAGGAAGGAGCACCAGGCATGCAGTCAGGCCACCCCACAACCCCAGCTGATTCTCTTTCTCAGACTGCCCCCAAAAGCAGTGGGCGTGGCCGATCTATTTTCAAAGATGGCCAAATAGTACCTCCTTCCTTCCACATGCTCTTCTTAAATGTGACTTCAACCCTCCTCCCATTAAGAGGTGGCTCTGTCCTAGCCAGTGTGACTAAATGGTTAGAGTGTCAGCCCCCACAAACCAAAGGGTCACCACAGGTTTGATTCCCAGTCAAGGTCACCTGCCTGGGCTGCAGGTTTGATCCCGCTACCAAACAGGGCATGTGCAGGAGGCAACCAATTGATGTATCTCTCTCACATCGATCTTTCTCTTCATCTGTCCCTCTCTCTCTCTCCCAATCCTTCCCTTCCACTCTCTCTAAAAATCAGGTGAGGATTAAAAATAACAACAACAACAAAGGTGGTCTTAAAGTGGGCTGGCCTTGTGACTGCCAAAAAAGTGAAACTGTGAAGTCTGAGAGGAGGTCATAAAAGGCAATACAGCTGCCTTCTGATTCTTTTGGGACACTTATTCTTGGAACCCAGCCACCATAAGGGGAGGAAGCCCGAGCATCCATGGAGAAGCCCAGGTGGAGAGGAATTGAGGGTCCAGCTGACAGCCAGCACCAACTTGCCAGCCATAGAGGTGGGCTCTACTTCAAAACTCCCCAGTCATCTATGGACCCTCCCCCTCCAGTCAGGTTGCCCCACCTGAAAGTATGTGGAGTAGAGATGAGCCTTCCCCACTGAGCCCTGCCCATACAGCCGATTTGTGAGCAAGTCTTGAAACCTCAAAGTTTAGAGGTATTATTTTTCAACTTTATTTTGTATTAGTCTCAGGTATACAGCTTAGTGGTTAGACAATTGTATACACCAAAGTTAAGAGGTATTTTTTAATGCAGCAATAGTTTTTGGAACATGTTTTTAACTACTCCCTGGGTCTACCTTTCATGCTGTACACCCTCTTTGCATAATCTGAATGCTTCAATCATTCAGTTACCATCTGCTTGGACCCCCATTCATAGCTACAGAGCTGTATATCTAATTGCCTATCAGACATCCCCAATATATATAAATCCTTATCTCCTGATCTATTCCCATCTCTACCCCTCCCCTTAAACACCTGTCTTTATGTAGACACTAGAGGACTGGTGCACGAAATTTGTGCATTCGGGGGGAGGGGGGGGTGTCCCTCAGCCCAGCCTGCACACTCTTGCAGTATGGGAGCCCTCGGGGGTTGTCCGACTGCTGGCTTAGGCCTGCAGTCAGACATCCTTAGCGCTGCCACGGAGGCGGGAGAGGCTCCCTCCACCATGCTGCACTCACCAGCCGTGAGCCCGGCTTCTGGCTGAGCGGCGCTCCCCCTGTGGGAGCACACGGACCACCAGGGAGCAGCTCCTGCATTGAGTGTCTACCCCCTGGTGGTCAGTGTGCATCATAGCAACCAGTTGTTCCGCCATCAGGGCAAAACCAGCTCTCCGACATCCCTGAGCGGTCCCAGATTTCAAGAGGGTTCAGGACAGGCCAAGGGACCCACAGGTGCATGATCAATGCAGGGGAGGGACACGGGAGGTTTGCCATCTGGGGAGGGACTGCGAGAGGGCTTCAGAGCATGTCCAGCCCATCTTGCTCAGTCCCGATCAGC
>NW_005354874.1:3957535-3960417 GCF_000412655.1 Myotis brandtii
CTCTGAGCCTCGGTATGCTGTTGTCTTTCCTTCTAGTTGAAGAGTCTCTCCTCAGCCAGCTTTCCTGTGGTTCTGGGTGATGTCCGTTCCGTCTTTTAGTTGTATTTTTGAAGTGGTTGTTTGTGGCAGCAATCTCGGTGTTTACCTATGCCGCCATCTTGGTCTCTTCTCTCTCATCTTTTTCTGGAACATGTTTTTAACTACTCCCTGGGTCTACCTTTCATGCTGTACACCCTCTTTGCATAATCTGAATGCTTCAATCATTCAGTTACCATCTGCTTGGACCCCCATTCATAGCTACAGAGCTGTATATCTAATTGCCTATCAGACATCCCCAATATATATAAATCCTTATCTCCTGATCTATTCCCATCTCTACCCCTCCCCTTAAACACCTGTCTTTATGTAGACACTAGAGGACTGGTGCACGAAATTTGTGCATTCGGGGCGGGGGGAGGGTCCCTCAGCCCAGCCTGCACACTCTTGCAGTCTGGGAGCCCTCGGGGGTTGTCCGACTGCTGGCTTAGGCCTGCAGTCAGACATCCTTAGCGCTGCCACGGAGGCAGGAGAGGCTCCCTCCACCATGCTGTACTCACCAGCCGTGAGCCCGGCTTCTGGCTTACCGGCGCTCCCCCTGTGGGAGCACACGGACCACCAGGGAGCAGCTCCTGCATTGAGTGTCTACCCCCTGGTGGTCAGTGTGCATCATAGCAACCAGTTGTTCCGCCATCAGGGCAAAACCAGCTCTCCGACATCCCTGAGCGGTCCCAGATTTCAAGAGGGTTCAGGACAGGCCAAGGGACCCACAGGTGCATGATCAATGCAGGGGAGGGACACGGGAGGTTTGCCATCTGGGGAGGGACTGCGAGAGGGCTTCAGAGCATGTCCAGCCCATCTTGCTCAGTCCCGATCAGCTGGACCCCAGCAGCAAGCTAACCTACCAGTCAGAGCATCTGCCCCCTGGTGGTCAGTGCACGTCATAGCAAGCGGTTGAGCGGCCTTAGCATATCATTAGCATATTATGCTTTGATTGGTTGAACGGCCGACTGGACAACAAGATACTTAGCATATTAGGCTTTTATTATATAGGATTCTCTTAAAAAGAGGAGAATGTATAAATGCATATGAAAAGATGTTCAGCATCACTAGTCATTAGGAAAATGCAAATCAAACACAATCAGTTGCAAATCAATGCAAAACCACAATAAGATATCATCACTTCCCAGCCATTCAGATAACTACGATAAACCAAAAAACTTATATGCAGATATGCATATCCATGGACAAACAATAGTTTGGGGAAGGTGTGGGGAAGGGGCAGGAGCAGGGTGGAGGGGGTCAACAAAGGAAAAAAATGGGACATCTGTAATGCTTTCAACAATAAAGATTTTTAAAAAAAAGATAATAACAAGTATTTGCAAGGATGTAGAGAAATTGTAAGCATCATGCACTGCTAGTAAGAATGTAAAATGAAGCAGATGTTGTGGAAAAGAGTCCAGAAGCTTCTCAAAAGGTTAAAGATAGAGTTATTATATGACAACCGTTCCACTCCTGGTTATATATGCAAGAGAAATGAAAAAGTATATTTACAGAGAAACTTGCACACAAATGTTCATAGCAACATTTTTCATAATAGCTGAAAAGGAGACACAAACCAAATGTTTATCAACTGATAAATAAAATGTTGCATATTCATTCAATGAAATATTAATTGGCAATAAAAAGAAATGATGCATGGAACAACATAAATGAACCTTGAAAATATAATGCTAAGTGAAAGAAGCAAATTTATAGAAACAGAAAGCATATTTATGGTTGCCTAAGGCAGTGGGGAGGGATGTTACAGGGAAGTGGGGAATAAAAATGGTTTTTTAGAGGGATAAAAATGTTCTGGAATTAGTGGTGATTTTTGCACAATTTTGTGAATACGCTAAAAATCACTGATTTCTACTCTTTAAATGAATTGTATGGCATATAAATTATATTTCAATAAAGCTCTTATATTTAAAAAAAGAGATAAGACTTTTGTTTCCTGTATTTCATAGAGATTTTGTTGACCAAAACACATTAAAAGCCATATAGAGAAATCAATGGTATGCAGCAATCACATGGTTTGGATGCTAGGGACATTTTATTTTACAGCTAAAGCCACCATTCTAGAAAAGCCGAACCAGAGCATGCTGCTTGTTTTCAATAGCAAGAATTGATCTGGCCTATATGTGCAAACTTCAGCCCTGACACAGGAGTCCTGTCCCCTTCCATTCTGATACCCAACTTCTTGATATTATTCAGACTGAAACATGGAACTCATTACTGGGCAGCACTGTGCAAGTGCTGAGACCCTGTCTCGGTGTCACTTCCTCCCCACCAACACACTCACACACTGTGCTGCCCTTTCTACTGACCTTGACCTCCTCCTTCCTTATCTGCCATGTTCTCTGCCCAGGCAGGTCCTGGGTCCCCAGGCCAGCTACCAGCCTGACCCACCTGAGTCTCTGGGAAAAGCCACCCTTTCCAGTTCTTTCAAGTTCTCTTGCAAACACCAGTAGTTACCTGTTTAGCTCTCCTTCCTGCTCAGTAATTATACACTGTACTGTATCATTGCCTGATTTGACATTTCCATGGAAAAGTGTAATTATAGCATCGTGAAAGGCAGAAATAACTTGCTGATAATATTTGAGGGTGGAAAAGTCTATTTCAAGATGTTCTTCAACAAAATCTCTCAGAAGAGTGTTACCAAATGCTGTTGGATGCTGGGGCCTCAGTCACTTTCCTTCATCCAATATTAAACCTCACCCTACTTGGAGCATTCAGTTTCAAAAAATCCCCAAGTTAGAAGAACTCACATTGAGCACCTTAGAACTTTAAGAAAATAAGTATTT
>NW_005354874.1:3960513-3969288 GCF_000412655.1 Myotis brandtii
TTTTCTTTTTTTTTTATTCTGGGCCAGCTTTAGCTCTGAGGCCTCGCTGCTGAAAACATGGATACAATGTTTCGGTCCGGCTGGGTTTCAGTCCGGCTGTTTTCTGGGGTTTTGTTTACCTTCTTATTTGCAACATAGTATATAGTTGCTTAGACTTGCAGATGAGAGGCTGGCAAGTGAGGCGGGGAACGTTGGAGTCTGCAGCAAGCAAGCCTCCCTGCTCGCTTCAGTGCCTGGCTGCCTGCCGCCATCTTGGCTGACAGTTAATTTGCATATACTCACTGATTAGCCAATGAAAAGGGTAGCGGTCGTACGCCAATTACCATGTTTCTCTTTTATTAGTGTAGATATTTTCCACATTTTCAATTAATAACAAAGCATACGGTAGATTCATTTCTGTCTGACATCATCTGCTGGCCAGAAACTTTCCAGAATTCCAATGATCTTTTGCTATACCTACCACCAATAAATACTTTTTTTTTTCTTTAGCATTCACAAATGTCAGCAGTATGCTAAGTGCTTAGTACACTTTTTTTTTAAGTTGCACAGACCTGGGTTCAAATTGTGATTCAACAACCTGTTAGTATGACCCTGATTTTCAAGCCCAGATTCCCCATCATTTCTTAACAACAAAGCTCTATGAATTTGAAATGTTATAACTTTATTTTGCTGTGCTGTGAGGCTGTCACATATGATTTGTTTGAGAGATATGAAGCCTGTCCTGGGTTTGGGTTTACAGGAGACTGAAAGATATTAGGGTATTATAAACAAAGGTCTTACATGAAGTCCTTGGGCGCCAGCCTGGCCCCAGAATTTTCAACAGGCCAGCTGCACTAATGCTATTTCCCTTGGAGGTCCTTCCAAGCATTCTTCTTCCTCTCTAGGACTATTTGTTTTTCTCTAACCAATCATCATTGTGGATGCAGCTCAGTCCAAGGGCAACTTTAATTAATGAGCCAGGTTTCTGGCGTTGATAAGAATTGCTAGGTTAAGGTCGAGTGTGGAGGGCAGTTTTCATTAAATACACTAAATGTGGTTGCAATTTGAAATGATAGTGTCTATCCCTTGCTGAGCTGCTGTTTTATTGCAAGAGTGATGGCCTTCCAAATTCCAAAGCATGGGGAGAGACATTTCCTTGTAAACCCCAGCTGTGAAAGGTAAACGGTGCCTATGCTTATTTACTGGGGTGGGGCCTAGTGACATCCCACAGATAGTCTGCTGAAGCCCCCCCTCTAATCCTCAATGTCCCTCCAGAATCCCCTTGAGGATGCTGATCAAGGCTTCTCCTGCAGGATGCAGGGCAAGCAGCTCTGCATGTCCTACCAGTATTCTCTACATTTGGGCTAAAATTAATGTAACCGGAGAAAAAACATTACAACATGACATGCCCTTTCTTGCCTGTGGCTAAAATAATAATAGCTCATATTAATTGAGCCCTTAAAAAGCACTGAACTAAACAGTTTTCATGCATCATTTCATGGAATTCTCATAAACCATTTGCAGTCTTATTGTCATTACCAGCATTTACACATGAGGAAACGAAACTTTGGATGTGTTCCAAAGGTCACCTAGCTGGCAAAGGTGAAGCGGCCATTTGTACCAGGTAGTTCCTCTTCTGTGGCCTCCCACCCAAGTCTGCCTTAACTCATGGTGTTCCAGGCAGTCTTTCCCCACTTCCCTTTCTCTTTTTATTAAAATGATACTAATTCCTCAAGGCTCTGCTCCTATTAAGACTTTCTTCATGAAGTCAGAATCGACTTCTCTTTCTTTGGCTCTTCTATACCAACTCCCTTCTACCCTTAGTTAGCCTATTTCTAATGCTGCCTTTTTATGATCATTAGTTCACTGATTAAGTGTCAGTTACATGCAGGGTTCATGCAGTTGTGAGTTTCAGTCCATCCCTTACTGTGTGGCCATTACTTATAAGCTGTTCTGAGCCTGAGTGTCTCCATCTATCACTCATTAAAGATAAAACCCAGCTTAAAAAGTTATAAAGAGTGAATGCTAGCAATAAGGTACCTATTTTTTGTTACTTCTCTGTCCCACTCAATTTTAAGCTTTGTGTGGGAAGGCCCCATGTCGCATTCATATCTGTTCCTTGCTGCAACACACACCACAAGCCCTGCCACCTGCTAAGCCTCCCGTATCCACTCGTTGGCTGGAGTATTTAATCATTTCATCAGGGGTGGGGCTGTGGAGAGAAGAGAAGCTTCTCCACTTGCCATTCCATGTCATTGCTTTCCCACCTACAGTCACTCGAGTATCACTATGTTTGCCCCATCCATGTACCACCACTGTTATTTTATTTCATAACATTACTACATATCTATTCATTTCCCCAAAATGTTATAAAAATTTTTATAATAAGAAAACATTGAAAGAACTTTGCAAAAACACCTATCCCTTTTACTTAAATTCTACCATTATCATTCTATTATATTTGCTTGATCATCCCTCTATCTTTCCAATTCCTCTCATATGTGATGAATTTATAAGTGAGTTGCAGACAACAGTATACTTCTCCCTTACTACTTCAGCATGCATATCATTGACTAGAGTTACAATATGTTTTGTAAATTTTCCATCAAACAAAATGCAAAAATCTGAAGTATACTATTAGATGAGCTTTGACTCAAACTTTTTTTCTTTTTAAAAAAAAATATATTTTTATTGATTTCAGAGAGGAAGGGAGAGGGAGAGAGAGATAGAAACATTAATGATGAGAGAAACTCATTAATTGACTGCTCCTGCATGCCCCCCACTGGGGGATTGAGCCCACAACTGGGTCATGTGCCCTTGACTGGAATCGAACCTAGGACCCTTCAAAATGCAGGCCAATGCTCTATCCACAGAGCCAAACCGGTAGAGCTTGATTCAAACTTTTATCTAGATATAGTACATTACTATCATTCCAGGAACTTCCTTCATGTTAATGCCCATTCTACCTGAAGGCAACTACTGTCCTGATATGTTTTCCTGCCATTACCTATTCTACAACTTTATATAAATGAAATGATATAATCACATTTAAAAAATAAATTTATTTTTAAAAGTAACTTCTTACTACTAAATGTAAACAAAAATTATATCACTTGCCAAAATTATAATGTACCCATTAATACACATAAACATAAAAATTACACAGCAAAAAATAAGTATACACTACAAATAGTAATCTTTGAACCACCTGTGTTCATTTCCCATTGTGGTTCTCAGAGTGTGGTCCATGGGCCCCTAGGAACTACAAGACCCTTATATGTTCACACAGTCAAAACAATTTTTGCAATACAGTATTTTCTTTTAAAAATATTTTTATTGACTTCAGAGAGGAAGAGATAGGGAGAAATAGAAGCATCAATGATTAAAGAGAATCATTGATCAGCTTATAGGTTATTTTAATAAAATGTTACTTACATTGACATGTCATGAATTGATTATTACTTTAAGTGAATTAATAAATTAGTATTTTTTCAATTTTAAGTTCTGATATGGTGTTTGTAGATTTAATTCATATAAACAAAAACTCTTTGGGGTCTGCAATAGTTTCTCAGAAGATAAAGTGTATGGAGACCAAAATGTTTGAGAACTCTGATTCTGATGTCTTGCATTTTGGAAGACTCTTCCCTAAGTGGCAGGAGAGGTTCCTGTGCAGATCATAGGAACAGAGGCTCCGTTCTTTTCCAATCATGCTACTACAAATAGTAATCTTTGAACCACCTGTGTTCATTTCCCATTGTGGTTCTCAGAGTGTGGTCCATGGGCCCCTAGGAACTACAAGACCCTTATATGTTCACACAGTCAAAACAATTTTTGCAATACAGTATTTTCTTTTAAAAATATTTTTATTGACTTCAGAGAGGAAGAGATAGGGAGAAATAGAAGCATCAATGATTAAAGAGAATCATTGATCAGCTGCCTCCGCCATTCCCCCTACTGGGGATCGAGCCTGCAACCCCGGCATGTACACTGACCAGGAATCTAACTGTGACCTCCTGGTTCGTAGGTCAATGCTCAACCACTGAGTCACACTGGCTGGGTGCAATACAGTATTTTCAATTCAAAGTTGAGAATTCAAGTTTTCAGAGGGCTGATTTAAGTTCTAAGCAGATTTTTGACTGTGCAGGTGGTCAGTGTCCCTAACCTCACATTGCTCAAAAGTCAACTGTAATCCTAAAATATTATTTGCCTTTTCACTTTCACAAGTGTCATTGAGTGTACAATAGAGTTTATCAGATGCTATACATGACGTGTGATATCACAATCAGTTAAAGGCAAAGCAGATATGAGAATCCAGCTAGCTGCCTTTCTATTAGGCCAGATATTAAAGAGATTTGCAAAACTGTAAAGCAATGCTGCTCTTTTCACTAATTTCTTTTGTTTGGAAAATATAGGTTATTTTAATAAAATGTTAAAATGTTAGACATGTTATGAGTTGATTATTACTTTAAGTGAATTAATAAATTAGTATTTTTTCAATTTTAAGTTCTGAAGTTCTGATTGTAGATTTAATTCATGTAAACAAAAGTTCTTTGGGGTCTGCAATAGTTTTTCAGAAGATAAAGCGTATGGAGACCAAAATGTTTGAGAACTCTGATGTCTTGCATTTTGGAAGACTCTTCCCTAAGTGGCAGGAGAGGTTCCTGTGCAGATCATAGGAACAGAGGCTCCGTTCTTTTCCAATCATGCTGGCAAAGCCCCGCTCCTGCTCCCCCATTGCAGATGCATATCTCTCATGATGCCTAGATTGGTCTTCTAATTCCCCATACTAGTTTAATCAGGATTACCTCCAATTGAGTGAACATGGATCAAACAGGGGGACACTGGAAAAGCCAGCCTCGCCCTGGCCTCCCCTCTGAAGTTATATGAGCTCGACTGCTAAATGCTGGAGCCAGCCTCCCACTGTGAGCGGACACTTTGCACAAGCAGGCTGGAAATGCATTTTAAGCCAAACCTCTTGGTGCATTTATTTGGACGTAAAGAAAACTTTAATTACAAGATTTCAAACCAATTTTTAAAAACTAAGCCATAATTTTAACCTGCAGAAAAATCGTTGCAGCATGGAGAGGAGCAGAATAAACAGAGGAAATTAGAAAGAAATCAGACCATTATGAATGGGATGCAAGGCATGCGTTTATAAGAAGATTGATTTGAACAACCCGTGCAAACAGTCCCGGCTGTGGGGGAAAGGTCCTTTATATTTATCTTCCTCTCTCAAAACCAAGGTTGTGTGTGTGTGTTTTCCCATTAGCTCTGAAGTCATAAAAAATTTGCACTCTATCTACTCCTGTGTTGAAATGACTTTCCTATTTATCCCAACTGAAGGAAAAAGAAATATTTCTGGCTTATAGGGAATTTATACATTTCAAAAACTGTGTTTACATTCTATTCCTGTTCTTCAGCTTTATTTTTTAAGTTAATTTTTTGGCATTGATACAGGCTAAGCTGTGTTGTTGCCTTCACTCCTTTATAACTTTAGCCCAAAATGCAAGGTCAAGAGGAAGCATTTAAAGACATCATCCCACAAGGCTTTGGTTTTGTTTCTTTTCCTTGCTGATATATATAGTTTCAGTCAATGCAACTTGGAGATATTCACCTGGTAGCCTTGATAAGGTGACACATGTCACAAGAACTGAGAACCGTCTCTTCCACATGACCGCAAGCTTTTCAGCTATTCTTTATCTCAAGTAAGACTGATGAGAACCAGCTTCTTTAAACACAAATGATCCCTGGCAGGTTTGGCTCAGTGGATAGAGCATTAGCCCGTGGAATGAAGGGTCCCGGGTTTGATTCCCCATCAAGGGCATATACCTTGGTTGCAGGCTCTCTCACATTGATGTTTCTGTGTCTCTCCTCTCTTCCACTCTCTCTAAAAATCAATGGAAAAACATCCTCGAGGGAGGATTAAAAATAAATAAATACAAATGAATTCTTCTTTTGTCAATCTGCAGAGATGAGTTTTTGTAAATGTGGAAGTTCTCCCATCAGCCAAGTTGAAAGTAAAAGAGAAAGAATTTCAACTGTGATTTCGGAGATTTAGGTTATGCACTGGGCACATCTTTGGGAAGTAAGTGCCCTCTAAGTAGCTGAGGAATAAGCCAAAGCAAAGGTCATGTAGGGACCTCCTCTAGAAAGAGAATGGTACCTACCATATTCAGTTGAGAGACAAAGTCAATATCAGTTGCCAAGAGCCCTTGGTTGGCAGCCAAAGTCAAGAATATCAGTGACAAAGGGACCAAAAAAGAAAATATGGGAGGAAAGAGGGAGGGAGGTGCTATAGCACTCTCCACAGAGCCCTTCCCCTTTTTTATCTATGTCCTCTATCACTTTTCATCTTCCCTGCACACCCAACACTCCTGGAAAATGCAATTAGAAATGAGAAATGTTTTGATTCCCAAGCGAAAAAATCTTCTGGAAGAGAACATCAAAAAACGCAACTGTATGATGATATTGCTAAAGAATAACCTTGGAGAACAGAAATTTCCATGAGGATTTTAAGTCATTTGCCTTGGAAAATGTAACTGAAACCTCTCTCCCCTCCACTCTGCTATAAATTATTTAGCAAAATCTATTAGGCCACTGCTGCTTTTGAGAGAGTAGATCCTTAGGAAAACTCAGGGGTGTAATGAGATCTGTACTCAAGCTTGTGCAGATAGAATACAGAACAGCACATGGACAGCGAGGGCAGATGAAGAGACAGCTGACTTCAGGGTGCACACTGCTAAGGCAATGAAAAGCAACTGTTACTCCCTTTAAAGGCAGCTCTCAAAGTAAAAATCCAAGCCGCCTGCCTGTCCTGCAAGCAGATAACTGCCTCAAGACTTTAGTATCTTCTCTCTCCCTCTCCCTCTCCCTCTTCCCCTACTCCCCCTCTCCCCATACTCCCCCTCTCCCCGCCCCACCACTCTCCAATCCCTTCTGCTGCTCCAAGCTCATAATATCAAGAGGCAGCAGAACAGATTTGTGAAATCAATCACACAGGTGAATTGCCCATCAGGGCAGCCACCCAAATCAGAGGGCTTGATTTTCTAACTTGAAGTTAAATCACTTGCACATCTCTTAAGGTCAGAGTCACTATAGAGACAGAACATTGCTGAAGTTGAGCCTGACAGTGTCAGAGGATCAGATGCACCGCTTCATCCTCAGAGCCCCAGAGAGAGGGAAGCAGCTGGAAGAAACCAGCAAAATGATCTCACTGAGCAATGCAATGACAGCCAAAGGGGCAGGGCTGCTTTTTTTCTAAAAGAAAAAATCAAATTCAATAATGCTAAATGGAAGGACTGCAATAGGCACAGGCATTTTTGAGTAAGAACTGCCATTTGTGATATTGGCTCCTAAAAACACAGAATTCCATTTCGGACTAAGCCTCCCTGTTAAAAGAGTCACATCTTGTCTATCATGGCATTTGATCCTCCTGAAATCCTTCCCTTTCTCTCTGTCTTGCACCAGTAAGTGATTCTCCCACACCAAGAAACTGTAGAAGATTAAAGGGGGAAACAGCTTGAGTTATCCCTGGGACTGTCTCTGGTGATAGAATGTACACTGGGGCCTTGACTTACGAGTTTAATTCGTTCCGAGACCGAGCTAGTTAAGGAGCTCGTTAACTCAAATTACTTTATCAACTCAATGCAAAAAATCGGCAGAGAGACAGCTGGTATCTCAACAAACTCGTTAGTCGGGACACTGTTAAGTCAAGGCCCCACTGTATAAGTTAATGCCGATTCCCTGCTCTACCTTGCCTATGAGACTCAATTTGCTTTTGAAGTTTTTAGGTCAAATTTTCCTTTGTTATAATCTTTTTTTTCACACAGCAGTAACAATTGCGATGGAAATGTGGTTTTCAAACACTGGCTTTCTACCTTGGCTCACACTGGAACCATCTTGAGCAGTGGTTCTCAACCTTGGCTGCACATTAGAATCACCTGGGAATCTTTTTAAAATCTTGATTTCTGGGCCTCATCCTCTGAAAATTCTGTTTTTTTGTTATGGGTTGGGGCCACAACATTAGTAACAAAGAAACAGAATTTCCGGAGGATGAGGCCCAGAAATCAGGATTTTAAAAAGATTCCCAGGTGATTCTAATATGCAGCCAAGGTTGAGAACCACTGAGCTACAGATTTCTGGGCCTCATCCTCTGAGTTTATGATTCAGTAGGGCTGGGAATTTGCATTTCCAATAAGTCTGTAGGTGATGCTGCTGCTGCAGGTATGAAGACAACTCTTTGAGAAGTGCTATCATAAGACATTGGGTCTCAGCCCTGGTGTGTATTAGAAACACTCAGTGGTCTTTTTTTTTAATTAACATATTTTCATTGATTTCAGAGAGGAAGTGAGAGGGTGAGAGAGATAGAAACATCAATGATAACAGAGAATCATTGATCAGCAGCCTCTTGCACACCCCACACTGGGGATCAAGCTCACAACCTGGGCATGTGGCCTGACCGGGTATTGAACCGTGACCTCCCAGTGGTCTTTTTGAAACTATAAATACCAGGGCCCACCCAGAAGAATTAAATCAGATTCTCTGCAGGTGAAGCCTGGGCATTAATGTTTTTAAAATGGTCCCCAGGTGCCTGACCAGCAAGGCTCGGGGGTTGAGCTTTGACCTATGAACCAGGAGGTCACAGTTCAATTCCTGGTCAGGGAACATGGCCTGGTTTCAGGCTCAACCCCAAGCAGGGGGTATGCAGGATGCAGTCAGTCAATGATTCTTTCTCATCATTGATGTTTCTCTCTTTCTCTCCCTCTCCCTTCCTCTCTGAAATCAATAAAAATATAT
>NW_005354874.1:3970188-3973545 GCF_000412655.1 Myotis brandtii
GTTTTCTCCCCTCTCCCTTTCTCTCTCTAAAATCAATAAAAACATATTTTTAAAATAAACAAAGGACAACAAAAATACAAGGTTGGGTTTCCCATTTGTCTCTTAGGCTCCTTCTCCCATGTTCCATTATTAGCGATTCCCCAATGAGGTTGCTGTCATGGCCTTCATTGCTAATAAGGTTCCCTGACCTAGAGGACAGCTCAAATAAGTGATCAATTACACCTGAATTTGTCATCATCTCCTAAGGGTAAATTCACTTCAGAAAAGGACACCTGGTTGGGCAATGCTTAGCACAGCAGAACATGTCTTCAAAGATGGAGTATTGGGTGCTTGTGATTCCCAAATGATGTTCTTAAAACCACAGTGATGCTGAAATGTATGATATAAATCCTAAACAGCTATCATTTTAATATGTTTCGCTAACCCACCCATGGAGCTGACTCACTTTGCAAAAGACTCACTTTGCCAAAGGTCCCACAGCAGGGGATGGTGGTGGACACTGTCTGGCGATCTCATGTCATTGTTTGGCCTGTTGCAGAGATGCGCTGCCTGGAATGGCCTCTTCAAAGCTGCCACCTGAGTACATTGTTAGCAGAAGGGGTCGATGGGCAGTGGCAGGCAGTCAGACAGGGACAGCGAAGAGGAAAATTAAAACAATTACAGCTCTAATTGATCAGCTCTGCTCATGAGGAGATGAAAAGGGACCAGCTGTGGGTGAAGCCATCCTAGGTCACCCAACCAGCCAGCTTGCCTAATAGGCACAGGTGAGCAGGCCCGGCAGCGATCAGTCAAGCTGGCCCAGAGAGAAGAACCACCAACCTGACCCCCAGAATTGGGAACTAAATAAATTGTTGTGGAATCGTGAATGTTTGAATTGTTTGTTAGATAGCAAAGCTGATTGATGCACTTGACTATACTAAAGATAATCTTGATTACATTTAGTGATTACCCAGAAAGAGAAAAAAATCTCAGAAGTATTGCCTCTTCTGCGATGCCTTCCCTGAAAATCCGCCCCTCAGTTGGTGACCCCTCACATGCCCTCCTACAGAATCAGTGCTCATGGCTGCATAATACTCGCCACTATCATTTCCAGTTGTACTTCTCCACCTGCCCCTGCCAGAGACAGTGAAATCTTTAAGGACAGAAACTATGTTCCAATTGTCTTTGTATTGCAAGCCCCTCATTCATTTCCTTGCTTGTTATGCTGAGCTAAACGAAATGAAATACCTGAGCTCCCATGACCTCCATGACAAGAGGGGAGTGGGCCAGAGAGCCAAATACAGGCAATGGCATGCTCTCACCTGGAAGTGAATTTTCTCACATTCACGGGCCAAAGCAAATCACATGAGGGAAAGCAGGGGAGAAAGAGGAAAGAAGAACAAGATAAATGAATCTCCTTCTGGGGGAGTGATGTAGAAGTTCTCTGCCTGCATTCACCCTCAACAGTTTGTTTTGAGGGTGAGTCGTGATTTTATAAGATTACATTTTTTAATTTTGCATATGGTCTCTTTTGGGGAACCTAGTATAATTTTTGTATTTTAAATTTTTTCATTTACTAATAGGTTTCAATCAGAAGAGCCCAGATCAGGGAACCAAGAGAACTGATTTTTAGTTTCTAGTTTGGTGACATTAGACAAGTGATTCATTTCTTTTTTTCTTTCTGTAAAATTGCTCTCTATTGAAACTAGGGTTGCTATAACGATACAATGAAATAGCAGATGAGGAAATGCTTATGAAGGTGAAAAGTGCAAATCGGCCAGGCTTTTGTTATATGCATAAGCCTGTCACCAGACATCTCTTTGGTATTTCTCTCACCCTCCAAATGAGAACCACTAAACTATCCTCAATTGTTTGTTAAATAATTCTGGGTTTCCCAGGGGCTATCTCCTGGGTTTCCTATAGTCTTCAGACATTCCATGGCCCTATAGCAATGCCACCTTTTTTCTCTCTCCTTTCAGCCCAGGTATGGAGCAAGAGATGTGTTGAAGCTCAGAGTATGAATTCAACAGACTGTGTTCATAAACCTGCCTCAGCAGAAACTTTAGTAGTTTGGGGTCCTTTAAAAATACCCAGGGTCAAAAGCAACGTGACAAAATGTGAAAATGTCATGTTCTCCTGCCTTATTTTATAAAGAATCTCTATATATAAAACCCTAATATGCACATAGACGGAACAGCGGGACAACCAAACAACTGAATAACCGGTTCCCTATGACATGCACTGACCACCAGGGGGCGCGCGTGGAACATGGCAGGTGTCGTCAGCAGGTGGCAGAACACGGAATATGGTGGGCATCGGCCACAGTAGGATGGTGGAGCAGGGGTGCCAGACCAAGGTGCCAGTCACTGTCATTTGGGCGAGCCTCTGGTGGTTATTGAAAATTCTTTGCTCCTGCGCACCGCAGTCCCACCCAGTGCTCACACCTGCTGCCGGCGCCAGTCCCACTCGCACCCGCTGCCGGTGCCAGTGCCACTGCTCACACCTGCTGCTGGTGTCTGGTGCCGGCCTCAATCACTCGGCACTGTCAGCAGGTGCGAGTGACAGCTGCTGGCTCCGATCGTCAATCAGGGCTTCTCCACCTCCCCCTGCTCCTGAGGGGTGATTGGGGCTGGCAGCAACGGCTCCTGGCAGCCGTTGCTGGTACAGGAGCCGCCTCTCGCACCCACTGCCAGCGCTGGCCGGCCCCACTCACACCAGCTGCTGGCGCCGGCCCCAATTTCCCCGCGCCATCAGCGGATGCAAGCAGGGCCAGCGCCATCAGCGCAAGGGAGTGGAGGCAGCGTGAGCAGGATGCCGGCAGACAGGGAACCCGAGGCCTGTGACGAAAGGGCCAGATAGGAGTGCAGAGAATGAGCTGAGACCCTTCCCTGTGCCCACCACAGCCTCACGGCCCACAGTTCCTTTCAAGGTGCACAAATTCGTGCACTGGGCCCCCAGTAGTTAATAATAAAGCAAAACCATACCCAAAGCTATCCAACATCACCCTTCATGATGAAATGATAAATGCTTTCCTTTGAGATGGGAACTCCTTGGAATAAATCTAATAAAAGATGTTTGAGGCTTCTACCCATAAAAGCATAAAATTTTATTGAGAAAAATTAAAGAATACACAAATATATGGGTTTATAAGATAATATTGTAAAGATATAAATTCTCACTAAGTTCATCTGTAATTTTCATGTAATACCAAACAATATCTCAAGTATCTGTGTGTATGTCAAAATTCATAAACTGATTTTAAAATTATAAGCAAATGTATAAAGCCAGAAAGCCAAAACAATCTTGAACAAGAGGAATAAAGTTGATTTACTTTCCCAGATATCAAAAATTATTATGAGCCTACAGTAAATAAGTGAG
>NW_005354874.1:3974340-3975242 GCF_000412655.1 Myotis brandtii
CTGCCGGTGCCAGTGCCACTGCTCACACCTGCTGTTGGTGTCCAGCGCCGGCCCCAATCACTCCGCACTGTCAGCAGGTGCGAGTGGCGGCTGCTGGCTCCGATCGATCGATCGTCTCTCAGGGCTTCTCCACCTCCCCCTGCTCCTGAGGGTGTGATTGGGGCTGGCAGCCACCTCTTGCACCGGTTGCTGGTACTAGAGCCGCCTCTCGCACCCACTGCCAGCACTGGCCCCACTCACACCAGCTGCTGGCGCCAGCCCCAATCGCTCCGCGCCTTCAGCGGATGCAAGCAGGGCCGGTGCCATCAGCGCAAGGGAGCAGCGGCGTGAGCGGGATGCCAGCAGACAGAGAACCCGGGGCCCGTGACGAAGGGGCCAGACAGGGGTGCAGAAAATGGGCTGAGACCTGCCCCTGTGCCCACCACAGCCTCACGGCCCACAGTTCCTTTCAAGGTGCACAAATTCGTGCACTGAGCCCCTAGTAGTTAATAATAAAGGAAAACCATACCCAAAGCCATCCAATATCACCCTTCATGATGAAATGATAAATGCTTTCCTTTGAGATGGGAACTCCTTGGAATAAATCTAATAAAAGATGTTTGAGGCTTCTACCCATAAAAGCATAAAATTTTATTGAGAAAAATTAAAGAATACACAAATATATGGGTTTATAAGATAATATTGTAAAGATATAAATTCTCACTAAGTTCATTTGTAATTTTCATGTAATACCAAACAATATCTCAAGTATCTGTGTGTATGTCAAAATTCATAAACTGATTTTAAAATTATAAGCAAATGTATAAAGCCAGAAAGCCAAAACAATCTTGAACAAGAGGAATAAAGTTGATTTACTTTCCCAGATATCAAAAATTATTATGAGCCTACAGTAAATAAGTGAG
>NW_005354874.1:3975439-4055482 GCF_000412655.1 Myotis brandtii
AAAGAATATCTTTATGACCTTAGAGCAGGCCAAGATTGTCTTATAAATACACATAAAAAATCGTAAGAAAATATTGTTAAGTTGACTACATTAAAATTAGGAACTTTTCTTCATCAAAGGACAACATTAAGAGAGTGAAAAGTCAAGTTACAGAGTGGGAGAAGATATTTTCAATGTGTACAACTGATGGGGGACTCCTATTGAAACTAGGTAAAAAGCTCTGACCAATAATTAAACAGCCAGTAGAAAAATGGACAAAATAGTTGAGCAGGCATTTAATTAAGGCACCAATCAGTAAATACATGAAAAAAATAAGCACATGTTCAACCTCATTAATCAGCAAGAGATTGCAAACTAAAACCACAAAGAGCTACCACTCTACATACTCTAAAACGGTTGAAAAAATTTTAAAGACCAATAAGACTAATGTTTGGGAGCAACCAGAATTGATGAGTCATGTAACTTAGTGTGTCCACTTTGGAAGACTGATAGAGGTATCCATTAAAGTTGAATATATATTTACCCTATGACCCAACAATTCTATGTGCACCAAAAAACATGCACAAGAATGCTCACAGAGGCAGTAGTTGTAGTAGCATAAACTTGATAACAGTCCAAATATCACAAATAGTGAAATGAATAAGTACTTATGATATATTCATGCAACAAAACACCATACAGCAATTAAAATGAACTACATAGCAGTATGTGTGAATCTCATGAGCATAATGTGTACTGAGAAAACCTAGCCATAAAAGAGTATATATCATCTTACCTAATAGACAAACATGTAAATTGACCATCCCTCCGCTATGCTCACCAGCCAATCAGGAGAGTATGCAAATTAACCCAACAAAGATGGCAGTTAATTTGCATAAGTAGGCACGAAGCAGAGCAGTGAAGACTGAAGGCTCCGGCTAGAACAGCAAAGACTGAAGGCTCCGGCCAGAGTGAAGGCCTGGGTCCCGAGTGCCAGAGGAAAACCGGTGCCGGCAGCCAGGGGAAGGGAAGGCCTATTGCACAAATCTCTTTGTGCAACGGGCCTCTAGTCTATATATATAAAAACCTAAGTGACCATTATGGCAGAACCACCAGAATGACCGTAATGACCAGTGGCTGTGATGCGCACTGTGGCAGCCAACTGGCCTGATCCAGGCCCCAATTGGCCCCCCACAACCTCCTGTGGCCCCTCCCCTTGGCCGGCCCAGCCCCCAATCCGCCCCCAGCACTCCAATTGGGAGCAGGGCCAGCCGGCCAACTACCTGCGGCCCATTCCCCTGGCCGGCCCCACCCCCTATCTGCCCCCAACACCCTGATCAGGGGCGGGGCCGGCAAGCCAACCTCCCACAGCCCCTCTCCCCCACTGGCCCAGCCCAATGGGCCCCCATTGGGGCCGGCTGGCTGAACCCCACCCATGCAAGAATTCATGCAGCAGGACTCTAGGAATGACCAGTGGCTGTGATGCGCACTGTGGCAGTCAACTGGCCTGATCCAGGCCCCAATTGGCCCCCCGCAACCTCCTGTGGCCCCTCCCCTTGGCCGGCCCAGCCCCCAATCCGCCCCCAGCACTCCAATTGGGAGCAGGGCCAGCCGGCCAACTACCTGCGGCCCATTCCCCTGGCCGGCCCCTAGGAGTGGGAGAATCAATAATCTATAAGACAATGTCCCAAAGGAATTTTTTTCTAATAAAGACAAAACATGATGTGCAAAATAACTGAGAAAATAAAATTATTTTCTTCAAAAGGAGAAAATATCTTCCATCTTTTATGGTGATTATTATTTGTGCAAAGATAATAATTATCTTATGCATTGAAAGAAGGTTCACTGGGCCAAAGAAAGAAGTTCATTATTCTCCAACAAAGAAGACTTAGAAAGGTAGGTAAGTCCTTGCATATTTTTACTTAGAAAGTTCATGTGAGGATACAACTAGCTTTGTCAAAAGTCAAATCAACAGAATGAGGAATCTGAATCCACTAGAAGTACAGAAATTAATTGCTAGCTTTCCTGTCTTGAAATTCTGTGTTTCTCAAAGACATCCTTTTTGTTTGCCCATCATCCAGCACATCACTCCTCACATTTATTTGTTATGACTAAAGAGCGCCATTCACTGGCCAGGCTGTGCCCAGGCTGAGATCCCTGTTGAGGAACTGAGCAGGGTCAAGGTGAGACGGCCTTTGTACTTCTGCCAGCATTGGTACATTTATAAGTATTGAGGAGCGATAGCCCCTGGACATGCATCCTGTGTTCTCAGGTCCTTGAGTTTCAGAGAAGTGTACTGGGGGAATCAGGGTCTGTGATGATAAAGCTGGCAGAAACATTCTTGTTATTACCAGCCATGTCCCCCACCTACAATCTTAATAGATGGAGGTCACAAATAGGAGTGTCTTGATACTCTTTGAGAATAATGGTGCTTCAGATATTTGGAACACCGTTCCTATAAAGCACTCAAAATGCTTCCCACTTGGTGTTTTTATGAGCATTTATAGCACTTAGCTCTTCTGGTTTCTCAGACACCAAAGAGTAAGCATTTCAAAGAAACCAACTGAGGGTGAAAATGATTAGTATTGTTAAATACACACAGTAAATAGCCCTGGAACACTTGTCAAACATTATCCCATAAGCAATAAAATTGTACTTTCAAACATTCAACAAAAATGAGAGTTCAAGAGAAGACTTCAGTCTAATTAAATCTACGGAAAGCCAACCAAAATAGTGCTCTAAAGAGGAAAGATGTTCCTCTCCATTTCGTCTGCCGCTGCCTATTTTAGGGGCCTTGTTGTTTCTCCCCAGATCACTTTAGTTGCCTCTTAATTTGCCCCAATACTGGTACTGTCCAGTAGAACGTTCTGTGATGTAAGTCTTCTATATGTACACTGTCCTATTTGGAATCCATAGGCCACACATATCCAGTGAGCTCTAGAAATGTGGCTCATGTGACTATGAAATTGAATTTTTAATTAAATTAATTTTAAAATTTAAAATGATAGCCACTCATGGCTGCTGAATTAAGCAGCACAGCAGTAGCTTCTCCATACTCTCCTAGCTAATGACCTCAGCAACAATGCCTACTGGAGTGAGGCCAGAGATGAAATCCACAAAAGTGGGAAGTGAAGGTTAGAGAAAACTAGAGAAACACGGCCTGGTACTCACAGATCTCCTTTTCTTTATTTTTTTTTCTTAAATAGAAGTTTGAAATCTGAGTTACTTTTATAATATTAAACCTCTGTCATATTTTTTTTTATGAAAAACAAAAAATCTTGGAACCAAACTAACCCTTCCACTGGCCCCATTCTCCCTGAGGGCCACCAGTGTGCACTCTTGACTCGGTTTACTTCCTAAGAATAGATATAACTTACACCTCTGCTTCAAAAATTGTTCTCCATCACTACAAATAAAGCCCAAGCTCCCTACAAGCCTCTTGAGGCCTTCCCCATTTGGGCCTCAACTTCTCCTCCCAGCATCCCATGCACTTGGCCATCCACTTGTGCTATATTGATCTTGGGGGTAGTTTTGCATTTCACCCTCTGGAAGGATTTTCCATTTCCCCAAAACCCTTAAATAATACTCATCTCTCCTCCTATGATGCTCACTGTCTGCCTTGCCACAGGGTCAGGAGTGAACCCTTTGGACTAGGCATTCGCTCCTGAAAACCAACCATATTCAGCTCTAATATGAGGGATGCGTCTGGCCTGAAGCAGCTCCTTCATGAGTGTTTGTCAAAGTCAAATGAACAGATTCCTCATTCTGTTGATTTGACTTTTGACAAGGCTAGTTGTATCCTCACATGAACTTTCTAAGTAAAAATATGCAAGGACTTACCTACCTTTCAAATGTTCCTCAAATGGAGAGGAACATCTTTCCTCTTTAGAGCATTATTTTGGTTGGCTTTCCATAGATTTAATTAGACTGAAGTCTTCTCTTGAACTCTCATTTTTGTTGAATGTTTGAAAGTACAATTTTATTGCTTATGGGATAATGTTTGACAAGTGTTCCTTTTGACTTTGACAAACAGACTGAACAGAGCTTCCTTACTTCACCCCTTCACAGCATTTTCCAGAGCTCCCCAGAAAACTGGAATGCTTGATGTGTTCTGGAATGAACAGGCAATTCACATAGGGAAAAACAACACAGTTAATTTGAAAAGGGGTATCTTGTTTGAGTTATTGGTCACATGATAGGACAATCCTTGGATTTTCATAGTTCAAAGTAGTCAGGGGTCCAGAAGGAAAATAAGTATCACATTTTTATCAAAGAAGATAACAAAACAACTCAGTAGATAGGTAACCACCTCAATAAAAATATATAACAATGGTAGTTATTTTTCCAAAGTAAATGAATAAGTATAATTCTATATGGAGTTATATTATTTCTGTTTTTTTTAATTATAATAGCAATGCTATTTATAATGATAAAAGCAAGCATGATTATTGGGAGGTGGGGGCAGAAAATGGTAGAAGAAGGGAAAAACTATTACTCATAATTTTATTGTCTGCAAAGTAACAATAATGCATGCATTAGGCTTTTATATGTCTTTCTATATTTCTTATCTGCCATTATTTGATATTCCATTTTAAAATTATCATTATAATAGAACTTTTTCTTATTACACACATAAATATAATTTCACTTTTTCTAATAGTCCCTCAAATGGATCTACTATTAACCACTTCTCTTTTCTTGGACATTGAAATTATTTATAATTTGTATTTCTATAAATAAAGCTTGAGGAATATCAACATGCATGACTTTTTCTACATTTAGAATTATTTACTTAGAAAAACTTTTTAATTCCTGGGCCCAAATATTCAATTCCTGAATATTTTAATGGATTTTATATATAGTACTAAATTCACCACATTTAGGTTGAGACCTCAGAGATGGAAAACAAATTTAATGAGAGGAAGGGAAAGTAAGCTATTGTCAGCACAGAAAGTCTTTCTTGAGTTCCTTTATGATCTGTCTGATCTTAGGGAAATACTGCATGCTGCAATGGATTGCAAACATGATTACAATTCTTTCCATATCTCTCTGCAATGTGAGTTTAAAACTCCTCATATCAAGACGTGGAGTCTGTGTCTTTTCCCTTGAATCTTGACTTAGCCATGTGACCTGGTTTGCCTAATGGACATCTAGATATCCGTGATATGACAGAGGTTTGAAAGTGCTCACTCATGGAGTCTTGCCTCAGGATGCCTTTAGCACTGAGTCGTCATATAAAGAAATCTGAGATAGAAGATGTAGAGAAGAGATGAGGCGCCCCATTTGAGTTCCGATGAAGCCAACCATCTTGTTGATCTCCAGGTACATAAGTAAGGCCATCCTAGACCACCAGCTTCCAGATGGCCACAAAGGCATAAATGAGTCCAGCAAACATCAGTGAAGCCACCCATCTAACCCAAAGAGTCATTATCTAAATAAAATTATTGTTTTTTAAGTCAGTAATTTTAGGGGTAGTTTGTTATACAGCAAAAGCTAATTGATACATATGAAGAGCCAAAACAGAAAGAAATAATAATCAACAAATCTGTATCATCAAGACAGACAGAAACAATTTCTCCATTTAGATATCTTTCTGACCTCAATCTTACGACCAGTAGCACCTAGCTCCTTAGAATGTGACAATATGTCCTTGCTACATTACAGATACCAACAAATTCATTTTAAAGTAGGGTTTAAGCAAGTCTGAAAACTGCTTCTCCCCGCAAATAGAATTTCCCTTCAAAATCACAACCCTTTATTTTGTAAATTATTTTGATCAATTTTAGTTGCAGCTATAACAAACACCTATTTTTCTCTCATATTGTCTCAGAGTCTGCTTACCTGTGGGAAGAAAGGGACAAAGAGATGTATAGATCATAACTTGAACCTATCAAGAAAACTCTGGCTCAGCCCTTAAATACAGGTAGCACTCCATCTCCCCACTTCCCCAACTCCCACCAATCACCAGATACTGTGAGCTCAAGGAGCCTATTATGCTACAAAGGGGAAGGGAGAAGTGCAGTTTGGGGATGGGATTCACGTTGGCAATATGCCATTGGTAGACGTCAACTTGCAGAATTTACTCATTTCTCAATATATTACTACAGAGCATGTTATACTTGGTTTCCTCATGATAGTCCCGAAAGCAACCCCTTTACAGCTGAGTGGACAGAGCCTTTGATTGGGTCCCTCTGTAATGGGAAGGGGCCATAGTGCTGCCTGATGTATACCATCAGCTTAGAAAAAGTCTCCCTCCCTTGGCCATGTCTTTCACAGGCTGGCAGCAGGAGGCCTGGTGATTTGGCTGCGAGTTACTACTTCTGTAGCCTCAGGAACAGCCAGTGCCCTCTCTGGACCCTGGCAGCACTCCCAGATAAAACTGGAGTCCAAGTACCAGCTCTCATTCAAAGGCTTTGTGACCTGGGGCAAGTCACCTAATGCCACTGAGTATCCATCTCCATAACCAGTTCATTGATTCCCCAAGGGGATTGAGACTGCACAGAGACAATTTCAAATGCAGAGGGATGAGCCAATTTTGCACTGATCTAGACAATTAGCAAAGAGTAGTAAGGAACAGATTCTATGTTTTAAAGTCTTCCATCAGATTCTAAAAGGCTGTCCAAATTCTTGCCCATAAAATTTTGTTGTGTACAAGATTACAACATCAAATTGGCCAATTTTAGTTGTATATTGGGATGTTGCTTTAATGTGTTTTTGTTCTGCAACAGTTAATTAAACCATGAAATATGGGATAAAGCTTCTGAAATGCCTTTAAGACCTATGTATTTAAGAGCCTATGGTGATCAATAGTTTAACGCTATCAAGTTCTTTAACATCACAGAAGACACTAAAACCTTCCAAAACCTGTTCCCATCCTCCTTTTCAAACCTCCACTCCAACACTTTATCTTCATGTTCCCTAATTCTGGCCAGGGACATCCACTCACCCTCCCTCCATTGCTTTAGATTCCTATTGCTGCCATAACAAGGTACCACAAAACTTGTGACTTCAAACAACACATATTCATTATCTTATTATTTTGTGGGTCAAAAATTCAACATGGATCTCACCGGGCTAAAATCAAGGTGTTGACAGAACTGTGTTTCTTTCTGGAAGATCTGCAGGAAAATCTATGGCCTTGCCTTTTCCAGCTTCTAGGAGCCACCCACATTCCTTGGCATGAGGCTCCTTCCTCCATCTTCAAAGCCAGCAACATGGCATCTCTGACCCTTCCTTCCTCCATCTCACATTTCTTTCTGACCACAGCTGGCAGGGATTCTCTGCTTTTAAGGAATCATGAAATAAGACAGGCCCACCTAGATAATCTAGGATGGCCTCCCCATTAGTCACATCCACAAAATCCCTTTTGCCATGGAAGGTAACATATTCACAGGTTCCTGGATTAGGAACCCTAGATTGGGATTAGAATTTGCTGGACCATTGTTCTGCCTTCCACACTTCTCTTTCAATTACACCTGCTTTGCTCTTGGTTTCTATTCTCCTGAATGCCCAACGACTACTGGCCACCTCTAAAACTTCAAACAAACCCTCTAATGCCCCAGGTGTGGTCTCCTTCAGAAAACTTTCCCTGCTCAATCCAAATAGATATATTTTTTCCTCTGAATTTCTTTAGTACTTTTCCACCCCAACCCCTCAGCAATAACCATTTTTAGTTATATTTTTAACTCTATACCCTTAATTCTCCAACTTTGTCATTAGGAGCCCTCCAACTATTCCAGAGAAAGGGAGACATGCATGTGAATACTGCAAAGATCCAAAACTCTACATTGCACAATCTTTAGAGCCTCATAATATGCTTAATTGATTAATCAAAACTACTTGATGCTAAATATACTTAAATATGCAAGGCACCCTTTTTTTAAAAAAAGGCAAAGAAGGTAACTTGGGAAATACATTTTTGAAGTCAAGACATTGTAGGAGAAAGCAGTACACCACATTAAGCTTGTAAAGCAGCATGGTGTTGATGAAGGTTGACACAGATCACAAAACCCCTTCATCCCCACCTGCAGAGAGGCTCTGGTATTATCAGCCCCAAAGCTTCACATTTTTATGGTCCTTCCTGCAAATGCACCTCGGCACCTCCAAATGTCTTCCCTCCGTCCCATACTTCCTGGAAACAAAGGCCATCACATTTAAGGATCCTAAGTTGTCTCAAGTGCAATACATCTCAGAAAAAAATCTAGTTCCATATCCAAGTTATAAAATGCTTTGGGCAAGCAGGAAGTGAAAAAGAGGGATTAGGAAGGGCCTAAGACAATTAGCTGGACAATGCAGGAATACCAGGACAGTCTCATGGGTGTCTCGGAAGTCAGGTGGTCCAGCCCCTAGAAATCCCAAGTCCTTAGTGCGAGTGGAACTAGGGGAAAATTCTGCCATGCTCCTACCTCCCAGTATCACTTATTCCACCTGGTTTTAATTTTAGGTTTTATATGCTTACTACAGGTTATCACCTAAAATTCAGCATCTCTTGCAAAGCAAGGCTGTGCTGCCTGGGGGCAGAAAGGCTGTGTTGTGTGTGTGCAGGACTCTGACATGGAAGAGGATAAAGAGCTGCTTCTGCGGAGCTTTAAAGAATGGACCTAGAATCAATGGGCCGAAGAAACAGGAAGTTCAGCTCCATGACAGAAAGACATTTGTAAAAGTCAGAACTGTCCTCAAAGTGGGCTACCTCTGGACAGGTCACTGTGTATGTGCCTTCTGCACGGGGAATGCTGTTGACACCATGACTTCTAGGCCTTGAGCAAAGGGGCTGTTTATTGCTTTTGAGGGGAAAGGACCCTACCCTGACTCTAGGAGGCCGGAAAACCCAGGCCTCATGTAAATTGCAGATGCTCTGAGTTTGAAACAGCGACATGGATCTGCCCACATCCAAAAACAGAGGTTGTGTATAAGTACATGCCCTCAGAGATCCTGTTTCTAGTGCTCTGAACCTGGGGGCTGGGCTCTCAACACTAGTACAGAAGGAATCCACAACTAGAGAGCAGACTCTCAACGGAAAGACCAGCATCCAACTGTAAGGGGAAACAGAATTTGCTGATAGCAGTAAAGATAAAAGATATCTTACCTTTTGAGATAGCATGGAGGGGCCTGGAGAGTATTGTAGTAAGTGAAATAAGCCAGTCAGAGAAAGACAATTTCACATGATCTCACTCATATGTGGAATCTAATGAACATAATAAACTGATGAACAAAATAGATCCAGAGACATAGGAGCATAGAACAAACTGTAGAATCTGAGGGAAGGTGGAGGAGGGTGGCTGGGCGGGAAGAAATTAACCAAAGAACTTGTATGCATATATGCATAACCCATTGACACAGACAATAGGGTGGTAAAGGCCTGGGGCGTGGGGTGGAGACGGGCTAGACTGGGACAATGGAGGAAGAGGGGACATATGAAATACTTTCAATAATAAAGATTAAAAAAAAAAAAAGACTGCTGGTAGAATTCCCAAATCCTCTTAGCAGACACTGGATGGATAGGAAGGTGAAGAAGGAGATTAAATTAGTGGACCCAGAACAAACCTACCTGGTTTAAGACATCATGGAAGTTATTTCAATGAGGGACACCTGAACAACCAAAACTGAGAGGACACAATAGAACCATAAGGAAAACCCTCAGGGGAAATCTCCAAAGGAGCTGGTTCACCCTAGACCAGTGGTCGGCAAACTCATTAGTCAACAGAGCCAAATATCAACAGTACAGCGATTGAAATTTCTTTTGAGAGCCAAAATTTTTAGCCTTAAACTATATAGGTAGGTACATTGTTATTAACTTAATTAGGGTACTCCTAACGCTTAGGAAGAGCCACACTCAAGGGGCCAAAGAGCCGCATGTGGCTCGTGAGCCACAGTTTGCTGACCATGGCAGTCCTTCCAATAATGCCTGTCTTATTTGAAAAGCAGGTTTTTTAAAGCAAAGATACTACATCCTTGAATAAAATTTAGGCTGATTACCTACTACCTACATATATCATAGACATTAATACATACAAGTTCATTTAAAGCAATGCCTGGCATATTGTAAGGGCTCACTAACCATCATGTAGCATTGTGATTACATTCATCCTGAGAGAAAATAGGCACAACTGGCAATGACCTAAGTAAAACACCTGCATTTAAGGACCCTACTTAAATATGCACACTTTCATAGCAGATAGGGGAATGCTTGTTCCTTTTCTTCTCAAATAAGGCAAAAATAACTTATATGTCACTCTGAGGCTGTGATTCCCACTCCAAGAAGAGAGAGAGAGAGAGAGAGGGTGAGGGAGGGAGGGAGGAGAGAGAGAGAGAGAGAGAGAAATGTATTCTTAGCTTGATCATCCCTATCCCTCCATGGACTTGGCTGTGGGCTATGCATAAGGCCTCTCTCTACCCAGTCCCAAACACTAAGTGACCAACACCCTCTAGGGTTCAGGACAGTTCAGGTAAATGATGGGCTGGAGGCGGTATGGATGGTATGCATATGTTCTTTGGCTTTATATTTGATGGTACATATGCAAACTTTTGACCTATCACTTTCTCTTAGTCTTGCATGTGCATTTCATTGTGATCAAAGGACCCAAAAAATAGACTAGCACAGAGGAGGCCAAAGGGCCCCTCCAAGTTTGACAGATTCTTGAGCAAAACCTCTGACATTTCCCAAGCAGCTACGGAGCACTGCTTTTCATGGCCTGGGGTGTCCGGTGGCGTGGGGGTGAGAGTTCTGATTTGTAGCATCTGCCAATTTCTGTACTATAAATTCTTGCAACATAAACAATTTCAAGCTACCGATAGCTCATAAATTCCTCAAAATTTAACCATCAGCTCTCATGAGCCAAAATGAACTGGCTCATACCATCTATTCTGATTTGCCTGTGGCAAAGGAAAATGACACTGTTGGTTGCCTGAGTGTTTTCTCTTCCTTTTGTGAAAATAAAATGTCCTTTCACCCTCATCATTGTGTCTGCAAGGGTTAGCCCATTGCATTATCAAGTAGAAGCATTTTTTTCAGGGCTCAGAGATAACCCATGAAAAGCCTCCCAGAACTTCCTCTGCTCAATTCCTTTTTGACTTAAAAACAAACACATCATCCCTATGGCCAAGCCAGAATTTGTTTCCTCTGCTCAATTCCTTTTTGACTTAGAAACAAACAAACAAACACATCATCCCTATGGCCAAGCCAGAATTTGGCCTGTAACTCTAGTTTCAAGTAGATTCACAAAATTCAAAACAAAATCCATGTATTTGAGGCTCGATCTTCTTTAGTCAGAGGCATAGGAAGTAACACCAGGACATACCTTTGGGATGGATGGAGGCGGGTGTGCACAAGGGAACATGGTCAGAGGACACAGTCCCGATTCCTGCTTCCACCTTCTGGTTTGTTCGTGCTTTTGTTCATTTCAACGAGTATGGGAGGACAAGAGACAGAAGGGAATCTGGAGAACCTATTATCGCATATAAATAACATTTTCAATAATCCTGAGGAAAGAGGAAACTGTTCTTTCAAGCTGTGAACCCAGTATTCTTTTGAATCTATATTTATCTCATCTTTTGATTAAAAACAATGAGGGAGTCAAGTTCTTAGAGTTCGGCTCTTGCCCAGGTGACTGCAAATATTTTTTCCTTACCTTTTTCTTTTTTTTTTTTTAAAGCTACGACCAACCGCTCAGTACCCCAGCTCTCGGTAGGAGTTGCAGATGAGGTCTGGGTGGAGGGCCGCACGCAGCAGTAGCGCCCAGGCGGGAATTCCTCCTCGTCCTCTCCATTGCGCGGGCAGCGCTGGGTTACAGCATAGAGCGCGCGGCCCTTGGCAATGAGGCCGCCAGCCAACTGCAGCAGCCACACTGTGTGCCCACCACGTGGCGCCACGCGCGGCACAATGAGCGGCTGCGCGTCACAAACATGCGCGTACGCGGCGGCACATAGCTCAGCACCTGCGCCAGTAGCTCTGGGGGCAGCGCGGCCAAGGCGATGGGCGGGTCCCTGGGCGTCCGCCTGCGCAAGGGCGGGGCTTGATTGTGACTGCACCAGCTTTAATGGACGACAGGGCGACTGCCAGGGCCGTGAAAAACGGGCACTTAGTTCCGGAGGGCGATCGAGGGCGAAGGGCTTTCCCTCTTGGGCTAAAGACCTTTGGCCAGACCGTGACTCCACAGGACTTCTAACCACGGCTTTCATCCCTGGCCTGCGCACTTGTATACATAAGCACTTTCTCTATATGACCTTAAGCACACTAAAGACGGGCTAGAAAAACCACCTAGGATGAAACCATTTCCATCCCATCCGGCTACCTGTCCCAACTCCTCAGGCCTTTGGAATTCATGAACTATGCCAATCTCTTCACTGAATGTTCTTGTCACCTTGCTCTAACCAGAACCCAGCTCTCCTGTGGCCCTTTCTAGTGGGTAAATCTCCTTGCTCCTTAGTGCTGCTTCCATCCAACTCTCTCTCCATCCTTCCCCAATGTCCCCAGCTATGAGTCTTTTCATCAGAGTAGATGGTATCCCCACCCCCAACCCCCGCCCCGCCTTTAAACCATCTGCTGGCCCAGATCACTATTCCTCACTTCTCCAGGATTTTAGCTTCAGGTTCATTGCCACTTCCCCTGATCCCATCTTCATTCTTGGTGATTTCCATATCCAGGGAGGTGATCCTTCCTTCTACCACCTCTGCCTCTCTGACCTGCCCTCCTCTGAGCCCCCCAAAATAAAAAAAAATTAAAATTAAAAAACAAAGCTATGACCAATCTGTTTTTGACCAATTAATAGGAAAATGTGAGGAAGGTAGGCAGTGGCATTCTTTGCTCATAGCTATTGATCGGCTTTAGCTTGTCCTCTAGTCTTTCATATGCCTTCTGAGTGTTTGGTGATAAGGCTTTTCCGTCCTGGAGGCTGAGAGCCACGTTCATCATTAATCCAATATCTAAAATGTCACATCTGCTCCAAATTACTTTTTATGTGTGTGTTCTTGGACACGAAACATCTGAGCTGCAAAGAAGTGTTAAGAGAATTACTAAGCAAGAAAATATCCTGACACACTTCCCACACCGACAGTTACACTACAGTGGAGCCATGCAAAGCTTTCGGGTTGTTTCCATTTGGTGGCCAAAATGCTCTTAGAAAAGCCACAAGTCTGACATGCTGGACCAACTGTCCCCTGGTACAGAACAGATGGCCACTCCACATTAACAAAGAGAATGAAGCACCCCGAAAGAATGCAGTCACAAAAAAAACAAAGCATAAAAAACCTTTTGCTATTGACATTTCATTGGAAGGTAAGTCCAAAGTGGAGTCATCGGAAATGAAAATTAGAAATCCTAGTTTGTCTCTGTGAGACCAAACAATAACGTCATCATTGCCTTCTCTTTGGAAAGCAAGGAAAATAAAACTCTTTCTAGCTCATCACATTGAAGGTGACTTGACCAAGAAAGAAAAAAAATATATATAGTTCATGAGTTTTACTTTTACAGGCCTTTCTAAAATGACCCAGTTCTTCCTGTGTCCTCTATCACTCACCACTGGAGCCCGGGCACGTGCTCTGGCTAGGCCGGTCTTCTCGATTCTCTTGAACGCACACTGCAGTTCCAGCCAGAGCTCACACTGTTCCCTTCCCACCTCCTGTTTCAATGGTCTTCTGAGCTGGTTTGTGCCTGACACCTCCCCGACCTTTGAGCCTCTGGTAATCCATGAAGCCCTGCTTCATCTTCTTCTCTGAACATCTCCCACCCCACACAGTTCTTTTCCTTTCAGGATTTTACCTATGGCCATTACCTTGGTTTCACAGCCATACTAGAAGAATCCCTAGGGCAAGAACCAGATCTTAATTCATAATTTTATCTTCCCAAGCACCTAGCAAAAAGTGGAGTTGATAAGAAGTCCTTGGTGATGCTCCTGCAGTGGGGAGATGAAAACACTGAGGGTCAGAGAAGTTAAATAGTTTGTCCAAGAACAGAATTTAATAAATGACAAGACCAGTATCCAAATCCATGTTATCCAACTCACAAGCCCCTGGTTTCTCCCAAATAAAGCAGATTTATTTTAAAAGTTCTCAAAATGCAATAAATCTGCAGAGCTGGTTTAGGCAGTTTGACAAAGTAATAATACTAATAGTTGTCCTTTATGGAGCCCTTACTATAGACCTGCACTAGGCAAAACCCTTACAGCCCTTGTCTGCATCCCTCTTTCCTGCCTCAGCTTTATTGAGGTATAATTGACAATTAAAAATTGTATATGTTGCCCTAACCGGTTTGGCTCAGTGGATAGAATGTCGGCCTGTGGACTGAAGGGTCCCAGGTTCGATTCCGGTCAAGGGCGTGTACCTTGGTTGTGGGCACATCCCCAGTAGGAGGTGTGCAGGAGGCAGCTGATCGATGTTTCTCTCTCATCGATGTTTCTAACTCTCTATCCCTCTCCCTTCCTCTCTGTAAAAAATCAATAAAATATATTTTTAAAAAATGTATATGTTTAAGGTGTACAGCATAATGTATTGATATACATACACATTGTGAAGTGTTTACCACAATCAAGCTAATTAACATATCTATCACCTCGCATAGTTATCTTTTTCCTTTCTTTTTCTTTTTTTATGAGAACAATTAAGATGTACTCTCTTAGCAAATTTCAAGAGCACAATACAGTATTGTTAACTATAGTCATCATGCTGTAAATCAGATCTCCAGAATTTAATCCATCCTGCATATCTGAAACTTTGTACCTTATGACCAACATCTCCCCATTTTCCCCACTCCTTACCCCCTGGTAACCACCATTCTACTCTCTGCTTCTAGGAGTTTCACTTTTTAAAATTCCAATATAAGTGAGATCATGTAGTATTTTCCTTCTCTGTCTGGCTTATTTTAGGAGCATAATGTCCTCCAAGCTCATTTATGTTGTCATAAATTTCAAGATTTTCTTTTTAACTAAAATTTTCTTTATACATTCATCTGTTGATAGACATTTAGGTTGCTTCCACATCTTGGCTATTGTGAATAATGCTACCGTGAACATCGAAGTGCAGATATCTTTTTGAGATCCAGATTTCTTGTCTTTTGGATATATATCTAGAAATGAAATTGCTGGATTATATGGTAGTTTTATTTTTAACTTTTTGAGGAACCGCCATACTGTTTTCCATCATGGCTGCATCAATTTACATTCCCACCCACAGTGTACAGGATTCCCTTTTCTTCACTTTTGCAACACTTACCTTTTGTCTTTTTGACAATGGCCTTTTATCCTGTATGAGGTGATATCACATTTGCATTTCCCTGCTGATTAGTGATGTTGAACACTTTTTATATAATTGTTGGCCATTTTTCTTTTTTTGGGGGGAGGGGGATCATTTTTCTTAATAACCACATATCTAACCTGCTCCAGACATTATTGGCTTGGCCCTCAGTTACATATGGGAGTTTTCCAGGTTATAAGAAAAGATAGGATTTCTGAATTCCTTTTGGGCTTAGGTGAAATCTACTTTATTATACTTCTTTTATAGACAATGTAAAAATAGTTCATATTTTTAGATGATAATCAGGTTAAGGATAGAAACAAGATTGATAGTAATAGTGATAGATAATGCTTATAGGATGGATGGATGGATGGATGGATAGATGAAAAAAATTATGAAAGGATGCCTTAAAGAAGAAAGACCACTTATGAGCCCCCCAATTACGCTGCCTAAGCTATTGTCTTCTTTGTTTTACCATAAGGGCAGTGCAAATGAATTTTTCATTCCCATTGAGAGCAGAAGTGAAGAACATAGACTTAGGTATTTGGGCTAAAAATACAAAGAAACCTATTCCAGAAATGGGAGGGCCTATAATATTCTCTATGAACATCTGAATATTCATTGTTCAACATACCCAGAGCAATGCTCACTACGATGATAAGATGCTCTTGATTTAGCCTTACCTGCAGGCAGGAGCTGGACCTCGTGACCTTTGGAGGCATTGCTAGGTCTGCCTGGCTTATTGCAAGAGGCTGTAGAGCACAGTGAAAGGGGGAAATGACTTTCCTGGGTTCAAATCTCAACTGGTTGTGTTTACCTGAGTGAATTATTTAACATCCCTATGAAGCAGGTCTCCCACTCTGCAAGTGGAGAATGAGAACAACACTTACTATGTTGTAATAAAAGTGCCTGTGATGGGGAAAATGAGACATTGTTTGCCAGTAACCTAATGCACATTCTTGTTAGCCTATAGTCTAGTCCAGTGATGGCGAACCTATGACACACGAACTCATTTTTTTGGTTGATTTTTCTTTGTTAAATGGCATTTAAATATATAAAATAAATATCAGAAATATAAGTCTTTGTTTTACTATGGTTGCAAAGATCAAAAAATTTCTATATGTGACACGGCACCAGAGTTGTTAGGGTTTTTCAAAATGCTGACATGCTGAGCTCAAAAGGTTCGCCATCACTGGTCTAGTCACTGCCCCTTCATTAATTATCTGGCCCTGCAAGACTTGTTTACCTAAGTACTACTCCCATTTTAGAGAGGCCATAAGCCATGAACAATACACAACCCCCAGATGGAGTTATCAGCACTGGTGCCAGGCCAGGCCTTTAGATGTGGTCTCACAGCCCCCATCCCAACACACAGGGCTTTTTGTAAAGCCTGCAAAAGGTCTGGAAGTCCCATCCCATATTTGGGGGACAAAGAAACCAAAGGGTATAAAGGGAAAGCTTCCTCCATATTGGCTTGCTCAGGATTTGGAGAGAAACAGTCTCCCCTGAGTCCTGTACTAGTACATGTGAAACATCTGAAAATAAATGGGTTTTTCCTGTGCCTCCGGTACTCCTGCGTATTTTTTTGGTCGCCTGGTTAATTCTGTAATACCTGATACATAGAACCTCTTCAATAACTTGTGGTGGCAGTTGTTAGTACTTCTTGTTAACACTATGAAGATAAAACATCATTGCCAAGCCTGGGCAAGAGAGAGTTGACTGGATTTAACACATGTGAATGTTCCCACATCCCGAATGGTTCAGGGTTCGGGATCTGGAGAAGGGGCCGCACGCAAATGAAAGAGAGGAGACACGAAATAATAATTTAGAAATATTGGGGGCCAGGCAGACAAGCCCACTGCAAGAGAAAGGACTTCCCCTGGTGCTCAGGCCTCGCCAACCTTTTACTCAATTTTGGATACACATCTAGCCCTTAGTCAGGCAGGTAATGGTGGTAACAGACAGACTATCTGAAAGGTCAGTAAATATTAGAAAGATTTACTCTGAGACTATTTGGTCAGGAAATACCTTAAGCCCCCATTGTCTGGACTAAACAGTCGGTGCATAGCTCTGGCCCTTGCCAGTGGCTCAAGTTTCAGGAGCATTCCGGAACCCTTGTTTACACTTCTCTGATAGTGAAGACAATGGGTGGCTTCCTGCAAACACACGAAAAGGTTGCCCTCCTCTCCTATAGGAATTGTGCTGATCACAATGCTCAGAAAATGTGGAGGGCAGATGAGAGCTCTGGCTATAGGGGAGAAGTCCTGGCTAGTTTCTGACAACTAACCCCTGAGTGCCATCAGAGGTAAATCAATCTCAGCTTACCTTCCAGGTCCTTTCAGCCCCATTGCCTTTCAGTTTCCTTAAGAACATATTTTAGAGGGTAAATTCTGACTCATGTAACTAATCTTAAAATGTCTTCCCCATATCTTGAAGGTGAAAAAGGACAGAGCCCAACTTTCTAGGCTGAAAATAAAAAATCAAATTGAACTCATTTACTGACTCTAGTGTCTATATAACAACCAAGCCACCTCTAACTAAGTCTAAAATGATGATCTCCTATGAGCAGTGCTTTATTGATTACAGCCAGCTCAGTACCAATCAATTATTCTATCTAGGATTTCTTCTGCAGGCTGGTGCTGATGAATAAGGCTTTATAACGTTTCATGGAATGTGTATGAATGCTGAGACTGTAGGCTGAGAAGTTCACTAAACACAGGCAGAAATTTTTACCAGAGGTCTTTGATGCATTCCTGTGTCCCAGTGAGGCCCAGGTTGCTAGGTCAGTAAAATTCTGTTCTGCAGACAAAAGAACTTCTTGCCTTCCTGGACTCAAAAATAAAAATACCCAAACCGGTTCTTCCTAACATTTCACTCAAACTCTCAATCTCCACACAGTTAGTATGTGAATTATCTATAGCTACAAAATAAGCCACCTAAAACTCTGTGCCTGAAAAAAAACATTTATTTACCTCATGATTCCATGGGTTGGCAATTTGAGCTGGGCTCAGTTGGCTGGTTCTTCTGCTGGGCTCACTCATGCATATGAAGTCAGCTGCCAAGTCACCTGGGATTTGTTTGATTTAGGATGACCTCTGCTGAAACAGCTCGTCTTTTCATATCTCTTCATGTTCCTCTCAACCTCCAGCAGGCTAGTTCAGGCTTGTTTACAACAGCAGGGCTCCAACAGCTATAGGAAGGAGCAAGTGCTAGTGCACAAGCACTTTTCAAGTCTCAATTTGCATAGTTTGCTTTTGTTCCATTAGCCAATGCAAGTTACATGCCAAACCTAGGGTCAGTATGGGAAGGCATGATCCATAGGTATGCATACAAAGAGGCATGAACAAATCAGGGTCAATTATGCTAACAACCTACCATAGCTGATGACTTTGATTTTCTAACATAGTTTAAATATTCCCCTCACTTCAGCTAATTTTTGTGGGACCTGGCCTGTAGTTCTTGTTTACCTCTCATTATCAAAATACTATCTTTGATGTTCTACCATGTAGAAAGCATAATTAGAATAATTTTACATTTGTTAATATGATCCACACACTAATCCAGCAGGCAGGTGTTATTATGTCCACTTCACAAGGGAAAGATGAGAAAATGAGGCTCAGACAGTGAAGGCACTTGTTCAAGGTTGCCTCTCTTCTATAGATGGCAGAACTGAGATATGAACCCAATTTCATCCAAGGCCAGTTTTTAGGTTCGTAACAATGTACTTTACAACTACCCATTCCCGTAATCCACTAAATGTTTTTTTAAATGATTTGGCAGCTCCCTTTTCAATTATGAGGCATCAGGTGATTTATTAAAGGGAATAGCAATTACTATGCATTCATTGCCACAGGCAGATCTGTCTGCTTCCAGAAGGTTCTTCCTCAAGGAACATGGAAGCCCAAGGGTGAAGGCAATAAAAAAGACCAGCTCTGCCCTCAGGCCTCTTCCAAATTGGGGCAGGTGAGCACCTGGGATCCATGGAGGTCCAAACAGCTATGGGTCTTCTGATGGCATTAAGGAATACTACAGACCTGTCTGAGGGTATAACAGGACACTCTGAAAACAGAAAAGAGAGTCTATTCCCTCATTTTCCAAGATGTCATAGTGCCACGACCTTTGTGGAAGGGTTCAGGATATGAAGGAGGGGCCAACGCACACATGAATGCTATACAAGAAATATGAATTTAGAAGGCAGTGGGGGCCAGGAGGTGTCTCTTTCATGAAGAACACACTGACCTCTGGCCCTTCCACTTTTTATTTACTTGAATACACATTTGCCCTTTAGCAATGCATACAGGCATATCAAAGGTAAAGTTTGGTAAACAGTAAAAGGATTATCAGGTTAGGGAATTGCCTTGAGCCACCACTATCTCAACACTTGGTGCTTAGCATCAGCATTGCTAACGCCCAAGGTCTATCAGCCTTCCACGTTCCTTGGTGCACTCTCATTATAGTATCAGCAGTGGGTGTCTTCCCACATCATAGCCAGCCTTCTAAAGTTTTCCTGACTCACAGAGAACTTTGAAGAATTAACCATGACTGGCTAATAGCTTGGAAGGTAAAATTTTATGCTCTGGGACCATTCAAGTTTCTCATGTGAGAATCCTAATGAACTTCAGATTCTAAAGTGCCTGGTTCTATCCACAGAAAGGAAGCCACTGTTACATTAGTGCCTCCCTCTAAGGTGAGCCCTTGGGGTATCCCCTCTCTGCTCTGCCTATTCCAGCCTTGTGCTAGCAGTAGCTTGCAGAATGATAAGCCATCAATTGCATATAAGAATCTGAAAAACCAGACTGGTTGGATCTATGGGAAATGAGCAGGAACTAGAAGCAGAATAAGCCTGCTCCCCTAATTCATTGCACTGACAAGGAGACTTTGATTAGGGCATTGCAGTATGTAAGGTGTTTGACTTACAGCATTGTATTATATTTTTACTATAGGTCTGGAAAAATGTCAGGAAAGGACACCACTTGTTTTTGAAGATGAAGGCTAACCTGAATAAACTCAGTGGATAATTTGCCCAAGATAACTCAATGGGTACCTTGGATAAGAACACAAGCAGGCTTCCCAGCATCATGACTTATGCTTTATTTTGCTTTAAATATTCTCTTGTGGTTGGCCTTCCTTGGATGCCCTTGATTCTTGAATAATTGGAGGAAATGTTTGCCTCCCCACTGTAGTTCCTACAACCACCAATATGACCCTCCAAATTCCTGCTGTGGCTATGGGACATATGAGATAATGGACACATGAGAATCAACACAGTAGTAATGACTTGCTTTTATTCTCAATATTTTCAACAATACTGTTGAATGCCTCTCAAAGAATAAATCACTGAACAAATTGGCCTGAAGAAAAGATTCATTAGAAAGTGTTTAAGTCCTTATGGATTTATTCCTGAAGCTCTAAATTCTTCTGACTTAAAAACCTCCAGTTGTCTGCCTGTGCACATAGGACAACCACCATGTTTGTCAGCTTGGTCCACAAAACCTGCCACCATTTTTCATGCAGTTTTTTGTCATTTTTCTTACATATTCAGCTTTGACCAACTGACTCCCCAAAGGTCTTCCCAATTCCTCTTTGTATGAAATGGACTGCCCATTGAGAGTTCTCTATATCCCCCTCATGGATGAATTCTGGCCATCCTCATGGTAAAGCCCAGCACAAGCCTCCCCCTACTGATCTACACCAATCAATAACAACTCTATTTGTCTTACGACTTGGGCAAAAAAACTGGGAATTTTTTTTTCTCTCTCACACACCATATTCAGTCCATCGGCAAACCCTTTGGCTCTACCTGGTAGCCCAGACATTCTCACCATTGCAATTACACTGTGGGTGGTCCAAGCACGAAGCCTCCTCGGGGTTTGTTTGACATGATCCCATACCACATTTTGTGGTAGTTATTTTTTTCTACATTGGGCACTCATCGATGCCGGGGACCATGATTTATACAATGCCACCACCTTATGTGTGAATGCCAATTTACAGTTCGCAGGCATTTTTATTCTTACATATCATCCTCCACCATTTCACAGGTGAGGAAAGAGACTCGGAGGTTACCTGTCACAGCCAAGGAACAGATATTCCAGGTGGGAGAGCAAGTCCTTTGGGTTCCAAGTCCCTCGCCTTGTACTCAGCAGGCACTTGATAAACAATCACTGAAAATGTGTCTTTACCCTTTCCAAACAAGAGCATGGAAATCCTGCATCTATTTAGGTGCATATTCACAAAGTGTGCATGAGGGAAATTTATTAAATTAATGGGCATGTTGACTAGTCAAGATATTGCCAGGGTTTTGTTTGCCTTTTTATAGATCCCTAAAAAGGAACTAAAGACTTTTTTCACCCCAGAAGTATTCATAATAACCCAAAAACAATCCAAATGTCCATTAATAGAAATAATTTTCAGTAAATTATAGTATTGTCTTGTAATGGAATCCTACAAAGCAATAATAATAAATATAAATTAACTACTGCTACATGTAATAAAATGGATGAATCACACATACACGCTGTTAAGTAAAAAAAAAAAAAAAAGAGCCAGTGTTGCTCAGTGGTTGAGTGTCGACCTATGAACCAGGAGGTCACAGTTCAATTCCCAGTCGGGGCACATGCCCGGGTTGCAGGCTCTATCCTCAGTGTGGAGCATGCAGGAGGCAGCATATGGATGATTCTCTGTCATCATTGATGTATCTATCTCTCTCTCCCTCTCCCTTTTTTTCTGAAATCAATATAAAAAAAACAAGATACAAAGGAATATGTAATGTATAATTCCATTTCCATGAAGTTCAAGGGAGGAAAATACATATATTTATATATGATATATAATTATATATATATTATATATCCTATATAATAAAAGGCTAATATACAAATAGACCAAATGGTGGAACAACTGAACAACTGGTCGCTATAATGTGTGCTGACCACCAGGGGGCGTGTACGGAACATGGCTGGCATTGGCCACAGTGGGATGATGGAGCAGGTGAGAGAGGGCGCCGGTCGCTGTCATTAGGGCAAGCCTCTGGTGGTTACTTAAAATTCTTCACTCCTGCACCTCGTGGTCCTGCTTGGCACTCGCACCTGCTACCAGTGCGGGAGCCACCACTCACACCTGTTGCTGGCAGCGGCCCCAATGGCTCCACCATCAGCAGATGCGAGTGGGCCGGCATCATTAGCGTGTGGGAGCAGCAGCAGCGGGAGACAGGGAACCAGGGGCCGCAGTGGGAGGGGCCAGGCGGGGGCACAGAGGATGGGCTGAGACCCGCCTCTGTGCCCACCACAGCCTTTCAAGGAACCACCATGGTTCCTTTCAAAGTACACGAATCCATATATATATACTAGTATATAGTGACAGATGTCAAAATAGTGGTTACCTCTAGATGGGTGGGGAGAATTACTGTTGATTATGAAAGGAAAAAAAGGGAGCATTCTGAGGTGCTGGGAATATTCCACATCAAGATTTAGCAAGCTATGGCCATGGGCCAAATCTGACCCAGTGCCTGATCTTATAAATAAAGTTTTATTGGAACACAGCCACACCCATTATTTACTTATGGCCAACAGCTGTTTTCAGAACTTCAGTGGCAGAGTTGAATGTTGCAACAAAGACTGTATGGCCCACAAAGCCTAAATTACTTATTACCTGGCCCTCTACAGAAAAAAAGTCTGCTGAATTCTGTCCTATACCATGATCTGAGTAGTAGCTACTTCCATATTTATGTATGAAAAATTTTTATCAAGCTATGTATTTTCCATTACTACATTAAACACTAAAAAAGAAAAAGGAAAGGAAGGGAGGGAATGAGGGCGGATGGAAGCTTTAAAAATACAACAGTATGTCCTAGAGCAAGTCTATTGTAAAGGTCATGTCATGTATCACACCGGTGGATGAGAGTAGCTACAGCCACCTCATGAGTGAGAACCATGTCTTGAGCTTCCAGGAAGAAGGAAGTAATGTCATCTCCATATGGGCTCATTCAAACAAGTCATCACAACCTTTTTTTGGGTCACAGACACTGTTAAGGTACAAACCAAACTTAGCTCCTTGCTCTCCTGCTTCTTCAATGTACAACCTTGAACAAGTAACTTTCCATCTTCAGCCTCAATTTGTTCATTTGTAAAATGGATTATTATAAGAATTAAACAGTATAAATGTATGTTAAGTGCTTAGGAAAGTGCCTGGGGGGAAAATCGTAGTGACTATACATTAGAAATTATAATGAAAAATATGGATATTCTCACCAGAAAAAAATAACTAAACTCATTCTCACTCCCAGACTTCGAAACAAAATAATAGGGGAGCCAGGGCTTTCCTTAGTTTTCTTGCTGTTAAGGCATCATGAGGGTATCATAAAGGCATGGCAGGCCCTGTAGCCTCAAGAACGCTCAGGGCTTGCTCACAGCATCCCTGTCTCGTTGCATACAACAATCAACAGTCCTGAGGGGGCCCCTGTCAGCCTCATGGCAAACTGACATATAATTGTACCGGCTTCAACGCTAACTTACCAGGTAATGGGATCCAGAGAGTAATGCAGGGAAAGTATGGAATGGCACCTGCTGTGGGATGAAGCCCATCTTCCACCTGGAGCTGTGCCTGCGAGTGAGGAGATGCAGACAGTAGAGCTGGCAGCAGGAATGTTAAAACTAGAGCAGCCGGGATAATGGCTCCTCAAATTCATTCATCTCCACCTCCTTCAGGGACTCTTTATCATCTGCTGGAGCACAGCTGGCCTCCCCAGAGGTACATTGTTTGTGAGACCCAGGGGCAGTCATGTGCCAGACAGCTGGAGAGGGCCAGTCTCCTCCAGACAGGTGTAGTGATGAATTCCTAGGTGTGGGCACGCAGACTTCTTTTCACTGGCTTGGGCAAAGCATAAGCAGATGCCTGCTGGTGCCTGCGCTGCTGGGAGATGTGTGTTTGATCTTCCCTGGCACTGCGGAGAATCACATGGGATGAGGCCACTTGCTACTCCTGCAGCCAGGCCTCACCGCATCTGGCTGAGGGCCCTGCACCAGGTGCTGTGGGAGGGCTGGGAATCAGATAAATTGCTGCCCAACTGCAGGGTGTGGTAGAGGAGAGCGTTGTGATTCCCCTGTGAAGTATGATTGTCTCTTAAATCCTCCCTATTTCTCCTGCAGGAACACAGTGTAGATCCCTTACTGTTTTCTGATGCCTTCTTCATATTTGAGCAGCAGGAATCAGGCAACCTTACCATCTCAGAGCCTTTTTTTCAAGGGAGGGATTGTCTGTCTATTCTACTGGGATTTGGGGGTTCTTGTAAAAGTCATTCACTACTGATGGATCTGCTTCCAAATTCACTCAAATTGTTGGCAGTAGTTGGCAGAATTCATTTCCTTGCAGCTATAAAACAAGGCTGTTGGCTGAAGGCCACCCTCTGTTTCTAGAGATTTCTTGCCATATGGCTCTTTCCATAGGCCACGCTGCACAACATGAAAGCTTGCTTCTTCAAAACCAGTAATGGAGAAAAAGAACAAGTCTTGTAGCAAGACATCATGGGAGTAACATCCCATCACTTTGCCATATTCTATTGGTTAGAAGCAAGTCTCAGGTCCCACCACATTCACAGGGAGGTGATTATACAAAGGCATGAGCACTAGGGTCAGGAATCGTGGTGCCATGGTAAAGTCTGGTTATCACAGAAGATAAAAAGAGAAGTTCCAAGTTTGGGAGCCATGAGGATCAAGAACAAGTAATCACATATTCAAAGTCTTGAGATCCAGAAGAAAAGATCAATTCATGATGGTATTATGTGCAAAGCTCTTAGAGTTTGCACTGCAATCTTCTACTAGTATATAATTTAATTTTCCTCCCTCCCCCCCACATTCTGCAGTGGGACTTGTTTTTACAGAGAAAAAAAGCTAGGATTCTGAGAGGTTAAGTAACTTTCCACAAGTTTACCCACTGATAGATGACTAAGCCAGAATTGTTCTGTAGAACTTCTAATTGCAAAGCCCATGTACCCTGTGGTTATGTTGAAAAGGTGGTTGAAGCCCTAACTGGTTTGGCTCAGTGGATAGAGTGTCGGCCTGCGGACTGAAAGGTCCCAGGTTCGATTCCAGCCAAGGGCATGTACCTTGGTTGCGGGCACATCCCCAGTGGGAGGTGTGCAGGAGGCAGCTGATCGATGTTTCTCTCTCATTGATGTTTCTATCTCTCTCTCTCTCTCTCTCTCCCTTCCTCTCTGTAAAAAATCAATAAAATATATTTAAAAAAAAAAAGAAAAGAAAAGGTGGTTGAAGTGACAGGACATCACCAGGAATAATGGTGTAAGTAAAAAATTCTCTCCTCCATAAAAGCCATAAAAACACTGCCCCCACCCCCAAAAAAATCAAAATAAACTTTTCAGAGCTCTGAAAATTAACCAAAGACTTGCAACAATATGGAGAGTCTTTACTCAAGATAAATGCCTGTATCTTAGTAAGAACAGAAAGCTTTGTTGCATTTCACCTTGTCCTGTGTCCATCTCCCTCTCCCCAGCTTCACGATAGTCTTGAAAACTAACAACCATGATCACAGTGAAAACCGGCAGCCTAGAAGTTACTATAGGGCAATACTCCCTAGACTGCCAGGGGTACAGGGTTCCTTAGAGATAATGAAATGTCCTGAAACTAAGTAGTGGTGGAGTTTGCACGACTTTGGTATTATACTGAAGACCAGTGTATTGAGCAATTTTTAAAGAGTAAATTTTATGGTATGTAACTTATATATCACTAGTGGCCCGATGCATGGATTCATGCACATTGAAAGGAAATTAATTAGAAGAAATATTATAATATCGCTATTTGCCCTTTCTCTATAATAGAAGTGTCAGAGATGAAAGAAAATTAGTAAAATGTATATGAAAATAATATATAAATTAATTAATAAATAAACAATAACAACATGATATAACAACAAAGACATGATATAAAAACAATATTGATAAAAACAATGACTGATAAATTGATTAAACTTATTCTAATATCTCCCTGTACACCACATTAATAGTAAAAACACTTTCAGAGTGCTTGACTAATTTCCCTTGTGATGAAGTATTTACAACTTTAACTTTAACATCACATGCTCTTTGAACTTGAGAGAAAGCAACATATAACTGACCATGTCCGAAAACCGGTTCAGGTAGGAATATTCCTATTTTGTCTAGAGTTTGCCCTTGTGATTTATTAATAGTCATCCCAAATGCTGGCATCACGGGAAACTGTCTTTGAATTAATTTAAATGGGAGGCCAGTGTCAGACAGGGACAAATATTGCATATGCACGAGTCAACGTTTATTTTTAAATTGCCAGTGCATGTCATATGTAATGGCTAGTCGGTTGGTCAGACAGTTGAATGGACATATGGTTGGTCACTTAGCCTTTTATATATAGAGACTAGGGACCAAGTGCATGAATTCGTGCACCTTGAAAAGAACTGTGGGCTGCAAGGCTGCAGTGGGCACAAGGGTGAGTCTCAGCTCATCCTCCATGTCCCCACCTGGCCCCTCCCGCCATGGCCCCTGGTCCCCTGTCTGCTGGAAGCCCTGCTCCCGCTGCCTCTGCTCCCACACGCTGATGGCGCTGGCCCCACTCACACCTGCTGACGGCACAGAGCGATTGGGGCCGGCGCCAGCAGGGGGTACAAGCGGTGGCTGCTGCCTCTATCATCCCTCAGGAGCAGGGGGAGGTGAAGAAGCCCTCAGGGGTGATCAGGGCTGGCAGCTTCTGCTCACACCCCCTGATGGCACCAAGTGATCAGGGCCGGCAGCAGATGCAAGCAGCAGCTCCGGTGCTGGCAGTGGGTGTGAGCGGGGCCAGTCCCAGCAGCAGGTGTGAGCGCTGGGTGGGACCACAGCGTGCAGGAGCAAAGAATTTTCAGTAACCACCAGAGGCTCACCCTTATGACAGCAACCAGCACCCCGCCTTGGTCTGGAGTCCCCGCTCACATCCTCCACCATCCTGCCATGGCCAACGCCCGCCATGTTCTGCGCTCTGCTGCCTGCTGCCTATGCCCACCATATTCCACGTGCGCCCCCTGGTGGTCAGCGCACATCATAGCGAACGGTTGTCTGGTTGTTCTGCCATTCAGTCTATTTGCATATTAGGGTTTTATATAGAGAGATTTTTAAAGACAGATGGCCCTGCCTGGGTGGCTCGGTTAGTTGGTGCATCATTCCATACACAAAAAGGTGCAGGTTCAATTTCCAGTCAGGGAACATACCTGGGTTGCAGGTTTAATCCCCAGTGGGATCACATATGGGAGGTAATGGATTAATGTTTCTCTCTCACATCAATGTTTCTCTCTCTCTCTCTCTTTTTTTCCTTTCTCGCTAAAATCAATAAACATATCCTTGGGTGAGGATTAAAACATATATAATATAATAATATATATCTCACATAGCAGAATTTCTCACCAACACAGCACATCAGGCAAGAGAAACAAAGGGAAAAATAAACAAATGGGACTACATCAAAATAGAAAAGCTTCTGCACAGCAAAAGAAGCCATCAAAATGAAAAGTGAACCCACTGTAAGGGAGAACATATTAGCCAATGATACATCTGATAAGGGGTTAATTTCCAAAATAAAGTACTAATACAACTCAACAAAAGGAAGACAAACAATCCAGTTATAAAATGTGCAAGGGACCTGAATAGACACTTCTCCAAAGAGGACATACAGTTGGCCAATAGACACATGAAAAAATGGTCAAGGTCACTAATTATTAGGGAGATGCAAATTAAAACTACAACAAGGTATCATCTCACACCTACCAGAATGTCTACTATCAATAAATCAATAAACAACAAGTACTAGTGAGGATGTGGAGAAAAGGGAACCCTGGTGCACTGCTGGTGGGAATGCAGACTGGTGCAGCCACGATGGAAACAGTGTGGAGTTTCCTCAAAAAATTAAAAATGAAACTGCCATTTGACCCAGTGATCCCACTTTTAGGAATACATTCTACAAATCACAAAACACCAATCAGAAAAAATATATATATATACCTCTATGTTCATAAAGTGTTATTATACAATAGGTAGGATTGGAAACAGCCCAAGTGCCCATCAGTAGATAAATGGATAAAATAAAATAAAATGGTACATTTACACAATGGAATACTATGCAGCTGTAAAAAAAAAGAAGAATTTATTACCCTTTGAGACTGCTTGGAGGGACCTGGAGATTATTATGCAAAGCAAAATAATCCAGTCAGAGAAAGACAAATGTCACATGATCTCACCCATACGTGGAATCTAATGAACACAATAAACTGATGAATAAAATAGAACCTGAGGCATGGAAACATGGAACAGACTGACTCTCAGAGGGATTGGGAAGAAATTAAAAATATTATATGCATATATCCATTGCCCATAAACACAGACAATAGGGTGGTAAGGCCTGGGGCAGAGCAAGAAACAGGTGGTGTTGGTCAAGGGGCAAAAAAAAGGGACATCTGTAATACTTTCAACCATAAAGATTTTAAAAATTGGTGAATTAATAAATGGGAAAGAATCTTGAAGTGTAACAAATATACAATCTTACAAATCCATGTGCTTATTATTAACATTAGGATCTTTTATGAGATTGCTAATTAATATTTGCCTAAATAGACCATAAGTGTGAAAAACCCTATTCACAAATGTTTAGAACATTTTCAATAATATGTCTGAGAGAAATGGAGGGCAGACATCTCTAATTTATAAGTGCTACTCAAGAAGCTTTTTGATGCATTTCTGGTTGAAATATAAAATGATATAATAACTGTTTGGCAGCTTCTGATACAATATATATTCTATCTACCCTATAATCCAAGAATTTAACTCCTAAAAATATTTACCCAAAAGCAATGAAATAATATGTCCATGAAGAGACTTGTACAAGAATATTCATAGAAGCCTTAGGAAAAACGATGCCAAACTGGACACAATTTAAATGTCCATCAACAGGATTATAGGTAAATACATTGTTGTATTTCATGTAGTGGCATACCATTCAGCGATTAAAAAAAAATGAATGAACTTCTACTATAATAAAATTGGATTTCACCAACATTATATTGAGCAAAAACCAGACTAAATTAATTTACTGTGATAGAAGTTAAAACTGTCCTTGGAAGAGGACAATTAGCTGGAAAGAAGTATAAGGTGACTTTCTGGAGTGACAAAATGGTTCTTTATTTTACTTTGGCTGGTGGTAATTTGATTGTTTAGAATAATCCAAATGCATCTATTAAACACTTATAAGCTAACACATTTTATTATTTATGACTTATATCTCAAACAAAACTGTTACATGATTAAAAGTTGTTATCTCAGATAATTCTGATGTGCAACCACACTTAAGAAACACTGATTTCACCTAAGAACTAATTTTTCCTTAAGTTTCAGGAATATCCTATATACAAATTTCTCTTCACCAACATTTTTTCCATGTCTATAGTAATGGCCTCTCAGTAGGATCAGCCTCAACAACCTTATGGGAGCACTGTTTTAAAGAATAAGTGGCACATTATTTTTTTTCCAATTTTACTGAGAAATAATTTACATTCATTACTGTATATTTTTAAGGCATACAACATGATAATTTGGTTGCAGACATTGTGAAATGATTACCACAATGGGTTCAGCTAACATTCATCTCTCATATCATACACTAAAATCAAAAGGAAGAAGAAAAAATGTTCTCCTTGTGATGAGAACTCTCAGGAGCTACTCTGTTAACAACTTTCCTATACATCATACAGCAATGCCAACTAGAGTCATCATGTTGTACATTACATCCCTAGTCCTTATTTATCATGTACCTGGAAGCTTGTACCTTTTGGCCACCTTTTATAATTACAAATCCAGATTTCTTCTAAGCCTTTAATTTCAATCATCTGTCTCCTCAGGCCACAGCCTGACTAAATTTTGTGCTTATGCTATTTCTCTGGAATTTCTAAGACAGGGAGAGAATATAAGACAAAGACATGATTGATATTTTAGGGAGCACACTGGCATTGTCTCCTTTAGGACTATTGTTGGTGCACTTAGAATGGAACATGAGGTTTATGTTTATAAGCTTGGCAGAGAGAGCATCAAAGTGTCTCAGCTCTAGCTGCTGGTCGCATTTATTTTATGGGGAAGTCAGTGGTACACACTGTACACAGAAAAGTCCGCTCTGCATCAGAAAGCCCTCCATATTCTACGAAAGATGCCTTGGTCAACAGGGGATGCAGACAACCTCTCACACCGGCCCTTGGAAGGTAGTGATTGAATAAGCTCTGCGGGTAAAACATATCCCAGAGAGCATGGGAACTGTACACCAAGAGAATTTACAACCAACTCTGCAGAAGTCAGTGGTACACACTGTACACAGAAAAGTCCACTCTGCATCAGAAAGCCCTCCATATTCTACAAAAGACGCCTTGGTCAACAGAGGATGCAGACAACCTCTCACACCTGCCCTTGGAAGGTAGTGATTGAATAAGCACTGCGGATAAAACATATCCCAGAGAGCACGGGAACTGTACACCAAGAGAATTTACAACCAACTCTGCAGCTCAAAGTGACAACTTTGACCAAAAATACTGGATGACTGGAATACAGAACCCCTAAATTTAAGGAAGAAGATGCAATACTCCCAGGAAATGTGAGGCATTGATACTCACCCCAGAAGCAACCAACCAGATACTTTCACTCTGGGTTTTCTCCAATGTAAAAAAAAAAATTAAAAAGAAATAACAGGATTCAAGTATACGCCCTTGGTATTGCAATGCAGCAACTTCTGAGTGATGTCTATGAAGTCAACTCATTATGTTTTCCAATAAAAGTATTAATAACTTTAATCTACGGCATGCTTAATTTATGGTGACAGGCATTGTTCTAAGAGCTTTAAATATGATAGTAATTTATTTCCTCAAAGTAACTCTGTGAGTTTAGTACAATTATCATCAATGTGCTGTAGTTGAGGAAATTGAGGCCCACCTGGAATTTAGTGACTCCTAAGGCCAGGCAGCTTGTAAGCGTTCCTGCTGCGTTTTAAATGTGTTGATCTCACAGTTTTGGCTGCAATTTGAAATCACCCAAAAAACTTAAAAATAAATTCTTCTGCTCAGGACTCATGCCAAGATTCTGATTTAACTGGTTCAGATGCAGCTGGGGCACCTCAATTTTTAAAATCTCCCCAGGTGATTCTAATGAGCTAGCAGGGTTGAGAACCACTGTTCTGGATCCCTGATCTACTGCCCTTTCTAAACTATTGACTCAAATTCTTCTAAAGCAGGGTTTCTTAACCCAGGATTTATGGACACTCAGGCTACAAACATATCCAAAATTTACTCTTTGGATGTACAATTTTCTTAGTAAGATCATTTAATCAGACCTTCTGTATTAACCTTGACTCAAAAAAAAAAATAAGGTTAAGAACTCTTCCAAAGGGTGATAAAAATCACAAAATATTATAGCAAATGCTTCTTGAATATTTAATTTGTTGGTTGTTTTTTTTTTTAAATAATTTATGTACTTTGGTGACAGAGAAGCCATAAGTCATTGAATTGTTTTCAGGAGAAAATCACAGTAGAAACACAAATATGTCCCTTTTCCCTGAGAAGGAGGAACCCCTAGAAGCAGTCAGGGTAGCTCTATGGTCTGGAAAGGGGCTAAAGGAGAGTATAGTGTGCTTGAGGGAGGAGAAGCTGCCATTCTTCTGAGAATAGAGTCAAGAGGCTGTAGGTCCATGGTGGGCTGACAAGCAGTGGGCCAGCTGACTTCCTACAGGTGCTGAGTATATTTAGGACTGATAAGGTTAGCATTTTAAAATCAAGAGAGAGCATGCTTGGCACAGCTGGCCCTGCCCTCCCCACCCCCAGCCCACCCCAGGACACCCTGAAGCTTGGGCCAGTGTTGTCCACCAGGCTGAGAAATTCTAAAAAGGGAAATGGTGCTAACCTGGTGCAACTGAATATTATCAAAAGATCCTGGCAAACATAACACAAAGACTGTGAGTCCCCTCAGGTCCTTTGAGGTTCCATAAACAAACAAAATAGTTTTCCTCGGTGGCGCATGCAACTGCCAACTGCCGCTTTTTTGGCTGCCAGTCAATCAGCCTTCTACCCAGGGAGAGAGAAACAAGAAGGGCACTGAGGTTTCCTGCAGATTTTCTGATTTGTAAGAGTGTGAGGATCAAGAGCTTGCTCTCCAGAGTAAGATAACTCTAAAATCAGATTGCCATTGACAGGTGATGTCGCTTTGAAAAAAAATTCTTAGATTCTCTGAGCTCTCATCTGGGAAACGGAGATAATGATGTTATTTACCTCCCAAGCTTGTTAGGAACGCTAAGGAGTATGCATGTAGTGTTGCCAATGTCCAGCACCCAGCAAGCCCCCAACAAATGCTAGCTCTTATTCCCTTTCCCTCTTGTGGCAGATGGCCACGAAGTCTTTGCATCTCTTCCATTAAACGGTGGAGTCTGTTCCCTCACAACTTGACTCTGGGCTGGCCTTTTAAGTTGCTTTGTTTTCGGGCAAGTTCTGAGCTTAAGCCTCCATGGTCATTCAGCGTCTGCTCTTTCCCTTTTGGGATGCTGCTACCATGTGAAGAAGTCGGAGCTGACCTGTATCAGACTGGCAGCCCAGACATAGGAGGGAGGTCATCTTAGACTGTGGCCAAAGAGTGACCTCCGGCAACACCAGCAGAAGAACCACCTGGATGTGTCTCAGCCAGATGGGTGACCCACAGAATCATAAACAAATACAATTATTGCTGTTTTAGGCCACTCGATTTTGGGATCCGTTTGTTATGCAACAATAGATAACCTATTCACCTTCCTCTTTTCTTGTTCAATACCAATGAGTTTCCAAATGATTCCAATTCATTAGAAAGGCTTGAGAGCTAAGGGTTAGAAGACAATGGGAGAAACCAGAATTTTCTGATAGAAACTCAAACGCTTCCTGGCAGTTGCAGTTGGCTGCTTCCACTGGCGCAATGGATGGGTGTGTTTGCTTGGTTGTCTTAAGTAGGCTCAGTAACATCCATCAATATCTCTGCAATTGTTCATTATCCCAACTTAAAACAAAAAATGCAGAATTGGATAGGAAATGATCAATTTAATAGCACTGTATAGACATTATGTATAGATAACAGCAGCTTAAAGAGCAAAATGCTAAAGTATCTCTTAGAACCACAGAAAATGTGCTCTGTGCAATTTATATGTTAACCAATTTAAAAAAATCAAGCCCAGTTAAACCTATATCACTCAGTTGCCTGATAGGAATAGTATTAATGGTCTCATTTATCAAAGATTTTGCATCAGACACTACCTAAATGCTTTACATGTGATAAGTCCTCACAACTAATCATTAGATGGAGATACCATTTTGTCCATTTTATAGATTAGAAAACTAAAATATGCCTCATTTAACTTCCCAAGATTTCATAACTAATCACTGGATTAAGTAAATACAAACTATCAGATTATTTAATTACTTCTAAATGCTCTTCATCACTTCTAAATGCTTTGACCTGAAGGTCCAGAATAAAGTCTTTTAGGTTATTGGGTAATAAACACACAGATGTTTAGACTATACTTTCCATGTACCAGTACATGCCACCCCAACCAGGGATTGAACTCACAACCTAGGTATGTGCCCTGACTGGAATAGAACCCGCAATTTTTATTTTTATTTTTATTTTTTGGTGGAGGGGATGACTCTCCAACCAACTGTGCCACCCGGCCAGGGCGCTAACAATTCTTAATTAACCTGTTCATTTTTTAAAAAATATATTTTATTGGATTTTTTACAGAGAGGAAGGGAGAGGGATAGAGAGTTAGAAACATTGATGAGAGAGAAACATCGATCAGCTGCCTCCTGCACACCTCCCACTGGGGATGTGCCCGCAACCAAGGTACATGCCCTTGACCAGAATTGAACCTGGGACCTTTCAGTCCACAGTCCGACGCTCTATCCACTGAGCCAAACCAGTTAGGGCAACTTGTTCATTTTTTGAACTCCTTGTCTGGCTGGCATGGCTCAGTGGTTGAGAGTTGACCTATGAACCAGGAGGTAAGCATTTGATTCCCAATTAGGGCACTTCCCAGGTTGTGGGCTCAATCTTCAGGAGGGGGCATGCAGGAGACAGGGGAATCAATATTCTTTCTCATCATTGATGTTTCCATCTCTCTCTCCCTCTCCCTTCCACTCAGAAATCATTATATATATATATAATTTAACTCCTGGTAACTTCCTAGGTCACAGTCACTATATAGATTGACTTTCCATTGGTAGAGAACATACTCTTGATATAAGTTTTGCTCTTAGAGGTGAGGGGAAGATGTGGCAGAAATCATGCCTATTCTTGTAGACATTCTATCTCCTGGGAGATGCACATTTTCTTAGAAATAACTATGGACCTATCAGGCAATGTCCTACACAAGACTGTAAAGGATCTACCTTTATTCATTTTGGCCTGCAGCTGTATGCAATGTGTGTCTTATTTGAAGAACAAAATTTCAAAATTCTGTTAAGGAAGCTGAAATTCATGACCCCTAGAATTAGTGGTCATTCTATAGACTATATCCAGAAAATTCTATCTGTATCTAGCTCTAATTAGATCTCCTGGTATAAATCCTCCACCTCTAGGAATATTTTGCCCCAGACCAAATACAAATTCTGCATTTAGCCATCCTTCAGGCCCAACAATAAAACCTCACAATTGTGCAAGCATCAATACATAGTTGGGCAAGACTTCATAAACCCCATACATCTTAATTCATCATGGTAGACACCTGAGCTCTAGTTAAGGAACACTAAAGTTCCAGTCAAGGCCCATTGCCCTATAATCATTGTCTGGGTGCCAGACTCCCCATCTGGTACCCTAACACATCTAATACCTGAGATTTAGAATGGTGCCTGGAATTTTATGGCCACTTGTGAAATCATAACCATCTGTCATCTTATCACATAGGGTCCAAAACAGAGTAGAAACTCCACTAATATTTATCAAATTAAATACTATTGAATGACCACACCACTGACCCCTTCACAATTCAAAATGATGATGCAATCATCGAGGTCCTGAACACAGGCACTGAAATAGCCTAGATACTTTATAGAAGCAACTGCCCAGACCTACAGTCTAACAAGGCTCAGTCCTCCCCATATTCTAAGCTGAAATTATTTCAGACTGTGAGCCCCTAATTCAGGCTGCAATATCACTAAAACGTCTTTTTCTTTTTCAAAGTCTGATACCAACTTCATCTCGCGCTCTTCACAGAGAAACCAAGAGAATAAATCACACCTTAAAATGTCCCTTTATATACCACTCACCACAGAATATTCATGCCTTCCCCTAAGAAACATCCACTTACTGGCTTGCTCTTAGTTTTCCCAATACAGATCAATTGTCTTGTAGAGATTTTTCCAGTCTATGAGGCTCCATCTTCTGTGTATAAGAGGATATTCAGAGATGTTAAGTGCATTTCCTAAGACGGCCCTGCTGATCTGTGGAAGCATCAGGTCTAAAAACAAGGTCTTTTGACTCCTGGTCCAAAGATCCTTTTGCCATCATCATAATTTGGCAAATTATCTCCTGGAAAGGGATTGAAATTTAAAATATATAATGGAGGAAAAAGCCACATAAAAGTGGTTTTAGTTGTCATTTTTCTCTTTATCCTAGAGGAACATTATTCTAAACTGTTAGTTTTCCTAGGTGTAGCAAGAAAGTGAGCCATCTCATAATTGCTCCTCCTGTTTAAAGGAGAAAAGGATCTGAGCTCAGGTATCCAGCTTGAGAGCAGGAGAATAAACAAGTCCAATATAGAAGTGATCCATTTGATAAAAGATTTGCACCATGGAGATTCTTTTAGCAAATAAAAGGAGCTAACATGTGCCAGCTTTGTTAGAAATATTATACACATATGTACTCATTTTACCCTCAAAATAACTAACGGTGCTATCATACTCTCAGTCTTATATATGAGGAAACTGAGGCATAGTATATATTGTTTAACTGACTTAATAAAAGTCATGCCGAAAATTAGTTAGTGGTAAAATTTGGATTCAATCTCAGGCTGTCTGGTGCCTTGAGCTGACACTGCTTCATCATGTCACAGGCAATATTAAGTCAAGACAGATGAAGTGTTAGGGACAAGATATATCGTTTCCCCTGGATGCATTTTGTTCTGACAACACAGGCCAATATTTGATTTCCAAAGTCTCATAGTCCTAAGACATGAATCATGGTGGCTTCCATCTGACAGCACAGATTGCACTGTCTTCCAGAAATACAGTCTGTAACAGGTTTTCTGAAGAACAGGATAGAAAGCACAGATGCCCCCATCCTCTCCCTGCTGCCCACTTGGGATAAATTCAGCTGGTGCCAACTAGATCCATGGACTTTTCCAGCTTGAACTAGGATTGGGTGCCCACTCATAAAATCAATCTTACATGTTAGCAGGCACACACAAGCCTTCCATTTCCTGTCCCTTTTAAGCCTCAAGCTAAAGGCAGAGTTAGTTCTTTCATTGGTTATTAAATATATTGGTGACAACCAATGAGAAAAATAGCATTTTTCTGAAGGTCAATCCTGTAGAATAAGTTGAGGATTATCTTGAGAAATCCTGGCTTAAGCATGGTATGACAGATTGAAGAAATGACCACCATTTTGCAGTTCTTACAATCTTGGTTGTCCATGTAACATGTTTTAGAACAATGGGACATTAGCAAATGTGACACAAATTGATGATTGAAGAGTGTAAATTGAGGTTTAACTTCTGTGGTTGTGCTTGAAACCTTGAGACCACCATGTAAATGCGTCCTAGCTAGCCTGATAAATGAAGAACCACATAAAGGAACAATTAGCAATCCCAGCCAATAGCCACCAAACCATCAGACGTGTGAGTGATGCCATTTTAGATTAACCAGGTGTAAGCATAACCATCTTCATTCATCTGCATTCCTTCTGCCTTTAGTAAGGCCATCTGAACAGGTTCTTCTTTTAATTAAGTGGTTATAACTGGCACATCTCTTCTCTAAGAAATTTCTCCAGTGCCCAAGTGATTAAACACATAATTCCTACCCTTTTTTTAAGCCACAAGCTGGACCTCTGAGAGCCCAAACATAACAAAGGAAGATGTTCTCTCCCTGGGGGCTGCCCTCTCAAGAGAGACTTGCTTGCATCCAGGTTGGGCTCTTGGGAATGTTTCCTGACTTTAGAGAAACCTCCAATGTCTTTGGAACGTGGGACTAGAATTCACGGTTGTGCTGGGTTAATCACTCCGCTGTGCCAGCAGCAAAAGTCTGCTGTCCCAGGGGAGCCGGTTCCTGGGGAGAGCTGTGGTTATCTGCAGCAGCATGAGGCATACAGGGACGTAACCCCTATAAAGGTTTTGCTGTCTGCTAATCCCACTCCCATCTTCCCCTTCTCCACTGTTCTGCTGTGACACACAAAAGGGATGAGGCAATAATGAGAGGATCTTCCAGATTAATTCAAGGAAGGAGTCTTAGCTTTTCATAAATACCCAAGGAAAAAATTTAAATTCAATACACAGCCTTCTCAGCCTCATGTATCACTTACTTCCCATTCATTCTCTGACTCTAATGGTCCCAAAGATGACTGGCTTGATTTGCATACATTTCAAGAGCATCTTTATCTTTTTTTATCTTTTTTTTTTATTGTTCCATCCTGTCCCAGTTGCTGCTTTAGAACTCTGTATCAAATATTTATGTGTGTTTACTTCCTGGCTTTAACCCACCTCATCATTCTCTTCCACAGAGCTCCTCACTTCCTGAAGACTGCCACCTTCCCACAACCCCATGCACACGCCCTGCCTTCTCTCCTCACAGTCACCGTATGAAGCTGCCAGACTCAAGTTTTATTCATGGGAGTTCTTGTTTCTCCCTCACCCTATAATATCCTCAGAGAAAACATTTGCTTTTTTTTCTCAGACAAATCAACCCATTCCTGGGCTGGAACTGTAGCAAGAAAAATCGCCCACCTAGAATATGAATTTTCTTCATTATTCAGAAATTCTGCTATTCCTCCAAACAGCCACCTGATCTCTAAAGAGTTTGTCGCTGCCTCGGAATGCTCCTCTTCACTCACAGTCCCCTGAGATTAGCCATGATCACTCACAGCTCCCAGGAAGTCTTTCTCAACTTGAACTAATTCTCCTCAAAGCTAGTTTGTTTAAAGATGAGTCATCTAATGATCAAATTATCTAGTATTTAATCGTTTTCTGAATCTCTTTCAGTATCTTTTTTTGAAATCTATTTAGCTTTTTCTTCTCTCTCTCTCTCTCTCTCTCTCTCTCTCTCTCTCTTTCAAAACTATCCTGAGGACATTTTTCCATTGCTTTTTAGAAATAGGGGATGGGACAGTGAGAGACAGAGAGAGAGAAACATCGAAGTGAGAGAGACACATCTATTGGTTGCCTCCTGCATGTGCCTGGACCAAAGCCTGGAATGGAGCCTCAACCTAGGTACATGCCCTTGACCAGAATTGACCTGGGACCCTTCAGTCTACTAGCCTGTACTTTATCCACTGAGCAAAACCAGCCAGGGCTATTTGTCTTTTTAACCATTTTAAACAAATTTGCCCATGGGCACTTCTGAATTATTCTTATATTTTAAACACCAAGCTTGCGCCATTCTGTAAATGTCCCTTTGGGTGTTTTTGCTACTTTGTGTATAATTCAAAAATTTAAGGTTATTTTAGCCAACTGTCTAAAGATCTTTTTTTATATATAATTGATAATACATATTTAAGATTTAAAAAAAAACACTTTGTATTCTAGATGATCTCAAGTTAAAGTGATAGTTTACGGAACTTACTACACTGCCCCAGGGGAGGGGGGCAGGGTGACTGCACTGCTGTGTGTGCCCTCTCCCTTATATCAGCCCTGCTCACTTGTGCCCCTCCCAGGCAGCCCCTGCAGTCATAGGCACCCCAACCTTCTCTCCCCTCAGGAAATTTATTGTCTCTTCTAGAAAGACATTGACCCTGTAGTCACCATCACCCAAAATTCTTTCTGGTAGGCAGGCTCCCCATGCCCAGGATAATAAAACATCCCATACAGCATGGATTTGACACCTACCTCAATAACTTAGCAGCGCATGGCTTTCAGGAAGTAACTAACCTCTCTGAACCTCTAGTCTAGAGGTTCCTTCATCATCAAATGAGAAGAATCATAACTACCCTCATAAGGTCCTTGTGAGAATTTTTAAAAATATATGTAACATGCAGGATACACATGGGATAAACCAGGGCCTGGAATGGAGCCTCAACCTAGGTACATAGGTGCCCTTGACCAGAATTGAACCTGGGACCCTTCGGTCCACTGGCCTACACTCTACCCACTGAGCCAAACCCTCAGTGAGGGAGGAGGGGGAGCAAGAGGAGGTGGTATCATTATTATTCTACAGAAAAGAGCAGGGTCCTTAGCTAAGAATTAGGAAAAACTGCCCATATCGCCTGGGCCTGACTTTATTTTTAAAGTCATTATTTTACATCTTTTCTGAAAATAGCCTGAAAACAACTATAAAAGCAATCTGTAAAATTGTGAATTAAAATTGGAGGGGGAGGATCAACCTTTAGCCCTGTTCATTATATTAGTAACCTCTTTGCTCCAGAGCCCATGTCCTTGGAAGTATTTTGGCCGAGATCCTGTTCAGGAAACCCTCTGAATTACTGAGTCCAGGTTATGAGCACTTGCTCTTTCCTGGTTCCTTCAGCCAACCTCCTGCCCAGCACGCACGCGCGCACACACACACACACACACATACACCCCACAACTATCATATTTCCATCTGCATCTGCCTCAGGCAACCCCTCTTTATTAAAAGTTACAGGTGATACAAGAAGGTATGAAAGGCCAGAAGCGCCTTCATGAGGCTTTTGCCCAAATGAGATGGAACTTGAAAATAAAAACGGAGAATATTGATGACAAAACATTTGAATCTCGTACTCTGTTGTCAGGGAGCTCACGTTGTGAAGAGAAAATCTGTTAGGGATGGAGAAGATTTCTTTCTGAGCTGCTTTTAGATACACCAACACCATCTGGCCCCTTAAAAAGCTTTAGAAACAGAATATCCGAAGCATGAGTCTCCTTCTCCCTCTGAGCCACCCCTAAAGCTGATCTTCCTCATTTTCCTCTGAACCGAGGAAACTCACAGCCATTAAGCTTATTCCCATTCCTCACTCTCAAGTACAGCTTCTTACCAAATAAAATTATCGCCTGTCACTGAATATGACCAACGACTGCTAAGTTTATCTCAACACCCAGTCCAATTTCCATAAAATCACATTCTGCTTTTCCAAGCCAGAAGCATCCAGGAGTGCTGAGAGGTACAGCGCTGCAGGCAAGACACCCACTGGGAGTAGAAACGTGTCAGTCCTTCATGTCAGGCACAGGCACCTGCTGCTTGTCAGTTCACAACCGATGGCAGCAGGTGGAGAGAAAAACATCTTGAACAGGGACTGAGGCCTGTGCTCTCCACTGAGCCCTTCGCTAATTAGCCATTTGCCTTGTATGTCACTCCCACCTGCTTCCTCCTCCCCAAAGCCAGAGCCTGTGCATGAGGATCCAAAGGTCCCTTCCAGCTTCATAGTATTCCTTGGTCTGTATGACCACCAGAGCCAACTAGGTCCCAGAAGGTCAGCTCTACACACACACACACACACACACACACACACACACACACACACAATACCTTGACCCCCAATATTTTCTTGGTTCTTTGAAATGAATGCAAATGTTTTTAACTTTCCAAAGTTCTTCTTCTTCATATCTGATTAATTTTTCTTTATTAGGAAAGCAGCATATGCTTGTTGTATAAATATTTACACATACAGAAGAAATGAGAAGATAAGCAGAAGAAACGAGAAATCACTCATAAAGCCAGATTTTTTATCAGTTATGATGTATATGTAGATGTTCTACATTCTATTAGTAGCATTTTTCAACTTAAGAATACATTGACTCGTGTATTCTTATCTTTTTCTATTATTTGAAATCTTAGTTTAGTGGCCACAATTGCTGTATCCAATTGATTGTGCCAATCAATTTACCTATATAGATTTTTTTCTTTTGTTTTTGTTTGGGTCATCCCAACTTCTCTTCTTTGGGTAAGACACCTAGTTGCTCTAAAAGACTATTAACACATGAGTTAGATGCTTGTTACTCACTTGTGGCAGTTTTTTAAATGGCTGCAAATTCTTTGAAACTCATCCAGCTGAGAGGTATAGAATGTTATTCCACTCTTAAATCTGGGCTGGATTTATGACTTACTCGTAACTAACAGAACAGGCAGAAATGATGCTGTGTGACTACTAAGGCTAGATCACAAGAGAGCATGCAGCTCCTACCTGAGGGTCTCAAAATATGTGCTCCTAGACTGATTGCTCTCAATATCCATTTTCTTGGAGCATAGCCTCCTTGCCATGTGGAAGCCCACGCCACCTGGAGAGGCCACATGCAGGTGTTCAGCCCAAGCATCAGACAAGTGAGTAGGGAAACCAACATGGAGGCTGACTCTCCAACCCCAAACGTCCAACCCCCAGGTGATTAAGTCATCATCAGCCAGTCCAGGCTTCTTCCTGGCTGAGTCCTCTGTTATGATGGAACAGGGAAAAGGTCTCCACTTTGCCGTATTTGAATTCCTGGCACCACAGAATCTCTGAGCAAGTAAGAGCAGTTGATTTACACACCCAGTTCAGGGGGTTTCAGCCAGCAATGGTAACCAAAGTACCATAGACTGAAATCCACATGATTGGGAGGCATGATGGAAAGCACGTTCTAAAGGACAGAGTTAGAACAGAAAAGGGGCTAAATGATGATCTTAATCTGCAAGAGAACAAAAAGATGCAACTTTGAGAGTAGCAACCCTTAGACCAGCAGTTCTCAACCTGTGGGTCGTAACCCCTTTGGGGGTCGAACGACCCTTTCATAGGGGTCGCCTAAGACCATCGGAAAACACATATATAATTACATATTGTTTTTGTGATTAATCACTATGCTTTAATTATGTTCAACTTGTAACAAGAAATTGGGGGTCACCACAACATGAGGAACTGTATTAAAGGGTCGCGGCATTAGGACGGTTGAGAACCACTGCCTTAGACAATTCTGTTCATCTCCTATGTAAATTCAGCAGCAGCAGTATGTTTTATGTTTGAAACAGCTAATCACTGATGCTTAAATTACAACTAAAGTTCTTAGAAAAGAGAAGCATACAGAGAAAAAAATCACAATGAGTTAAGAAACAAAAATGATTTTAGTATCTCTATCTGGGGAGGAGGGTTGTGACTTAGTCTAAAAGGGGCAATATCAAAAAATAGGTTTTATATACCCCCCCCCCAAATAAAAAGAAAGAAAAGTGGTTTAGAGCAAAAATTTGGAGTCAAATTCATCTGAGTTCAAATGGCAACCCTATTATCTCCTTATCAATTCCCTCATCTCTAAAACTGGAAGAAGACCCGACTCACAAGGTTACTGTGAGGATTTACGGACATAATGGATGTCATGTACTTGGCACAGTGCCTGGCAGAGTGGTGCTGGGTCCTGTTATTGCTACTATTATTGTTAGAGTCATCTAGCCAAACAGCTGCTGCATATCTGACCCAAAGGACCATTTTATGATTCTGGTCACTGTGGCAAGGGAGAGAGTTTATGGAGTAAAGGGAAGGAAATAATGAGATGGTTGGATGGAAAAAGAAAAAGGAATGATGTTCAGTCCATGTGGAATACTAGGGTAGAGTCTTAAGGATTTACATTTAAGTCAGGAGGCCAGAGAACTTGAGTAGAGTCCCTTTCTTTACTGCACTGGTGAGGTTTAAAATTCACTCACTCAATCACCCATTCAGCAAGCAGATATGTAAGTATCATTATATACTGGGATCCCTGGTAGGCAATTACAAAATGCCCTGGAAGGAAAAAATGTAAGAAAAACTATAAAAGTTCAAATAGTATCTGATACTTTACACGGCCCTGTACACATTCACCATCTCAATGAGTCTTGTAAGCAATCCTAAAAATATTTTATTATAATATTTATTTTACAGATGAGAAAACTAAGATAAAGAGTCTAAGAAGAGTATCTACTGTCACAGGGCTAGTAAATGACAGAGCTGGGCTTCAGACTCTATGTCCTTGATCTGTGCTGGGTTGACAGGTGTCTCATGTCACTGGAACTCCATCAGCTGCCCGGCTTTGTTCCACTGAGGCAAAGACACTAAACCCTCACCAATGGCTGCCTTGCAGTCAGTTTGGGCCATGTTACCAGAATTTGGAGCTAAAGTAACATGAGTACTTCTGGGCTGAAGCAGCTACTGGTAAGAGCCAGTGTGCCTCCATCATAGCTCTCTTCCTCTTGAAAAATTGTCATGGGGACCATGTGTTGATGAAGTAGCAGAACCTCTAGTGCAGCGGTTCTCAACCTGTGGGTCGTGACCCCTTTGGCGGTCGAACGACCCTTTCACAGGGGTCGCCTAAGACCATCCTGCATATCAGATATTTACATTATGATTCATAACAGTAGCAACATTACAGTTATGAAGTAGCAACGAAAATAATTTTATGGTTGGGTCACAACACGAGGAACTGTATTTAAAGGGCCAGAAGGTTGAGAACCACTATTCTACAGAAAGCCACTGTTCACCTGACAGCAGCAGGCTTTATCCCACTCTGGGCCCTCGCAGCTGCCCTTGGGATTCATGCTGTCCTGTCTCCACCCACACCTTGATCAATCTTGCAGGCGATAAATCTTCCTTCGATTGTCACAAAGTTACTGAGCCATTATTCCAAGGGAAGGGTTTTCTGAACAGATGGCCAGGCTAAGCCAGCAACTTAAGACCTGTAAATATCACTGACAAGCCCTGTCATCACACTTGAGAAGAGCTGTTACATGGGCACTGTTAGGTGGTGGCTGCCATTTGTGAGCTGTTGCTGCAGGGTGAATGGAAAGGCCAGCACTGAATCTGGGCTCTTAAAATAACCTAAGTCCCCTGTGCCTCCTCCTGGAGCCCTCACATCTATCTTTCCTGATTCATGATTTTGCTTCATTTCAGGTCTATGGTCATAGCATCTCTCTTGGCATCTTTTGTGCTAATATCTGGTCACTGGTCTTGGCTTCATTTCCCTCCTTCATAATTGCCTCTTGCCTTGGAGCTGATGTTTTCCTGGGAGGGGAAGGAGAAAGCTATTGAGACAGCATTGCCACCATGATACCATTGCACCAGAATCACAGGGGTTGCTGCCCTGAGCCCCACACTAAACAGCAGCACTATCCAAGAAAGCCGCAAATGCAAGTCACATAGGTAATTAAAAGTTTCCTATAACCACAATTTTAAAGGCAAAAGAAACAACTGCAATACATTTAATGAGATACTTGACTTACTTTTCTTTGTACTGTGTCTTTAAATTCAATATGTATTTTAAATCAACTTGCTTAGCACATTTCAATTGGGACTAGCCACACTGCAAGTACTCAAAAGCCACATGTGGTTAGCAGCTACCATTTTGGATAGCATAGCCTGAGGGGCTCCATTTTGGTCCTTTTCTGGCTACATCCCTCCCCATGGGTGAAGGAACCGGTGAGGCCAAGGGGACCTGACCACCCAGAACCCCACACATCCCACCAGATCACATAGCTGAGACTTTCATATTCCTGCCCAAAGGACCCACAGCCCATATCCAGGGTTTGCAGGAACGCTTTTCCTGGGTCAATCACAGGGGAAGGTCTTCCCTTCTGAGGATAAACTGTGCTGCTGCTCTGCTAACTGCTATACTTGAGAGATCCCAAGGGCTAGCCTCTATGGAGAGGTACAGACAGAGAATGGACGTGAGGGTTGGGGTGAAAAGGGAAACGAGACTGGGCCATCTCTCTCCACACTGCTGCATGCCAGTATAGATCTCTGAGGTGTCTGAGAATTCTATGTTGAAGCTAAATTTGACAAAGTAGAATACAACATTTTTTATTCAAGCATTTGTTACCCTAATTTATAACTTCAAAATATTTAGCTATAGTATGTGAGCCTCCATTTTTATTCCTGCCCTGGACCCCACAAATGCTAGAAACAAACCTAATGCTAGCTTTTATTATGTACTGTAACATCTGGTATTAATTCTTATTTGTCTTTAGGAAAAGTATGAGGACATTGAACCACTTTAAAAATCAGGGGTAAAATAAACTACATGTAACACAAAAGGATAAATAAATTATTTGGCATAAGGGTTTCAGGCTTAATTTTACTGAAGGTGTTATGGCCTCAAGAAGATGTAGTTAGCCCAGCAGGTGTGGCTCAGTAGTTGAGCGTTGACCTATAAAACCAGGAGGACAAGATTCAATTCCAGGTCAGGGCACATGTCTGGTGTTTGGACTCGATCCCCAGTTAAGGGGCATGCAGGAGGCAGCCGATCAATGATTCTCTCATCATTGATGTTTTTGTCTCTCTCTCCCTCTCCCTTCCTCTCTGAAATCATATATATATGCAGTTATATCACCTCAACTGTGGAGACCACCCCAATTACAAATAGCATAATTAATCACTATCTTCACTGTGTTCCTACAGAGTACTTCATCCAAAATTTATTTTGTGTAGAATATATTAGGTGTCTACATTTTCTTCTGAAACACCTGTTCTTTATTTTTGAAATCACACATCCTTTTGAAAATAGTACAGTGAACACCATGAGTCCTCTTCCCAGGAAAAAAAAATACAATATATGCACAATTGGGATATAGTTTTAGGAAGTCTATAAATTTGCGGTCAAAACCTCTGAGTTTGACTGAGCTACATGAGGGGAGGCACTGATTTCATTCTGTGCCATCAGAAATATTGTATGTGCCCAAATCAAACAGGATGAAAAAGCAGCATGGTTCAATTATATATTGCTATATAACAAATTTAGTGGCTTAAAAGAAGAGCAACCATTTATTGATCAGGATTTTTTTCAATTCAGGCAGGGCACAGTGGAGGTGGCTCTGCCCCATGTGCTATTGGCTGGGTGGGGCAGCTTCACTGGGGAATGGAGGAAACAAGTTGGCCTCACTCACACATCTGGTGCCTGAAGCCAGAACCACTGGGGCTGGCTCCACTCCTCTCTCTCTCTCTCTCTCTCTCTCTCTCTCTCTCTCGTCTCATTTTCCCTATAGCCTCATGGCCCACAGGGCATACCTCCATGTGAATTCCCCAGCAGGATAGTCAAACTTCTTCACGATGGTCCAAGGCTTCTGGAGTGAGACTCTTCTTGTGTTGTGCTTACTAACATCCCATTGGCCAAAACAAATCACATGACCAAGCCTAGAGTCAGTGTAGGAGACACCTAGACAAGGGTATGAACACCAGGATATGTGATTTATTGGGGGTCATCAAAGAAACAGTCTACAGCACAGTCTTCCTGAAAAGAAATGACTATTATTAAAAGAGCAAATAACCTCTTAAAGGTACACCACAATAGGGGTAGAGTGTCTACTTAATTCCTCCCATCATTTAGGCCTCAGATCAAAATCTTGCTCAGGGCATCTGATTAGATCATACCTTCCTGTTAGTCACTATCAAAGCACTACATACACATACCTTTCATCCTAGATACATATAACTTACAATGATCTGTGACTATATTATTCTTATCACCCAAACTAAATTTTGTATTCTTTGAGGACAGGGACCATACTGTTTTATTTACCATTACATACTCGCTCCTGGACCAGGATCAGGCACAGGGTAGGCTTCCATAAATATTTGTATGAAGGGAGAGTTGAAGAAAGGGAAGAAGAAAGGGAGGGAGGGTAAGAAGGAAGGAGGAAGGGAAGGGGAGGGAGAGAGAGAATGAAAAAGGAAGTTAAAAGAAAGGAAAACAAAAATCCATATGATGTAAATTACAGGAATTTAAGGTGAGATTTGATTAATAGTAACATTCATTGAGTAGTAGTGTATGTCAGATAGGTTGCTGAAGTAAATATCTCATTTAATCTCTAATAGCCCTATGAGAATTAATATTATTCACTTCATTTTGTGGATGAGGAGACTGAGGTTTAAGTAGGTATGTGATTTTACCAAGGCTGAAGAGCTGACAGGTGGAGGAGCTTGCTTTTGATGCTGAGCTGTCTGACCTCAGACCCCACACTCTTAACCAGTCTTAACCAGTATATCACCTCTAAGGACGAATTAATGTTTAGAAACAAAAGGATAACACCTAAGAATGCCAACTAACTTGAGTGTCATCTCAAGGACTTTTTCAAAAGAAAAATGGAAAAAAAATGCTTATGGTTTTGGGAGAAAAAAAGGTTTCAAAAGAATGGTGGAGATCAAGCAGAAAAATGGAGTGAAAAATGAAAGCATCAAGGAGATAATGAGGCAGAAATAACTGACAGGGAGGGACACTGGTAGGTGGACTCACATTTCATTAAAAAGGAGGCGATGCAAATATCTCCTGGAGGTGGGAAGAAGGATTCATTTGCTAGATAAAGTATTAAAATTGGCTTTGCAAAAGGCAGCTCCTGAGATGAGTCATAATTTTAAAGATTACAGTCAAAAGGTTTGTAAAATAGAAAATTTTATAGCCTTGCAAATTTTTATTAATCATGAAACCCTCATCTGAGATTTCTGGTTTTCTGCTGCAAACAGAGATAAAATATATAAATCTTACTCTATGGAAAAGCCAAAAGGCATAGCTCACACCCACAAGAATAGCTAAAATGAGAAAAGGTGGATAAAACCAAGCATTAGTGAGGATATGGAACAATGGGATCCTCACTCCCTCTTTATAGGAGTGTAATCCAGTATAGCCACTGCAGAAACCTGTTAGTATCTACTGAAGCTGGTGTATTCTATGAACCAACGATGTCACTGCTAAGCTTATACCCAACAAAAATGCCTTCAGGTATTCATCAAAGATGTACTAGAAAGCTCAGAGGAGCACTGTTCATAATGGGCTCCAATAGGAGCCACTCAACTGCCCATCAACTGGAGAGTGGAAAATCCATTGTAGTTATTTACACACTGGAACACTACATAGTAATGAGCATGGAAAATGCACAATTACATAAAAACTAAGGATCAACCTCACAAACATGAACATTTAAAGTGAAAACAAGAAAGTCAAACTATGCTGTGAGAAGTCAGGGAAGTGATTACCCCTGGGGAGAGGGAGGAGTGCTCGGAGGGGCCTGAGGGAGACTTTTTGCATAGTACATGTACTTCTCTGTCTGAATATCATATTTCAATAGCATTTTCAGAGAAGTTATGGCCTTGTTCATAAACATCTTCAAGAACTCAGAACTGAATAAAAACACAAAGAAACAAAAGGACAAGAATCAGTGGGCAGGAAAAATGTCATTGGAAGTCAGGTGGTGATCTCCTATTCACAATTAGTTTAGAAAACAGTGTGGGATGGTGGAGGGGGCAGATTATTCTTGAAGCTTCTGGAAGAACCCTAAGGCTGGAGATCTTAGGAAAGTTCACATTCCTGTCGTGTGATGTCTTTGCTTTAAGTCAATTCTAGGAAACAGGAAGGTACATTGCTCTCTTCCCCATGCTTACACATGGTGAGTGCAGAGTAAATGGATGGTGAATGAGTGATACATAAACAAAATGAAGTTTCTCTTATTTTAAAGGTTGTGTCTTTAGTTAGGTTCCTCTGTCATCAGACCCTCAGAACATGAGTTTATTTGGGTGATGCCCCCAGAAAGTACCTCTGTAGCAGAGTAGTGAAATGAGACAGGGAAGAGAACGAGCCAATTCTGGGTGAGTTCATTAGAATTCCACTATGAACATCTAGGGCCCAGTTCCACAGTATGAACACCTCAGAGTGGTCCCACCCCAAGGTGTAAGGAAGCTGGCATATTGATAACTCCAGCTTGCATGTGTCCTTAGCTAAGGGCTGTTCCCAGAGGGCTAACTCCTTGGCTTGCCTTGAAGAAATCCAATAGAATATCTTGTGTTTCCAATAAGATATCTTGGAATGTGTGTGCTGAGGGGAAAAGGAATGGGCACCAAAAGCATCTGCTACAGATGGCCATAAAGAATCTCCATTGGACACATAATTTTGATCACCTACAATGATGGATAAGGGCCATCACAGACTTGGAGAGGTAGAATTGAGGTTTAAGACCTAAGAGTAAGAATCATAAAAATCTCAGTAAGAAATAACTTTAAGACCTTCATCCATGTTCATTCTTCCCTCTTTAAGTCCTCCCTCACGCTACTCACTCAATAAACACCCCTGAAGTGACCTATCTGAGAAAAACAGTATCTGAAATCCACATGTTCCTCTTTACATCTCTGGAGCCTCATACTTTTAAGTAGTCCATCTGAGAAGGGACACGGCCTGCTTGGTCCGTGTTCTTATATAACTTAGAACATGGGACATTATACAAATTGGCTCTGTCTTCATTCCAGAATCAATTAGATGCTGGAAAGAATGCAAGATTTATTTGAAATTTACAGAAAAGTCGTTCAGATGACTTAAGATTTTAAGATAATGTTTAGAAGATCTAAGCCTCAGCTACTCTGGGAGCAAAGACACTCCCACCCCCATTGGCCTCATTAGGATTCTCCCCCATGCCTGTTAGTACTAACTCCACAGTGACAGTGAAGTATTGACATAAAATTTAACACTTCCTCAGTTAAGCAACACAATTAGCCTCTCAAGGTAAAAGAGGGGACCTTCTACTGTTTCAGTGCCATGTGACATCAGATAAGTGAGACGATGAAAGAGGATTTTTTAACGTATTATAACCCATAGAGGGCATTGAGACTGCTTGCATAAAATTTTTGAAAGGCCAAAGAAGTCCAAACCACCCCACCCTCTCAAAAAATAAAAATAAAAATTTAAAAAAAAGAAAAAAAAAGAAAGAAAAAGAAGAGAAATAGCAAAAACCTAGTTCCAAGTTAAGCCTATTTGGATACTGTTTCCAGAGGGAAAGTCATCAAGGGCATAAAGATCTGGCAAGGAAAGATTATTTAGGGATGCTCTTTCATAACTCCTCCTTGGAGGAAAGCAAAGTCCTTGAACTACTTTTTGGGTTGTGATAGGGTAAAAACTTAAAACCACCAAAGCTAAGACAAAATCTCTATTTTGAAAATATTACAACTGATTGTGAATCTAAAAAAAAAAAAGTACAGTATGAGAAATAGTTGCATATTGAGAGATATCAGTCTTTTAAGGGACTGGCCATAATAACAACAATAAGGGTCATTATTTATCAATCTGCAATGGTACCTGGCAGTAGTGGGGACATAATAGGTCCTCAATAAACTATTCTAAGGTGTTTTCCATGGAGCTACATAAAAAAATGTATTTTTATCTGGAAATAAAAATCAAACTTACAACATTTGCAAAATGAGCTGCATCTTGTTAAAAACTGAAATAGTCTGGTACAGCTGGGAAAGGAGTGACAGCAGCACGTTTGTAATGCCACTGCTAAGAGCTGTTTTCTTGTCCTAGAGCAGGAGCACCTTTGATGGGAAGGAGATGGTTTAGAAGACATGACTTGCCCTGACAGCCTACTTTTATTTCTTTGTCTTTATGTCCCATGTGTGGGAAACTGCAAGTGATAGCCTTTAAACTCTGAGCAACATCCCCTTTCTTTTATTTTTCTTTAGCTTTTGCACTAGCTGAACAAAATGTCCCTGGTGTCAATAAAGCCAGGGTTCCTAGAAGCTTATAGACATTCGCACAAAAGATCTGAAAAATATGTGAGATTAATGATAAGTGCAAGATAGGGTAGACCGGGTTGGCTCCTCTCTGCTTCCTTCCTTCTCTGGGGAGCTGGATTCAAAGCAATTCTTAGTCATGGTTTTTTGTTTGTTTGTTTGATTGGTTGGTTGGTTGTTTGGTTGGTTGGTTTTTGGTTTCTTACCTCAGCGCTCTCCCAGACTTCTGAATTCCCTCGTCTATTAAACACAGCAGAGCTACTCAGTAAACAGCCACAACCCCTCTGGTCTTAGACAATTTTTTTCACCTTTCTTCCTGGATGTACTGTTGGGTTTTGTGCTTTACTTTGTTTTGTAACTGATTTTGTAACTGGACATTGATGGAGACAGGTAGTTGGGGGAAAGAATCCAAATGATAACACTGTGTAAGTTCTATTAATGGACAAAAAATGGATCTAAGTTGAGTCAGAGATGTTGCCTTTGGCCATGTGTGGCAGATTGCATTCCTAAAGATGGGATATCTCCCACCCATTGTCTTTCTTACGATGTGACTGTGACACTCCTCCCACTGTGTTATGGGGAGTAGTGTCACAGTACTCTCTCCCCTTGAGCTAGGGCTTGTGACTTCTAAGGCCAGACTAGTGGGACCCTAGCTTGGAGTCCTAAGCTGCCGTGTAAGCAGTCTGACTGTCATGAGGCAGCCATGCTATGGGGAAGCCCACAATATTCAATGCAGAGACCACATGAGAGGCTCTGAGACCGCACAAAGGAAGATAGACCTGACAGCCACCAGCTGCATCAGGCCCTTTACCTAGAGCCACCTTCTACCTCTGACCATTGGACACGTGATCCAGAAGCACCCAGCCATGCCCTTCCTGACTCCCTGACCCTCAGGAACCATGAAAGACAATGAAATAGTTATCAAGAAAAGCAGGGTATTACCCTTCCTTACTAGGTGCTGGGGGTTGGGTCCTTCTGATATCTCAAGGAAAAGAATTTTCTGAGACTTGTACAGGAGGATGAGTGATTTTTATTTGCATGGAATTAATCTCTGAGCTTGCAAAGTCCCATTTCCCTAATCCAGTCCTGGAAGATGTGCAGCTGGGGATTCAGTAGGGCTAGAAGCAAATCCAGCACCCAAAGTTTCCATTCCATGGAGGAGCTGGGACTGGTACAGCATTAGGCTAGTTTCAGTCCTTTAGTCCATTGTGTGGGGCCTACATGGCTCTGAGCCAAGAGATGCCCTCCTGAAACAAGAGTACCTTTACTGGGCATGTGTCTATTTTCCCCCTGTCCAGTCCCTTGCCCCAGAGATCTGTGGGGAATAGACTGATGGCTTCCCTGGGGAGTGTTAAACTGCAGCTTCTTGATAGAGCTTCACAAATGGTATCTCTATAATATTTGCCCTTCCCTTTGGTTCTTTCTAGTTATTCATAATTCAGTTCACTACAATGGTATCAAAATGATTGTTGTTGTTTAAGTCACTAAGTTTGGAGTGATTTGGAGTGATAGAAATCCAGAACACTATCCATATCTGAAAAAGCTTGACAATCCCAAATTGAAGAGAAAAGTCATCAAATAAGACTCTTTATGTTATATTATTTTCTTAGTGATAGATTCTGTAATATATTTTTGAAAACCTGAATATAGTTCATCAACCATATGATTTTAGTTCTTCTTAATTAAATAATTTATTTCCACAAAGCCTTGGGTTATAAGACCATTTTAGGGATATAAACCTAATATAGATAAACATGGTAGACCCAACAAACTGAGTTGTGATCTTGGTGTCTAGGTAGAAAATCACCTTTGTTCAGACTGCCAGACATTCGTAAACATGATAACATATTGTATAATTGATTTGCAATACGAATTATCCCCAGTTTTGACATTCTGATCTACAAGACTAACTCAATCAAGATTTGGTTACATGTATCAGATGAACTTGACCCACCTTGATCTGTATTGTGCAAGGTAAAAGAGCAGAGTTGACATATAGACTGAATGTCAATTTTACATTGAAAGGGGCATTAGTGATGTCACACATAAAAACAAAGGACTTGAATGAAGAGAAGTTAATTTCCTGAAAGCCAAAACTTCAGCAGATAGATTTTCATTTTATTCAGATACTTCTTGGCATAAAATGTACCCCATTTAGGTAAGCTGCCACATGCTTTCAGAAGGGAGTATATCAGTTTGCTTTGCCTGTTTAACAAATTATCCCAAAACTTAGTGGCTTAACACAATAAGCATTTTATTTAGTTCATGATCCTGTGAGTCAGTGGGCAGTTATTCTGGTCTGGGTAAGCTCAACTGTATCAGTTGTATTCTCATGTGTCTATGCTCAGTCAGCAGGTTGGTTGGTGACTGGGTGATCTAGGGTGGCCTCACTCACTGCTTGGAAGTTGGCAGACTGTGTAGGTCAACAGGGTTACTTTTGTTCTTCTCCTTATAATATCTCATTCTGTAGCAGGCTAGCTTAGGGCAGGCAACATAGGGCCTCAAGGTTCCAGTTGTAGAAAGAGCCCAAACCCTCAAGCAAGCCCTTCAAGCTGCTGTTAATGTCCCATTGGACAAAACAAATCACATGTCTAACCCCAGAATCAAGGTGTGAAGTACCCACTAAATGTTTTGATGAGAAGAGTCACAAAATCACATTGCAAGGAGGTGTGCATTCAGGGAAAGGGGGGATTCCGGGCCATTTTTGAAATCTGCCATAGGGTGTTGCTCATGGTCAGACCATGAACCTGCAGCAAAAACCTGAAAACCACAGCTTTCATTCATTCACCAGGACCCACTAAGAGGACACAATAAATAAACAAACCATCCTTCCACACTTTCTCAATCTATAACAGCCTGTCATCTCCCAGAAAGGATCAGAATATTTAGTTCTAGACAGTTAGTTCTGAGGCACAGAGCATAATATTTTTTTAAGCACATAATGATACTGATTCACTATAACAGCTAATCTTTCAAGAGAAGTTAGGAAAAGGCCCCTCGTAAATAAGATTAAAGATGACATTGAAGCTCTGCAGCTTCACTGGGCCCTGGGAAAAGAAACACAGAAGAAAAGGTTAGTTAACTTTCTCCCTCCTAATGAACATTATGAGGACAAATATTCTGTTCACATGGACCCTTTCGGCAGCATGGTTAATTTGTTAAGCCCAACTGGACACATAAAGAGAGCCCCTTTATCTTCATTAAACCCAGTGAGAATGAATGGCAAACTGCAGCATCATTAATCTGGCCTGATGGGTTTTGTCAAAGGGTCTGGAAAGCCCAGATGCCTTTAGGGTTGGTTGGGTTAGGGTTTGTTCGTCTCTTGTAACAAACATTGGCTGCTCTTACCTCTATCCGTAGACTCAAACATGCCATGATTAGCTTCCTAGTGCAGGCAGCAGAGAAAAACAGAGGTATACATATAAGCACACATGAGTGTATATACACACACACATACAGAAATTGATCAACCAGTATGATAATAGGGAGTTATAAGACAGACAAGGATGATGCAGGTTATAGTATTCTCTCTCTGGCCACATTGACTGGATATGAGCCAATAAGGAGCTATCAGATACGGTAGTTAAGAGCATGGACTTTTAAGAAGGCTGCCTGGATTTGATCTTAGTTCTACCACTTTCTGACTGGGTGATCCTGGGCAGGTTACTTAACCTTATCTTAACTCCGTGTCTTCATCTGTCAAAGCAAAACAACAGCAAAACTCATGAAGTTATTATGAAGGGTAAATAAGTTAATATTCTTTTTGAGAATATATTTTTATTGATTTCAGAGAGGAAGGGAGAGGGAGAGAGAGATAGAAACATCAATGATGAGAGAGGATCATTGATCAGCTGTCTCCTGCATGCCCCCCACTGGGGATTGAGCCTGTAACGCCCTTGCCCAGCCAGAATCAAACCTGGGACCCTTCAGTCCGCAGGCCGATGCTCTATCCACTGAGCCAAACCAGCTTGGACAATAAGTTAATATTCTTAAAATGCTTTGATTAGTGCCTTTCCCAGAGTTAGCACTATGTAAGAATTATTGAAGGGCCAGCTGCTAAGGAGTGGCTTTGGAACTCCTGAGCTGCCTTGAAGCCCAGGTGACAAAGTGAAGCTAAAAATTGGGAATGTGGTTCTCTTCCTGCATCAGCACCAATGCTGGAATGTACTGGAAGGTTTGGAATCATTCCTTTTAACAAAGGCCTTGAAATGAGAGTGAGAGTAAGGGCAAAAGCAGCATCACAAGCAGGAGGAGAAGGACAGGAGGATGGTTCATGTTACAACAGCTGAGAAACAGACAGAGGCTGCTTTGAGAGTACCCATGAGAGATCCTTTGTGGACCTCCCAGAAATAATATGCTAGATATAACTTGATGATTGGGTTGTGGATTCATCAGGAGGTGTCTTCTTTCACGTGTCTGGCAATTGATGCTGACTTTCACCTGGAATCAACTAGAGCAACCATATATGGCCTCTCCATTGGCCTTAGCTTCCTCACAGCATGGCAACCTCAGGGTATTCAAACTTTCTCCATGGCTGGTCTGTGCTCCAAAAGCAGGTGTCCCAGCTAACAAGGTGGAAGATGCATTGTTCTCATGACCTAGCCCACTCATTATTTCTTCTGCCACTTTCCACTCATTACTAATGAGACACAAGCTTGTCTAGTTCCAAAGGAAGGCATCAGCTTTATGGATAAAGTGTCAAGATCAAAACCATATGGAGTGGGAGATATTGTTATAGCTAAGATGCTAATCACCAACAGGGGATATCAAGCCGGAAGTTATTTGTATTATATAATATTTTCTATCTAAATTTATTTTAACTTTATTTAGATGAGTAGATTATATACTTAGCCTACACAATCTTTTTCTCTTCTTCTATGGAAATATTACAAAGAACAATACCAATATTATGTTGTCATTGTGCTTTGTTAGGAAACAGAATTAGGAACCCGGAAGTCAATCGTGTCCTTTGAAGCATAGCAATTATATATAAGGAAACGTTGACAAAACTTGTTATATTAGTAAAATTGGGTTAGCAAGCACAAAAGGAAATGTATTGGCTCTCACGGCCAGGAAAGATGCTGAATAGCTCACAGAACAAGTGTCAAGATCAAAACCATATGGAGTGGGAGATATTGTTATAGCTAAGATGCTAATCACCAACAGGGGATATCAAGCCGGAAGTTATTTGTATTATATAATATTTTCTATCTACATTTATTTTAACTTTATCTAGATGAGTAAATTATATACTTAGCCTACACAATCTTTTTCTCTTTTTCTATGGAAATATTACAAAGAACAATGCCAATATTATGTTGTCATTATGTGCTTTGTTAGGGAACAGAAGTAGGAACCCGGAAGTCAATTGTGTCCTTTGAAGCATAGCAATTATATATAAGGAAACGTTGACAAAACTTGTTATATTAGTAAAATTGGGTTAGCAAGCACAAAAGGAAATGTATTGGCTCTCATGGCCGGGAAAGATGCTGAATAGCTCACAGAACTGAAAGGAAGACCCATATGACTCAGAATCTCCAGAACAGTAACTGGAGTCTCAGTCCTGCCAGGACCTCTCTGCCTGCCATTTCCCACCTCTGCTTGTCTCCTTCCTTTTCCTAAGTTGTCCTGTCGTTTCCTACTAAAAACATAGCACTTTCTCCATGAGACTGGGAAGTAACCAACCAGTCACCACATGATAAATCAGAGTTTCTTCATTCCAATGTCAATGCATCCATTCTAAGGGAAGATTCTGATTGTCTTTGCTTGGGTCACATTGCTTGGAATTACTCTTGCTGGGGGGGGTGGGGGGTGTAATGGTTCCTCCATCAGCAGTTGAGATTTCCAGCTGAAACCGTGTGGATGAGCCATCACACTTACCCCATCAGCCCTGTCCAAATCCCTAACCCACAAAACACTGAGCAATAAAATAGTTGTTTAAAGCCACTGAGTTGTGGAGTGGCTCCGCATCAACAGAAAACACACCCACATCTTGCTCCACATGGAGGAATCAGGAAGGCCTGCCTAGCCCAGCCGGCATGGCTCAGTGGTTGAGCATCAACCTATGAACCAGGAGGTCACAGTTCAATTCTCGGTCACTGCACATGCCCAGGTTGCAGGTTTGATCTCAAGTGTGGGGCATACAGGAGGCAGCTGATCAATAATTCTCTCTCAGCACTAATGTTTCTATCTCTCTCTCCCTCACCCTCCCTCTCTGAAATCGATAAAATATATTTTTTTAAAAAAGGCATGCCAAAAATTGGGCTATTGATAGGATCAGAATACAGTGGGGCCTTGACTTACGAGTGTCCCGAACTCTCCCTCTCTGAAATTGATAAAAAATATTTTTTAAAAAAAGGCATTCCAAAAATTGGGCTATTGACAGGATCAGAATATGCTTTGTCATTATCACTGGGTGCAGAGCATTTCTCTCAGTTTTTTCCGAGATACCAGCTGAGTTTTTGCTTTGAGTTGACAGAGTAATTTGAGTTAATGAGCTCCTTAACGAGCTCAGTCAAGGAACGAATTAAATTCGTAAGTCAAGGCCCCACTGTATGCTTTGTCATTATCACTGGGTGCAGAGCATTTCTCTCAGAAGACTAAAACCAGCCCTAACCGGTTTGGCTCAGTGGATAGAGCATCAGCCTGTGGACTGAAGGGTCCCAGGTTCGATTCTGGTCAAGGGCATGTACCTTGGTTGCGGGCACATCCCCAGTAGGAGGTGTGCAGGAGGCAGCTGGTCGATGTTTCTCTCTCATCGATGTTTCTAACTCTCTATCCCTCTCCCTTCCTCTCTGTAAAAAATCAATCAAATATATTTTAAAAAATAATAATAAATAAATATTGCACTACCGTTAAAAAAAAAAGAAGAAGACTAAAACCAGAACTAAATGAGTTGCAGGGCTGGGCCATACCATTCTAATTCAACCATCTTATTTGGTCCTAAAAACTTTTCCAGCAGCCCCTTTAGGGTCAGAGAGCATCCCAGTTTTCTGAGAGCCACTGGGTGCCACTTTAGCAACCCTGAATCTCTTTGGCCGTTACTAATGTTCTTCCTGAACTTGAAAAATGACTCTTGACAGAAAAAAGTTTAATATATGAAATTTGATCTCCCACTGGACATAACTCTGCAATGAAGTTTCTATTGGATATCAGTGGGAGCAGTCAAGCTGCTGGACTATTTGTTTCCCATGTTAACACCTACATCATGAAAGTGATAAGTTCTGCCCATGGTCTCCGTGGCCTGAGGAGAACTTTCCAGCAAATTAAGCATGTCTCCTCATTATCTGGTGGTCAATAAATCATTTGCCTAGGTACACTTTACAGTTGCCCCATACGCCAGCATAATAAAAGTTTGAATTAGGTAATGCTCCTTTTTATTATCATAAATGAATTACCTCATGGGGCAGGCAGATACACAAATGCACTGCACCCTTCCACTAAGTGGAAGGTTTTTTTCAATCAGCTTCCCATAAATGCAGAAGGCAAAAACAAAATAATCACATCCCAAGATTGCCCAGTATCGATATAAATTTATTTTACTGGATTCATAGCTGTGCTTCATTTAATAATAAATAATATAATTTCCATAGTAACTATGCATACCATTAAGAACAATATTAAACATACACCCCAAACTTTCAATGTTTTCTCTGAGCCCCAAATGGGAAGCTTTCTGCAGGGCATGGTGGAATGTTCATACTGGGGAAAAGTTCCATTTTTGTTCCCACTAGACCAGTGGTTGGCAAACTCATTAGTCAACAGAGCCAAATATCAACAGTACAACAATTGAAATTTCTTTTGAGAGCCAAATTTTTTAAACTTAAACTATATAGGTAGGTACATTGTTATTTACTTAATTAGGGTACTCCTAAGGCTTAGGAAGAGCCACACTCAAGGGGCCAAAGAGCCGCATGTGGCTCGAGAGCTGCAGTTTGCCGACCACTGCACTAGACCCTTGAATGCTGGTAAAACAACACATTATGCTAATAAGTATATGTAATAATACCAGCATCCATGTTCACCATAAAGGGGAATATCATACTTTGATATATGAGCGGTGGCATATTTAGTGACTTTGAAAGTTTATGTTTCATTTTTAACTTTTAAAGAAGATTCATCACATAATGATTAAATGCTTACTGCACCCAAGGGACAGTCTGCTGATTTTCTCACCCTTTGCAGTCCTTGGACTAGGACCAACACACTGGTTCCCCAGTCTGTGTGCTCCTTAGGGACAAAGCCTGAGTCGTTATCTCAGCTCTCTCTAAAACCTGGCATACAGTAGGCACTCAGCAAATGCTTAAAATGAACTTAAATTTTTCCCCGACATTGAGGTAAAGATAGGGTGGGAACTTTCCTGGAATAGGAGAGCCATAAATGGAGTCTGAAAGGATGGGTGGAGTTTAGTCCAGTAAGGGAAAATGGGGAGGGCATCCCAGACGGAGGGAGGAGGTGGACAGGAGAAAGAGGTGTGACCTCTGATGATCAGAGCACACTGTCTGTGGTAGGCTGAGGGCTGAAATGAAGCCAGGGAAGGAGGCACCAGCCAGGTCATGGATCACCACAGAGCTTGGAAATCATGGAGAGTTTTGAGGGATAGGGAGCAGAGAAAGGTCTTGGTTGGGTTTCTGACTTACAAAGACTATTCAGGCCCAGCTGGTGTGGCTCAGTGGATTGAGTGTCATTCCATGCACCAAGAGTTCATGATTCCATTCTCAGCACATCCTGTGTTGCAGGCTCCATCCCCAGTACGGGGTGTGCAGGAGGCAGCCAGTCAATGTCTCTCTCTCATTAATTTTTCTATCTCTCTTTCCCTCTCCCTTCTCTCTCTCTAAAACTCAATAAAAACAAATTAGAAAGATTATTCAGGCTTCAGGATGGAGATGGATATCTGAGAGATAGGGCTAGGGAGAAGGAGACACCCCAGGAGGCCAGTGGAGTCTGGGCCCTCCTGACACTCCTTCACTGCCACCAGCTGTGCCCAGCACAGGCTGGCTGGGGCCCTGCTACTGTCTCAGTGTCACCTGCGACTCTCGACAAGGTCAAACAAAGTAGCTCAGGACTCCTGTTCTCGAGGCATCTCAAGTCCTGGACGCCGTGTTTTGAGAGGGAACTTCGTTCTGGAGTAGAGTGTCGCCTTCTTTGTCCCTTCTCTCACCCCCCCCCCTTCCTATCTTCCCATCAGTGGACACAGTCAGCAGGATGGGCAGGGTGGAAAAGTGGATGAAATGTCACCATCTCTTTTGCAGTTTCAACATTTCTGAGGACAATCTTCCCTCACGGGACAAAAAGCCTTGAGCCAGCATTGGGAAGACAAACCTGGAAGGGCTGCATTTGCCGACAAAGAGCTTTCCACAAACGGGGGAGGAAGCACTTATTCCCTGATGACTGCTGTTAGAAACAGATACAAAAAAATCACAGGCCGGGGTCACAGACTTTCCCAGACTAAAGCACACGGTGAACCCACGTGAGTGCCAGGCATTGTTTTCAAGGTGCTTTCAACAACACTGTGGGTTTTGAAAGAGAAAAGCCCAAAATGCACTGTTTTGTGCACCTCAGAAACTGCCTCCCTAATGGGGACCCTTTCCAGACGAATCTGCGAAAATAGTAAAACGCTCTGAAGAAATATACGAGGAATCAAAATTACTCAGAGTAAATAGAAGAAATGTCAGCAAGGCCTCACTGAATCCTTTGAATTCAGGTTGCTGTTCTCATGGCATAGGGGGCCTACTTAGTTGGCCCCTCCATCAAAAGCCCAGGCAAGGAAAGAGGTTTGCTTTGCAGTGGAGAGATTGAATTTTCACAGAGAGAAAAACTTAAGCAGGTTACAAAGAAAAAAAACCCTCAACTCATTCCTTCTGTAAATACACACTGAGCACCCACTAGATGCTCAGCATTGCCCTGTGCTAAGGGAATTTATTCATGAGTAAAATAAAAATTCCTGCCCAAGTGGAGCTGACATTCCAGCATGGAGTCTGAGGAAGGCCTAACCCATAAGGCTGCGCTGCCACACACCTGAGCCCAGTGCAGAGACAGTGTAGCATACAGTGAAATGTGGAGACAGTCAGTATGGGTATAGCCTTTGGGGCACAGTCCATTGTGGGGACAGGCAGGTCTGATGGTGACAAGAACATGGCTTAGCTCCAGGGGAAGCCAGGATATGAATAAAGCATTTGGCAGAAAGTGAAGGGAGCCTGGAAATGAAGTTGGGAGTCGGCACCAGGAGCAGTGACTCAGATAATTTCTTTAGCTGCATCATCCATGTGGGATGTGCATAAGCTCAGGTCAGATGGCTGAAGGTATTTGAGGACCCAGGACACGGGTAAATAGGAGGACACAGCCTCAGAAGACAGCAATGCAAACCTTGTTTAGGGGGCCTGTGAATGAATCAGTGAAATCCAAAATGGCTCACTACCTGCCACATAGCTCCGGAGAGCTCAATCCTGGGGTACAGCCTCATTCACTAATCAGAACCCTTTAGAAATACCTCTCACCTCCCATATAACTCAAAACTCTAACTCTGACTTTCCTTGAATGTCTAACAATGGATTCAGCCCAGGTCCCCAGCAAACTTAAAGGGGGACCTATCTGAGTAGGGACAACTAATCCACCTGAAAGTGATTGGATGAAACTCTCTTGACATCCAAGTTCTCCAAAGAATGCTGGTTGGGGCACAGTGGGTGAAAGAGAACAGTATGCCTTGTAATTTCTCCAGTCCTTGACCCTCAATCCTGAAGGCGACCTGATTCATAGCCATGGCTCCCTGCTGAGCGGTCCTCTTGTAGCAGAAGCAGGGGCTACACTCGAGTGAGTTCTCCAACTGGCCCTGGCAGCCTGGCCACTGCCGGACCTCACAGTTGCTTATGCTGCCGGAGGACACAGAGCTGGGTAGGCCTCTACTAGTGTCTCCACAGATGGTCAAGAATCAACCATGTTCACTCAACCCTAGTTGGCTCCATGCCATTGTGATTTTGATTTCTTGCTTCTTGATGTCAAAGGTACAGGACAGTCCCCAGAAAGAGCAACAATCTATCATGCATAATCACAAAAAATCTACTTCTATTCTTCACAGATTCCTAATGAGAACCTAGGGCTATCATTGTTGTGCTTTAATACACATCCAACCAACATGCAGATCAACAATCTATCATGCATAATCACAAAAATCTCCTTCTATTCTTCACAGATTCCTAATGAGAACCTAGGGGTATCATTGTTGTGCTTTAATACACATCCAACCAACATGAGACAACCCAAGGCATAATCCCCATGAGCTGCTTAATGAACTTTTCATAGTAATTAAGACATGCTCCCATTGGAATAACGGTATAATTTGAAGTAATAGTAGACACCAAAAGATGATTTAAAGAATCCAACAACAAGGCACAATGGAGACCTCTCTCCCTTTACAAAGGGGTGATCAGTCACAAGTATTGTCAAACTCCTTCTATAAAGGGGCACATAATAAATATTTTAGGCTTTGTGGACCAGAAGGTCTCTGTTGAAACTGCTCTACTCTGCCATTATTTGAGCATTGACAATACAGAAACAATTGGGTGTGCTGTGTTTCTATGAAACTTTATTGTGAAATGGTACAATGAAATGGAGTAGGAGGAAAGAGGGGACAAGCCTTCGATGACAGCACATTTAAAGGGTGACAGTGTAGAAGGGGTGAACACCAGATTACAGCGTTAGAGTCATGATTACACATGTGTATATATGCACACACACACGTGTGTGTGTGTGTGTGTGTGTGTGTGTTTGTGTGTGTGTGTGTGTGTGTGTGTGTGTGTGTGTGTGTGTGCTGGAGGATTTTAGTTCCTGGCACTTTAGAAGATTGGATATACTAAATAATTTCCTACTGAAAATGCAATCTGAATAAAAAACTGCATCTCTGACCTAGATTGGGAGTAAGGAATCCTCAGAAGAACCCAGAAGCAGAGTGAAAGGAGGAACCCTGTGTGTCTGCAGCAAATTGTGGGAAACATTTAGATTTCCCTTTGTCAGCTGCATGGGGCTCTGGGGAAGGGCCCAGAAGCCTCACCCAAGCAAGAGGGGAACGAAATAGGAGCCCCCCACTGTGTTTATTAAACACCAATCACCTTAGGTGCTCCACTGCTGAGAGGACTCACAAGACTCAGTTTATGCTCACAGAACAGCTGACGAAGAACTCAGGCAGCAGCAGAAGGATGGTCTTGAAAGGGGTCTGGAGACCACAGGCTGTAGCTTCTTTGTCCCTCCCATAGTTGGTTTCACAGAAGAGCCTTGTCCTCAGGTCTCTAACAAGCACTGGTGTGAGCACACACGTGTGTGTGTGTGTGTGTATGTGCATGTTCATGTGTGTTCATTTATGTTCATGTGCATGTGCTACCTTGGTACCAGCAAACCTCTTCACAGTGGGATCTTTTATGGACACATTCTTGATACATGACTAAAGTTATTCATGAAATCCAACTCCACTCCTAAGCCTCTAACAAATACAGGAACAAGTCAACAAGTCATAAATCCAAATATTGTTACTAAACAATGTTGACAGACTGCTACCTTCTGCTCCAAAACAACTCACTGATCAGTGATTATAGAACACTCTTTATCGTCAGTGAACATATGTCAAAGCCTTTGTTGAGGGTCAGTAGCCCAGGAGGCAAGCATGTGTCAGTACAGCCCAATAGAGGGGACCTTAGGCTGTTCACCACATCCACCTGTGATTCCTCAGTGTCAGGAATACCTACTTGGTCCAATAAAACTCAAAAGATAATCTGACTTATGTGGTCCCAAATTGATAGTGTCAGGTAAGAGACAGGAACAGATATGAATCCATTATGGAGAAACCCGACTTCAAACAGGACCTTAAAGAACTCACACAGGTCAAGTTCAAGGGAAACTGGGTAGTTCACAGACAAGCTCCCAGGAGCAGGAACAGTACAGGGCAGGAACAGAATCACAAAGTCTTCAGAGACTGAAGTCATCAAGCTCCCCGTGTAAAATGACTACTTTCCATGTGTTTTAAAAAATAAAAGAGAAATTTGAACATAAAAAAAAAAGAATCAGATACTCCAAGAAATGGTCAAAATGATTTGAAAAAGAACCAAATGAAACTTCTCTACATGAAAACTGTAATAATTGAAAAATTTTTAAACTGAATTAAATGAAAGATTTGATACACTCAAAGAATAAATGAAGATGGAATGGATGTATCCATTAGTTAGTCCAAAGGAACAAAGTAGTGGAGTAAGTGAAGGGAAGAGATGATGAACCATTTCCGGGGAACAGCCCAGACATGCTACCAGGTTGGCACAATTTGCTAGATCTCTTGTTCTGTTTTGTTTGGGGTTTTAAAAAAAATGACCTTTTCTATGAAATCTCCTGATTTTTAAATATTGGATAGAAGCTCAATTACACAAAACAGGCCTGTAGACATTGCAGCCAATTTGTGACCAATTGTGACCTTGGGGTACTGGTGACAGCAAGAAAGAAGTCAGGCTCTAGGTGAGCAGACAGATCACCAGTGGTGGGATGTCACTGCAGGTCCGCAGGGATGTGGTGTCTAGAATGCAATTGGATTAAGCCAGGGTCATTGAGTGCAAGTGCTTTTTCTTCAAGTGTGGGGGAGGGGGGTGGCAGGCAAGGCTGCACATAGATGCCAGTTCAGTTTGAGAAGTTTAACCCAAGACCCTGATATTCTGTGAACAAGCTGCCCTGATCTTTAGAAAAGGACATTTGAGTCAGGGAGTTTCTGTAAAAGCAAAAAACTTTCACGTCACTGGGACAGTAAGCATACCAAGTAAATAAGACATTGGAGTGTTGGACCTTAATATAGTTATGACAGCATCAGAATTGTGGACAAGAATCTTGGAAACATCACCTCTCTTGTTGCCAGGCACGTTGATGGAAATTTCCTACCCGTAACTTATCCTTAAATAGTCATCAAAGGCTTAATGGAAATCCTGGAACAAAGTAATAAGGAAATAGATTTTCTTTAAAAAAAAAAAACACCACACATATTTTTATTGATTTCATAGAGGAAGGGAGAGGGAAAGATAGAAACATCAATGATTAGAGAGAATCATTGATCCGAGGCTTCCTGCATGCCCAAACTGGGGATCAAGCCCACAACTCAGGCATATGCCCTGAACGGGAATTGAACTGTGACCTCCTGGTTCATAGGTGGACGTTCAACCACTGAGCCACACCAGCCAGGGCGGAAATAGATTTTCTGACACTGCTTTCTGAAGGAAGACTATCTCTAGTTTAAGAAGCCAAAGAACAGGAAAGTAAAAAGCAAGCTAGGAACAAAGAAGGGGAAGAAGTGAAGAGAATGGATAAAATACCATTCTGATGTTTTGAAAGTCACTAAACACTGGCAAGGGGTATTCTGGGCCTCAAGTAAAATAGTGATATTGTTCACTGAGGTCCTCAAGACTTCCAGCAAAAAAGGTGTGATTTCACATCACCTCTGCTCCACCAGGAGTGCACCTGAAAGCCTCAATCAGCTTGCAGCCCTCTGTGTACAGTAAATAAATATTTAAACAAGTGTAACTTAGTGGTGAATAGTGGTTTAAGGACCAAGAATGGTGGGCAGTAAATGAGAGTGCAATGAGGGCAAGCTCTCTTTTCAGCCTCTCGGTGTTTATTTTTGTGTGGGGGGCCATTCTCAGCATCTACTGAGCTCTCTTGTGTGCTGTGCTAAAGTCTTAAACTTAGAGGAGAATGCATATTTGATCAAGATCTATGTAAATTCCACTCACCAACAGAGTGAATATTTTCCTTTGCTTTGAAAGTACAGTTGACCTCTGTCTGTATTTGTGTTTCTGCATGTGGCAAAGCCTTCATTTAATTTTTCATTACCCTTTTATATTCAGCCTCCCCCCTTTTAAATCCTTTCTTGAAAAAGGAATATGTTCCCCAACTATGCGGCCTTTCCAACAAACACACAAATCACAAGATAATTTTCTGTGTCTTGTGCCCTGTATGTGAGGTGCTTTCAAGAGCATCATTGAGCCAAACAAAGCTCAATCCTTGCCATTTATCATGAACATTGCCTTGGGTGAAGTTTTGAATCCCATTTTGCCTGTGAAATTCCAAATATTTTATTGTAAGGACTTAAGTAGCATTTTAGCACATTAAAATTGTTTAATAATGTGGAAGTCATTTTCACTTTAATCTCTCACATTAAAAAAAAAATGACAGATTGCTTCCTTTTCTTCCTCTGTGAAGCTTTGTTACTAAATTGTCCAGAGGGACAATAGGAACAAGAACAATGTGGGGAACTTGTTAAAATGCAGATTCTGATCCAGGAGTTCTGAGACACGGATAGAGCTAAAATTCTGTATTTCCAACAGGCTGCTGATCCCAGGACCATATATGGAAAAGCAGAGCAGCAGTGGTTCTCTGCCTTGGCTCCCCGTGCACATCCCCTGAGGAGCTGTAAAAGCTGCCACCCCTGTGTTGCCCCATCCCACCCCAGAGATTCCAATCTAATTGGCCCGGGCCATTAGAAGTATGTGAAAGCTCCCCAGCTGATTTCAGTGTAGCTTAGGTGGCGAATAGTGGTCTAAGGCAGGATCCAGCTGCCAGATATTCCACATCCTCCACTGTGAGCTCCTGCAGGGCACACAGTCTGTGGCTTGGACGTCTCAGCTCCATACAAACGTTATATGTAGATAATTATGGAAGTGAAGCACTGCTCACAACATCGTCAGTGTGCTGAAAATTAAACATGACCCCTGTGGAGTGCATGACCAGGCTCCCTACATGGAGAATTAGCACATTTGGGTCAATGGCTCCCATGGACACAATCTGAGTGGTCCAGTGTGAGAGGTTTTGGAGTCTTATATTTTGATCTCATTTAAGCACCACAAACAAAAACTCTGGAAGAAATATATAGCATGTATCTGCATTATCCAGATAAAAGGACTTGAGGCCAAAGCAAATTAAGTATTTAAATAATTAAGGGCTAGTCTAAGTCTGTAGTTCCTGAAGCAGAGCAGTATTCTGTCTCCACCCTGTAGAACAACATAAGCACAATGCTTTGTCACAGACTTAAGGTAAGGAAGGTATGTTGGTGAGGACTTCTGGGACACCTTGTGATTTCTCAAAGAGCCCCAGGCTTTGGCCCAGCTGATTTTATTTTATTTTATTTTTAAAATATGTTTTTATTGATTTCAAAGAGGAATCGAGAGGGAGAAAGAGATAGAAACACCAATGATGAGAGAGAATCACTGATCAGCTGCCTCCTGAACACCCCACACTGGGGACCGAGCCCGCAACCTGGCATGTGCCCTGACTGGGAATCAAACTGTGACCTCCTGATTCATAGGTTGATGCTCATCCACTGAGCCATGTCAGCTGGGCTGGCCCAGCTGATTTTAAATATGGGCAGTCTGAGTTATGCCCCTGCCTGTTATAATGACCCACCAAGTTGTCCTCAGACCTACAGAGACCCACTTATGAAGGCAGTTATGGTGTGACTATCAAGGTCCCAACATATGTTTAAAGGAGTACAAATACAATAAAAGCAATGCATTGTAAAATACAGATTTAGCTCAGGACACAGGTAGAGAAAGAGATGGTAGAGTTGGAGCATTCCTTGGGCAAATTTAAAAAGCTTCCAGGCTCTATTCCCATGCTTTAAAGTTGGTCATAGTGATGCTCCTTCACTGATTCACTTTTAGAAAGCTATTCCAGGTCTACAGTTATAACTCCTTGTATTCCTATCTGCTGGCAACTGGAGCCTAGGCTCTAGTGAAATTTTCTTATGTAGTTGAACTTTTACATGAAAAGCACTATTTTCTTCATTTATTGTTATATCCTCTCTATGTTCTTTAGGGAATTATCCATAAATACTATTGAATAGTCAGATGACATTGAGGACACCAAAGGAATAGTCTAGTGGCCAGATTCTGCTGGGACAGAAAACATCCAGGAGTTACAGACATGGCAAGGTTCCTACTGCACACATCTCTGTTCTGTAACATTGATGTGTTTGTAAAACAAACCACTGCAAAAGGATTGATCCAATGAAGAGCTCAAATTCAGGGCTTATAGTGAAGGCCAAGTGTAACCAATCCTCACAAGCATGTGAGTGCAGATGGGGGTCACAACATGGAGATGAGTGTCACTTGCAATCAGACTTCAGCAAAGCTATTCCATGTGTTTCAGAGTCTCCCAAGGGGGTTCAGAAGTCCCTGTTGTTGTCCTGCCAGGTTTCACTTCCCTCTCACACTGAGTCACTAAGTACTACTTCTTTTCAATTGTGCCCACAGGGCACCAGGTTAACTGCATAGTAGAGAGTTCCCCAAGCTGGGCTGCTTATATCCCAGTGTGTGCCAGTACTTCAGTCTCTGTATCTAGAACGCAGACATTCATGGTTCTCTCTGAAACACACTAAATTAGAGTCCCAGCTATCACATTTATCTACAATGTCTACTCTCCTACCACATCATCTAAGACTCTTCCTTTAGCCCTTTTTTATAATGAGACTAGAGGTCCAGTGCATGAAATTTGTGCATGAGGGGGGGGGGCAGGAGTCCCTCAGCCTGGCCTGCACCCCCTTACAATCTGGGACCCCTTGAGGGATGTCCGACCTAAACCGGCAGTCTGACATCCCTCTTGCAATCCAGAACCGCTGGCTCCTAACCGCTCGCCTGCCTGCCTGCCCGATCACCCTTAACCCCTCTGCTTGTCTGCTTGATCACCCCTAACCACTCACCTGCCTGCCTGATTGCCCCTAACCACTCTGCCTGCCTGCCTGATTGCTACAACCACTCGCCTGCCTGCCTGATTGCTACAACCACTCGCCTGCCTGCCTGATCGCCCCTAACTTCTCGCCTGCCTACCTGATTGGGCCTAACCACCTCTGACTCAGCCCACACTGTTGTTGCTTCATCCAAAAGGACATCCGGAATGAGGTCAGAAGGTCATTCTGCTGTCCAGTCTAATTAGCATATTACCCTTTTATTATTATTATGGATATCTTCCAAGAGACTCCAAGTATATAAATGTCACTTGCACTCTTCGACCTGTTCACCAATCATTCCCAAACCTTCAGGACTCAAGCAGTGGGCACAGCTAGATGAAAACAAAGATCTGTACAAGCAGGAAGTATTTGGCTATAGAACCAAAGAAATAAATGGAAGGAATGTCCTTTTTATTTAAGACTCCTTTTTCAAAGCCAACAAGCACATGTTTAGGCTGGCAAATGGTGGGGTATCAACTGCATTTGGCATTTGAAATGTAGCCCAACATTTTCAGAACAATAGGAATCTACCATGTGGTCTTGTTAAAGATGTTACTGAGATCAGAATAAACTCACCAAATAGGAAAACCCAAATCAAATTATTATTCAAGTAAACAAATTGAAAACAAAGGCATTCCCAGATGCTTTTGACAAGGGGCAAATGGATTACTAAATCAAACATTTCATAAATAAATTAGCAAAACGCATTATGAAACACTAACATTAATGACACACACCAGATTGCCAAATTCCTTAATCAAATCTTTTCAATCCAGACCCTTATATTGTGAAAGGGCCAGTTCTTACAGACAGCTCATAACACAGAGCAAGTCTCTCCAATGACGTTTCTGCCATCACCAAATGTTTTCTTCTGATCTGTCTCCAGGCCTGACATTTTTGCAAATTAAACTGGATTACATTATCCATGATGGCTTAAATTCAATTATCTAAATAACTAACCAGCCAGATCCAGGACTAAATTACCCACCTGCTGCCTGAACTTCTTTGGTTTGACAACATGCTGGTTTTATTTGTATTTTAGAAAGTAAAAGTAGACCTGGATTTCTCCTAGTCTACTGGAGGAAAAGGTTCTTTGTAAGGAACCTAGACATTGCTTTTCATTTGGAAAGTATGGTCAAATCTTCACTGCAAAAGATTCAGTAATACCGAAGTGTTCAGAGGCAAAGGCTAAATGGTCATCATCTCCCCTCTCACCCTCTCCTCCTATCTAATTACTCTGGTCTGCTTTCTTGGCCAGTTAGCTTTACATAATCTCAAACAAAGCCAGAATAGTAATCTTTGCTTTTGTGCAGATGTCTAGGTCAAAGGGAAGTTAGGTTTTACTTATGAAAATACTGGCATATTTCCTTTTCATAAAAGACTTCAGAGGTTTACATTTTCTCTAACGGTGTCTATACATTCATGTTTCCCTTCACACCCATCAAACTTCATGTTACACATCATTTTACATCTTTTCAGGTTTCCGGGCTCTTTATACACATAGTTTTAAACCTGACATAGGGAGTTAGAACAGTCTTTTAAGATATAAACAAAAAATCATAAGATTTAAACCTGCCAAAATATGTGTATACATACATGCACACCTATGCACAGGTGTGTATATGCATACATACAGACCTATACTTATGTATGCATGTATAAATGTGTGTACATACACACTTATATGAAAGACAAATATATACATAGACAATAAAACAAATAATCTACTTTTTCTCCCCCAAAGTGCAAAACATTATTTTTATTATATTATTTATTCTAAATAGGTCTTTGTCGGGTATATATAAGACATATAAGTAATACAAGACATAATAGTCTAATTTGCCAGATTGTAATCATTAGACCTAAGCATAAGTCTTTCAGTCTCATCAGAGCAACTACAGCCATGGACTCTGGCCTAGGGCAGTACTGACCAGAAATGGGCCATCACTCAGCTTTCCACAGAGCTTATGCTCTAAGGAGACAGCTTAACACTGTGCTCTTGGCTCTAAAGGAGACTCAGGTCTTGGCTGAGATGTCTCCATTTTAGAATACCTCCTGTGGCCTTTCAAAGTGGAGTTGGGAAAAAAGCACATAGGGCTGTAGCTAACTGTTGGCTTCCTAATAAACATTTTCTTCCCCAAAGATGACATATGTTTCAAGGTAGCAAAACTGCTAGCCCTTTCTGTCTGGAGATGAAGTGGCAGATTTTGAGCCCAGTAGTCAGAGTCTACTGTGACCCCTGATATACTGTGAACACTGGGATAGAAAGCTAAGTGAGATGGTATTTTTACACAAGACAGCCTATACTGTGCACTTGGCTCTAAAGGAGACTCAGGTCTTGGCTGACACGTCTCCATTTTAGAATATCTCCTGTGGCCTTTCAAAGTGGAGTTGGGAAAAAAGCCTTGAGAATAACAAAGCACATAGGGCTGTAGCTGACTATTGGCTTCCTAATCAACATTTTCTTCCCCAAAGATGACATATGTTTCAAGGTAACAAAACTGCTAGCTCTTTCTGTCTAGAGATGAAGTGGCAGATTTGAGCCCGGTAGTCAGAGTCTACTGTGACCCCTGTTATACTGGGATAGAAAGCTAAGTGAGATGGTATTTTTACACCGGAAATTCTGTTGTCTAATATGCTAAGAAAAAGGAGTTGTTTTAATCAACTCAGAATCCTGGGAAATTTAGATATCATGTAGAATCATTGACAAGGCTTTCAAGTTTATCTAATCCAATGCCTTATTTAACAGACAGTAAAACTCAACAAGAGGGAATGACTTGCTTAAGGTCATGCAGCTTGTTTGTGTCAAAACTGGGTCACCAAACTCCCAGTGATCCCACTGTCCTCTGTATTATGCTGCCTTTCTGTCACTCAGGGGTTCCTGATAGTCAATGAATGAAATTAACAAGCTTTTGGTTAAAGATGACACATGGATTACATTTTTTTAGAACCCATTCTTCCCCAAACTCTACAAAAGCAACAGTAAGGAAATACGAGAAGACAACAGAAATAAAATATTGGAATCTCAAAAGTAGACAGATTGGTGTTAATGAACTCGAAAAATCTAAATTTCTAGCCAAGGAGACGCTTAAATATATTACAGAACTCCCAAAAGTTTCAGGAATTATTTGCACCAAGTTCTTTTGGAATTGGGAGGTGTTCATGCAACACATAGAAAAAGAGAATTTGTTGGAAGTCTATTTAAGGGGCAATTAGGACCCAGACCCCTTGCATATTGCCCATGAAGCAAAGTCGCTGGCCCTCCCTCACTTCAATGGGAGAATGGAAGCTGATAAGTGAGAATGATGGTTTGTAGATGTTGAATAACAGTCTTGACCACAGAGCCAAGAGCTGATAAGCCAAGATGAGGTGTCCAGTGATCATCACTGATAATATCAACAATTGTTTTCTTAAATTGTTTGCCGGGTATCAACTCCAAATTAAATACAAGACACCTAAACAGTGCAGACCAGAGCTACCCTGTTCTAGATACACACTGTGTATGATACCAACAAAATCCCCCCTCTTCTGCTGACTTTGAGTGAATCAAAAGGATTTCACCTTGGATGAACCCGACTAAATCAGAGGAGCCTTAAAAGAAGGTGAAACACCAGAAAGACATTCTCCTGCAGGACTGAGATAAACAGCTATGCTGTGAATTGTGGTAAGCAATTGTTGGTGGGTTGCACAGCAGGCCCAGTTGATAACTAGTAAGAATGAGGCCTCAGTCCCATAACCACAAGGAATTAAATCCTGCTAATAACCATTGATCTTGGCAGCGGACCCTGAGACTCAAGTAAGAATCACAATCTTGACCAACACCTTTACTCAGCTCACTTGAGCAGAGGAACCAGTCACCCCTTACCCAGACTCTCAAAGCATGGAAACTTAGAAAGTGAATGGTTGTTACCTTAAGTCACTATGTTTGTGGTAACTTGTTATGCAGCAGTAGAAAGCCAATATTTCTGGGTGGTATTAATGGGAAAAATGGCCAAGATAGAATAAGGCAGGAATAGGCCATAGGCCAAGTCCTGCTACTTTAGCAGGAGTGAATTTTTCATCTTATATTATCTGTACTTATCCCTCCACTTCTAATTGGAGAGCAGACTATGTTTCCCACTTTCCTGACTCAAATTAGAAACAGGCTTTGAAACTTAATTATCTCAGTGGGGGTGGGAAAGTTCAGACCAGGTTCTCATCACATTAGCTCCTGGGTGAGGGTAGACTATCAAAAGTCACCAGAGTGAAGGCAGGGTACTCTAGAAATGTGATCCTAAAATGCAAATGGCCAGAAAAAGTAGTCAGAATCATTATCTCAAAAAAGAAAAGTCAAAGGCAAAAATAATAAAACCTTGGTCCCTGATTATAGACACACCAAGCCAAAAGCTAAACCTAGAGAGCCAAAGCAAAGGAGGCCATGGGAAAAGCACAGTGGGCACCATGGAGGTCAGCAGGTGAGAAGTATAGGTGTGCCAAGATATTACAAAAGTGTAGAGTTAGGGGATACACAGTTAATGCAGGCCTTCATGGATTTGGAAAGCCTCCGAGGCAAGCCCACATTAGCCTCTCTGGAGAGCCTCTACAGGTCTACTTTGGAAGTTGTGTGTGGGGAAGCAAGTCCCCCCGCCCCCCCCCCCCAAAAAAAAAAAAAAACACCTTGGCTGGGACCGGTTGTGTGTAGGAAACTTCCCCCTAGAAGCCATCTAACTTAAGGCAGGGAACACGCTGATGGAGGTCTCAGATGCAATCATTATAAAGACAATTCACGTTCTTAGACATGTCTCACCTGGTAAGGCAATTTGTCCTGTTATAAGAACAGTAAAATAAAAGACCCAGAACATTTTGGCCCATGCTCACCCTTTCACAGGCCATCCTAGAGTCTAAGAGGTGGGAGGTGTTTTAGTGAGCATTGGTCTCAAGGCCCCTACACAGGTAGAGAAAGTTCAAAGAAAGTATATGACTCTGGCAAAACCTAATACTTATCTTCAAATATTTAAACACCACTATAGGACAAAGTGACAAAGAAAGGACTAAGTTGGAATTCCAACTCTGTGTTCATGAGGGGTGAGAGTTCAGGCAAGTCACTTTATTTCTCTGAACTCAAGTTTCCTCATCTGCAAGATGAGGATTATGAACATAAGCATAGGATTCCTATGGAAATTGATCAACACAATCATGGAGAAACCCACAGCATAGTGTGTGGCATAAAACTTTTATGTACACTTATATATATATATTAGAGGCCCGATGCATGAAGATTTGTGTAAGAATAGGCCTTCCTTCCCCTGGCTGCTGGCACCGATTTCCCTCTGGCACCCAGGATCCGGGTCTTCGCCCTGGCTGCCGCCTTAGCTCCGGGACTTGATGCTGAAAATGTTTTTTTATTTTATTTATTTATTGATTTTAGAGAGTAATGGAGACAGAGGAAAACATGGATTTGTTGTTCTACTTATTTATGCATTCATTGGTTGGTTCTTGTATGTGCCCTGATGTAGGATCTAACCCGAAAGCTTGGCCTATCGGGTTAGTGCTCTAGCCAACTGAGCTACCTGGCCAGGTGTACATTTTCTTGTGGGTCTTAGGACCAATTGTTCTTCTCTCTGTTCTCTTTAAACCCATTTCTCAGAATCTTCTTGGAAGAAATCAAAAGTACTGATTTTTTAAAATCTGTAGTCCTAAGTCCTGAATCTTAGAACAAACCCATCACACTCTCAAGACCCAATATGAATTACCACTGGTGTTCCCCATGTCCCACACAGCCTCCTGGCCTTGGAGGAAAATGTGTAGTCTCGTCTGCAGAGTACTCAGGAAAGATCAAAGCCCCAGGCACAGTCCTGAACATGGTCAGAGGAAAGCTGTCTTGAAAGGGTCTGCTCGCTAGATTATGGATACTTCAAGCATGTTAAACAGGAACTGAAAAGCAACAGTGGAAACGAGACTCAGGGGAACAAAAGTGCAACCATTAAATTTTCATGATTTCAGAGGTTAGGACATGTGTTCATCACTGTAGCACTTTTTATGTGAATGAATTTATAATGAACATAGCTGTTGAAAATCAGCCCTATTCACAGAAATAGCTTAGTACATCATGCTGGTGGAATTTTAGAAATTGTTATCAAAATTATTTTACCATAAAAACTAAAGAGCCTGGCTGGTGTTGCTCATTGGTTGAGCATCAACCTATGAACCAGGAGGTCATGGTTCAATTCCTGGTCAGGGCACATGCCCAGATTGCAGGCTCAATCTCCAGTAGGGGCCATGCAAGAGGCAGCCAATCTATGATTCTCTCTCATCGTTGATGTTTCTATCTCTTTCTCCAACTCCATTCCTTTATAAAATCAATAAAAAAATTTTTTTAAGAAGCCTTTAGTGAAGTAAAGGAACCTAAATTCCCTAGCATCACTCCCTATTTTCAACAGGCTAAGAAAGTTTCACAGCTGTCAGCTAATGCTTTCTTATCATGCACTTGGGTGAGGTCAGCGGGCCATCTTTTTCTCCAGAAAGAAACTCGATACAGAAAGTTTCATGGTTTGTTTAATTCATATATAGTGAATTCTGGTTTTTAGCTCAAATCCCCCAGTCCAGTCATTTTCACATCATTTTAATCCCTAGCATACTATCTCACACACACAATACACACACACACACACACACACACACACACACACACACATTGAATAAGAGGAACTCCTCCAGGGTCGACTTGTGTTTTAAAATGTTTGTTGCCTCTTTCATATCTGAGGAGAACTGCTTCAACTTGCCTCCCTCTTTTCATGTTGGGTTCTCTTAGACAACAGACCCTGAAACAAGGATTTGAGTGCAAATGGTTTATTGAGGGGTAGGGAGGGATAACCTTGGGAATCACTGGGGGAAGTGGATAATGATACAAATTGAAAGGCAGTCAGCATAGGGTATTCTGATGAGCAGGTTAGCACTGTGGACAAAGGGGGCTCAATCCCAACGTTGAGCCCTAAAACACTGTCAAGAACACATCTCCTAGAAGTTTAAAGAGCTGAGATATTTACCCACCAACTTATTTTGTTATTATCAAATCCAGTATGCTCCAAATAAACTCCTCTACACTTGGGGACTACCCCACACACAGACCAAGCCCACTCCTACAACTGGCAAAAAGCCTCTGATTTTTTCGGGTGCTAGCCATGGGAAGTCATTCATCAGAGCATACACAGGCATGGTGAGTGGCAAGCAGATATAATCAGGGCCCTGACCATGTCAGCTTCATGCTATATATAAGTATCCTCAATTCTAGACTCTCCCAAGTGGCCTTTCTATTACTTGTCTTCACTGTCCAAACAGTCAGGCTGCTTAGCAATGGACCCTGGAAGCTTTCTCTAGAAGATCCTGCCTGTGACTTATCTGCACACAGTCCTGACCAGGACCAACACTGGCAAAGAAAAGAGGGCCAGATACAGACAGGCACCAATGAGAGTATACAGTATACAGCGTGGCTAAGAGCATGGATGCTGCCTGGGCGGTGTCAGTAAGTGGTTAAATGTCAATCTACAAACTAGGAGGTTATCGTTCAATTCCCGATCAGAGCAGATGCAAGGTTGCGGGCTGGATCCCCAGTGTGGGGGGCATGCAGGAGGCAGTCCATCAATGATTCTCTCTCATCATTGATGTTTCTATCTCTCCCTCTCCTTTCCTCTCTGAAATATATATATAATCTTTTTTTATTTTTAAAGAGCATGGATGCTGATGGCCCATAGCCTAAGACTGGAGTTCAGATCTCCCATTTCTTACTTTGAATTTACTTCAGCACTGGATCATAATATTTTCTATGAGCTAATCCTGTCAGCCAGATTTCTAAAAGACCCCCCCAAAAATCAGCACCAAGGATGTATCATATTAATACTCGATTTATATAAACACCAGCACAAACCCAGCAAGAGAGGCTTGTGCTTCAAGAGCCTAGCCATGCAGCAAGAACAATTTTTTTTTCTGGAAGAGCCTGTAGACCTTATGGGAGGGATCTGTAAGGAATAAGCTCAATCCTGGCAAACTAAAAGCAATGGCAGAGACTTCCAATTCATTATAATCCCACAGAACCCCAGCCAGGGAAGGAGAGCCATGTGGAATTGATTGGGCATCAGTAAGACCCAGAAGATTTTAACTTAAAGACAATTTAATTATGAAAAGAAAAGAAACAGACCATGAAAGGAGAAAAAAATATGGTGGAAGATGTATATAAAAGAAAATTCTTGTGTATTTGTGTCTGTGATGAGACAATGAGAGAAAAGATATAGAAAGGTAGTAACTCAGTGGGAAGGAGGATGAATGAGAGAGAAAATAAAAGAGGGGGGAAGGAGGGAAACAATTTGTCAGTTGATATTTTTAGTTCCAGACACAGTAAATAATTCTGGTTGATTCTAATTTAAAATTATCCATTGGAATAATAGCTCATAAAGCAGGAGAAAAAAAAGAATTAAATAAGCAGGCCTCAGGGGAGCAGCAGGAGGAAATGGACCATCTCTTCATGTGTCTGTCCTTAGTACTCATCATTTTTGAGTGATACCTCCCTGAAACTCAAATTCCCAAGAGAAAGATTCTGGCCTATTTTTTTTATCACATGACCTATCTTTGATTGAGGGGTGGAGGAGGGTTCTTGATTGATTGACAGACCATATAGAATGGGGGTGGGAGGGAGGGACGGAGTCTCCATGAGGGCACTAACACAAAGAACCAGAGATGCCAGGCAGGTGGAAGCATCAACTGTCTACTACCAGCAGGGAACCCAAAAGAAAGGAAGGTGGTGGGGCTCAAAGGGAGATAGGAGGACCAGTTACAAACCTGGGAAAGATTAGGAAACAGGAAGGGGAAGAGATGGATGAAGAGAAAAAAAATGGTAGGAATGTGAGAAAATGATAGAGAAGCAAGCCATTTAACAAAGAAAAATCAACCAAAAAAATGAGTTTGCGTGTCACCTCTGACGCGCGTGTCATAGGTTCGCCATCACTGGTCTACTATCAGCAGGGAACCCAAAAGAAAGGAAGGTGATGGGGCTCAAAGGGAGATAGGAGGACCAGTTACAAACCTGGGAAAGATTAGGAAACAGGAAGGGGAAGAGATGGATGAAGAGAAAAAAAATGGTAGGAATGTGAGAAAATGATAGAGAAGCAAGATGCTAGATTTAAAAAGAAGAAGAAGAAGAAATCGGATTCCACATAAGAGGTAGGGCCAGACAAGGGGAAAGAAGAGAAGAAAGCAATATGGAGATGAGATGATGGCAAGGAATCACGTAGGGCTCACTCATGACTCCATGAGTCTATGATGATGTTGTCACAGACATTCTACTTCCTATACCTGTGAAGTGGACGGCAAGTAGTAGGGGTCCCAGGCCACCTCAAGAGAATGTGATTTGACATCCACTCCATTTGGCATGGACACCTACTAAGTGATTTGATATTCATGATTGGGATTGTCCCAGGTCTCTACTGCTGGGACAATAGACAACAAACTACCCCAAAACTTAGTACCTTGAAACCACTTATCTCTCATGGTTCTTGGCTCGACTGGACTTACTGAGAAGTTTTCACAGGATGTGTCCCATGCAATTCAGTTTGACATCAGCTGGGGCTGAAATTATCTGAAGGCTCACCTGGGCTGGAATGTTCAAGTTAATGCAGTCACATGACTGGCAGCTAATACTGCAGCTCAGCTGAGGTTGCCAATTGAAATACTTCCATGTGGCTTGGGAGTTCAACAGCACAGAAGTTGGGTTCTCGCAGGGAGTCTCAAGAGTGAGCATTCCAAGAGGCAGAAAGAGGAAGCTGTCAATCAAGTTAAGCTAAGTCTGAAATTGCCACAGCATCCTGTCTCTCCTGGTTAAAGTGGACACACTCGAATTGCAGTGATGATCCAGTTCCAATCCCTGCAAGGCTCAGACATGCCATGGGGCCCTGGTCCTGCTTGTTGAGCTCTCCCCGCTTTCATTACTACTAATATGGCAGAGATTCCTGTTTTTATAATTCCCATATGTATTCTTTCAATAGATCTATTACCCGAGGCTTATGGAGTTTTTTAAATCCCAAAGTATCCTACTGGCAAATATAATTATTACAACATAACAATGGCCACCACTAAAGAGTGCTTAGTATATTCCAGGCATTCACTAACTCATAAACCTTACAATAATTTGAAAGAATTTAGAGAAGAAGAAAATGAGTGGTTAGAGAATGTCCAATACTAGGGAATTGGTTGGATAAATTATTCAAATTCAGGTCAAAGTGGCTAAACTGCATTTAAAACTCAGTCTATCACATTATAAACTCCAAGTCAGTCTGGGTCTCCAACACCATTTTGTAGTGGCGTGGGGCCTTGTCTGCAGAAATACGTACCATCTTCACCACCCATCAGAGCAGGACAGGGAATTAGGTGGAGAGTCCCGCACCATCATCAGGATCACAGTTTTGCACTTGGTTCCAAGGTAGAAGCCACTGTCTGGTTTTCCAGTGGATTTCCAAAGGCCAGTGCTCAGGAGAGTTTGCCTCCCAGTGAATCCCTTCTTGTCTGGGAGAATAAGAAGAGGACTGCTGAGCAGGATGACCCTGAGGAAGGCCAGCTGTGGATTCTTAAAGGAAACTAAACAAAAGACTGCAAAGAAAAGCCACAAAAACCATCCCACACCAAAGTTCCTCTCTCTCAGACAGGCCATCCCAACATCTATTTACCTAATCGTGCTTCTTTTTATGCACCCATAGGTATGTCATTTACAATAGTGCCATCTGTGTTACCATAGTTATGGTTCTGCCAGCATTTCCATAAAAATGATAGTAAATCTTTATTTTCTGAGGTTCAGAAATGCCCTATAAAAACTGGGTCTAGGCTGAAACTCATTCCCAATAGGTTCCAGCCCAGACACTAATAGAATTTGTTGGCAAATTAAATAAATATCAATTTACATGACAGGCTAAAAAAGTCCAAAGTTTACTTTTTCTAGAGGCAATATAAATTCATGAAAGAGAAAAAAACAAAATCCCCATATAAACAAGATTAATAAGTTTTAATAAGTCTGTAGGTTGGCCATTGCTCTGATTAATTTAAAATGTTAAAAAGTCAGATTAGTACTGTACAATCTACAGATATTTCCTGATTGCATTTTCTGGAGATCTTTTGATAACAGGCAGCAGAGATGGCTAATGCTTACCTCAGGCAAGAAGAAAATTCATTAGAGGGCTTAGCAGGCTCTCACAGGATTGCGGGAGGAAGGGAAGGGGTGCTGAATAAGCAGAGCTGAAAAGGAAGGAGGGAGGGAAGCAGGGAGGGAAGGAGGAGGGAAAAATGAAAAAGAAAGAAAGAAAGAAAGAAAGAAAGAAAGAAAGAAAGAAAGAAAGAAAGAAAGAAAGAAAGAAGGAAGGAAGGAAGGAAGGAAGGAAGGAAGGAAGGAAGGAAGGAAAGAAAGAAAGAAAGAAAGAAAGAAAGAAAGAAAGAA
>NW_005354874.1:4055634-4060243 GCF_000412655.1 Myotis brandtii
GGGAAGGGAAGGGAAGGGAAGGGAAGGGAAGGGAAGGGAAGGAATGGAGGGAGAGAGGGAGGAGAGGAAGAGGATGGAGGAAGAAGGGGAAGGGGAGAGGCTGGGAGGGAGAAAAAGAAAAATAGAAAGAAAAGCAAAAGGAAGAAAGGAAAGGAAGTAAGGAAGAAAGGAAAGGGAAGGAAGGAAGGAAGGAAGGAAGGAAGGAAGGAAGGAAGGAAGGGAAGGAGGGAGAGAAGCAGGGAGGGAGGGAGGAGGGAAAAATTAAAAAGAAAGAAAGAAAGAAAGAAAGAAAGAAAGAAAGAAAGAAAGAAAGAAAGAAAGAAAGAAAGAAAGAAAGAAAGAAAGAGAGGGGGAGGAGAACACATGAATGTCTGGTACTCAGGGATAGGTTAGATAAACTACATTACAAATACACAATGGAATATTACACAATGAAAAGTTACAGGAAAAATATTAAATGGCTTTCAATATAGTAGCAAAGTAGGTTACCAAATAGTAGGTTCTATAAAAACCAATTTTAGGAAGGAAAGATGGGAAGGAACGAGGGAGGGATGAATAAATAAGAACCCATGTATGCATGAACAAATTTGTGATGGGATTTCAAGTTATTTTTAGTTTCTTATTTTAGCTTATCTCTGTGATCTAAGTTCTTGCTTTTGAAAGGATGATTTAAAAAAACAAAAGCACTTTTCAGGTTTTAAAAAACTTCCTCTTATCTCTACTCCCATTATTCACAATAGCCAAGACATGGAACAAACCTAAACATCAGTCATAATGCCCTTATTTCACTTAACATATACACATACACACATATATATATACACAGACATGTGTATATATAACATACAAAAATGGAATATTATTTAGCCATAAAAGAAGAAAATCCTACCATTTGTGACAACATGGATGGGCCTCAAGGGCATTATGTTATGTGAAGTAAGTCAGACAGAGAAAGACATGTAAAATCTAAAAAAATAAAATAAAACTCATAGATAGAACAGATTGGTGGTTGCCAGAGGCAGGAGAGGGGTAGGGAAGTGGGGAGTGAGAGAAATGGGTGAAGGTGGTCAAAAGGTACAAAGGTCCAGTCATAAGATAAGCAGGCCCTGGGAATACAATTAAAAACTACACACACAAAACCTTGAATCTTTGTGGTAAGTACAACAAATAGTATTGCTGTCCCATTACATAGATGGAGAAGTTGAGGTTCAGAGTGGAGTCCCATTCTCAGGCAGAATCACAAAGCAGAACTAAGGAAACTAGAGCCTTAGTCTCCAAGTCTCTATTCTGTTTTCCTCTCTCTCCCAGGAGGGCGGGAGCCACCTGGATGTGACCTGTGACAAAGGGGTTGAAACCAGCAGGCAACCCCCTTCTTCTGAATCGGCCTGCCTCCCTGTTTTCTTGAGCTTTGAGAGCTGCCTTTGCAGCATATTGAGCTTGGGTTTCTTCTCCCTTTTGCGAGCGAGGATCATTACAGTGGTATTGGAAATCCTGCACGCTGTATTGGCACTGCTGAACGCAATCTCTCACATGCCATTTTGAAATGATCTCTGTGTCTGAAAGGTCACTACCGCTGGCTAAATGGCATTGATTTCTAGGCATTTACAGATGTACATGACAACTCCTGATAGGGGATTTCATGGATTGAGGAGCCGAGCCAATGGGATGTGAGTGGTAAGTATCTCCTCTCAGCAGAGTCATTACATGAGAAAATAGACCTAGAGGCGCCCATCACCAGCAGATTTGAGATGGAGCCATGCTTTCCTCAGGTGACAGTTGCCTTTGCAACATCCTCACAGCCCAGCTGCCCCAGGCCACAGCTTACGGGCTGGCATTTGGCTGACCAACACCATGATGCCCACGAGCTCCTGTTTGCAGCTCCTTTCTCCGCACACGCAGGGACTCAAACCAGGTTTAGTGGTCTGTGGGGGTGGGGCTGAGGCACAGGGTCCACAGATGCTGCTTTTCACTGTGGATTCTGAAAGCTCTTATAAAGAGCAATTGGGTTCCATTTAAATGCTTTTAACTTGAGATACTTCTGCTGGTGCTGAGAGTTTGTGGTAATTCTGATTGCAGGAAGGTAGTTGAGCCATGACCTACCATTTCCTAGCATCAAATGCAATGCCATAAAGTCAGCAATGAGTCTGTCTCATGCCGCCCCATGTGCTTTTGCACGAAGGTCAGCCCTCATGCCCCACAATCAAGCACTTGAGAGCTTCAGGATACAGCAGACTTGCATCCCAGGGAAGAGACCAGATTGCAAGCCACAGCAAGTCAGTTTGCTAATCCCCCATACCAAACGTGGATGCCAAATTAACCCAAAGAAATCTGTATTTCAGTAGAGATGGCTCCTGCCTACTGCGTGGGTTTCTATGGCTGCCTCTTTTACTAGGTATGTAGGTAAAGATTCTGAATGTTTCCCTTGTAGTGCCAAGTTTTTGATAGGAAAAAAAAAAAAACAAAAAGGAAGATTGGATGTAGGGTCAGACCTGGATTGAAACACCAACTCGAAACTTACCAGCCACGTCACCTGAAGAAGGGATCTAACCCAACAGTCTTCAAAGTATGCTTCAAGATCACACTGACGGCTAATGGAACACATGCTTATGTATTCTTTTTTAAAAAATGTTTATTGAACACACCTGGCATGGCTCAGTTGTTGAGTGTTGACCTATAAATCAGGAGGCCACGGTTCGATTCCCAGGCAGGGCACATGCCTGGGTTGTGGGCTGAATCCCCAGGGGTGAAGTGTGCAGAGGAAGCCGATCAATGATTCTCTCTCATCAGTGATGTTTCTATCTCTCTCTCCCTCTCCTTTCCTCTCTGAAATCAATAAAAATATATTTTAAAAAAATGTTTGTTGAATTTATGGGGGTGACATTTGTTAATAAAATGATGTAGGTTTCAAGTGTACAATTATATAATACGTCATCTATAGGGTATTTTATGAGTTCACCACATAATGACAAGGGTAGCATTCCCCTAGCCTAGGCTGAGGCCCTAAGGAGGGGAGTGCTCCGTAGTGTGGGAGCGGCACTCCGCACGGGGATGCTGGCAGCTGTCCCTTTAGCTCTCTCTTTCTGGAGCCACAAACTTCAGTCAGTCCTCACACAACTCTCCTCTGCTCCACCCTCCCTCCACTGGAGCACACGGTGGGTGGCTGTGAAGGAGATTTTATGCACTGGCCCTTTAAGAGGGTGCTTGTATCTCTAGCAAACTTCTCTCTCTCCCTGGAGGACAGAATCCCTGCTGATTTTCATAGTCAGATGATATGTGGGCTCCTCTTCTCCACTCTGGAGCTCAAGGCTAGGTGGAGCTCAAGACCCCACAATTCTCAGAGGGAACCTTGCAGCCGAGATATCGCTCAGAATTCTCAACCGCTGTACCTGGGTGTGGGGCCTGCCTTTTCTCAACAGCTTTTCTTTGCCCTTCTCTCCAGTCTCAATGTGGCTTCTTCCATAAATCCTTGGTTATAAGGCTTTTGTTCAGCTAGTCTTCAGTTGGTTATGCAGGTTCATTGCTCTTATTTTAATTGTAATTCCAGTTTGGTCTTGGGAGGAGGTGAATGCACCTCCCACCTTATTCACTGCCATCTCAGAGCCTCTCTGTGCTTGTTCACGTTTGCATTTTTTAATTCTTATGTTTTAATTTCTAATAAGCATTGATAGAAATAACCCACATAAACAAAAGCTCTTTGAAATCCTCAGCAAGTTTTAAGAGTGTTAGAGAACCACTGATATAATCTCTTTGCACCTCGGCTTCCTAATAGATCAACAGGGTGTTATGACAGTAAATTAAAGCACATTGCTTTGGGTGCAACACACAAAAATCTATCCCTCCCTGCTCAAATGCAGGCAGTGATCTGCTTGATCTGAGCACTTTACTTTCCCCTTTATGAGGATGAGTTTCCTGCCTGCTTAGAAACACCCCATGCACCCTCTCTGCAATGCCAGACGCTCGGCAGTCTCAGATCAAGAGCTCCAAGACCTGCCTTTTAGATCCAATTTCCTGCCTCAACCTCCCATCTCTGGCTTCTTAGTGTGTCATCTCTGTAGATACTAGGTGCACCATACCTTATTCAAGTATATCTGGTAGACACCACAAAATGATACCATACCATACCCCTGTGGGATGAAGACAAGGTCTTTTGAAAAGTAAGAGAGGTAGTTTCCAAGTTTTCTATCAGCACCCAGAGCTTGGGGAGAAGGCCCTCAGTAGTGTCTCTGAGTCTCCCTCTTGGACCAAAATTATGAGGAGTGTAGGTAGATTTGTGGTGACTCTTGGACGTAGAGGAAAGATAGCTCCTAGCACCTACGTGAGACCAAGAGCCTTGCAGAAAGGACCCCTTCATTGGCAGGTTTCTTCATACTTGTTAATCCCCAAATCCCCTTATTTGGGGATTATTATATTATTATGATACTAGAGGCCCGGTGCACAAAAATGTGTGCACTGGTGGGGGCGGGGGGGGGTGTCCCTCAGCCCCGCTTGTGGCCTCTCACAGTCTGGGACCCCTCGGGAAATAACAACGTGCTGGCTTAGGCCTGCTCCCAGGTGGCAGAGGGCAGGCCCAATCCCTAGGTGCAGCCCCTGGTCGGGCTCAGAGCAGGGC
>NW_005354874.1:4061055-4064749 GCF_000412655.1 Myotis brandtii
TTTATTTACCTTCTATGGCTGTCACTGGAACTGAGGAGCCGGCTTTCTCTCTGAGGCTGGCTCCAGCTCTGAGACCTCGGCTGTTGAAAGCAGGTATCTGGTTTGTTTGGGTTCTATAATCGAAACACTGTTTCAACTCCAGCTCTGAGGCCCGGCTGACTGAAAGCAGGTTTCTGGGGTTTTGTTTAGCTTCTATATTATTAACAATGTTTCTTAAACTGCAAGCTCAGAGCCCAGCAGTGGCAGGCGGGGAACGTTGGCTTCCTCCATCACTGAAGCAAGCAAGCCTCCTGTTCGCTTCAAGCTGCCTGGCTTCCGGCAGCCATCTTGGTTGGCAGTTAATTTGCATATCGCCCTGATTAGCCAATGGGAAGGGTAACGGAGGTATGGTTAATTACCATGTTTCTCTATTATTAGATAGGATTATTAAGTTTTCATTTGTTCTTCAGAAAAATACAACTCCCTTATTTTCCATTCTGTCATATCTCTGATCCTGGCACATTCACTTCCCCGATGAGAGGTTGACTCTGGCATCCTACATCAGATGAAAAAGTTTGGTGGCAGGAAAATCTACCAGAGACAGTAGGGATAAAGAGGAAGTTTAAACTGAACAGATATTTCTCAAGTAAGAATATCAGAATTAAATAGAGGTTGGGAGTGATGGAAAGGGAGGGATTAAGGATAACTCCAAGGACTCTGGCTTGGAATACTGATGTAGAGAGGTCATTCATTGAGACAGAGTAGTGGAAAGAGAACTGAATTGGAAGAGAAAGAGAGTAGTTATAAATTCTGGTGTAAAGCTAAAGGTAGAGGTCATCCTGAAGGTCACAAAATGGCAGTTGAATCTCAAAGGAACCTGGTTATGTCTCTGAGACATTTCTGAAGCAAGCAGAGTAGGGCTTGCAGCTGGAACAATGACGCTGGCAGAAAGCAGCGTGCTTTTCTCTAGACTCCCTGTTGTTGGTTCTTATTGTCAACTCTCCTGACACTTCTGGTCCCTGACTCAATTTCCCCATTGGCCTTCCGATCTGCTTTTATAACCCCAAACTTGGTTCTCTTCTTCTACTCCCGAAATCATCCCTCTTCTCAGACTATGCCTTCCTCAATCCACCTAGAATGCTTTAAACACCAAAGTCAAATACCCATGGTTGACCCTGCTGTTCAAGTCAACACATATTCTCATTCTTTGCACACTCCCCAAACCAGCCCAGGGAATCGTCTATCCTTCCTTTGCTAAATCACTTTATTAGAAACAGAGTGAGGTGTGAGATCACACAGGGTGAACTTGCAGAGCAGGGAGAGAGAAGGGTCCCAGGAAAATGGGAATGATAAGCCATTAACAAACTTAAAAAACTCTCTTCTTTCTCATGTCATTTTAATGAATTTGGTTTAGAGCCGTATCTCTCACCTTCAAAATGATTAAATTCTTCATAGCAAATGTGATTTCATTTAGAATTCATAAGAAGCAACATAAGCAATAATAACAACATAAGATATCTGTAACCCATGCAATGATTTATTGGTTCCTAACAATTGTTTATATGAATAATCTCATATATTTTAAGCATATTGACAATTACTTATAATGCACTATTGACTAAATTCATTATCACTACATTTATTATTTACTAAATATTTTGCAGAAAGATGAGAAATGATACTAGTGTGGGACAAAATTTGTTTTGTTTGGATCACTTGCAAGTTTTTGCTCAGTGATGGGTAAACTAAAGATCTATGGTAGCTAAGTTTCTTCCAAGGTGGTATTACAGAGACAAAAGTATGATTTATCTGTCAATCCTGACCTAAGTTACAATTAGCAAATTTCTAAAAATGCTACTACTTGTTAATAATCATTTTTAAATGGTTGAAGGAATCTGTACTAGTCAGGATATGCTAGGTTATGCTGCAATAGCAAACAATCCCCAGGTCTCAATGATTTGAACAGCAGTGGTTCTTTTATAATGAATGTTTATTAGTTGTAAATTAGTTGTCCAATCTATAAGTGAGTAAAATGGGGCACAAATATTGACCACCCTACTTGATCTCTCAGCAACACTCAAAACTATGGACCTTTCCCTCCTCCTTGAAATATTCTGTTAACATAACCAGGACCCCATGGAAATCAGACAATCCTAATTTTTGTATCTATTTAACCATGAGCCCTGCTTCTGTCTGGGGAGACCTGTTGCTAGCTTCACCTCTGGAGAAACACCAGAAGACAGAGAGGCAGTTCTTTCTTGACTTTTATGACTCAACACTGCTTTAGTTTTCTTCCCACTCCCCTGACCCTTCTCTGTTTCTGCTATAGACTCACCTTCCTCTCTCTGGTCATTTAATATTGGCATTCCTAAAACTTTGATATTTAACTATTTTTCCTTTTCCCTCTATACTCTCTTTATTATAATCTGTAAAACTGAGCATTCTATACAAATCCACAGCATTTGGCACTGTAGTCATCCATTCCCACTGATTCCAACCTCACTCTGAGACAATATTGGCTCTAGAACCAAACATGATCAAGGCCCCATGGTGAACAATGCCAGCCCAAACCTTGCATCTGCCTGACCAATATCACTGTTTCTGTCTGTGAAGACCTGCTGTTGAGCTACAATATTTGGAGAGACATGAGGGAATAGAGAGCTAGATTATTCCAATCACCCATAGGACTTCTAGTTATCACCAATAATTTCCTCCATTCCCACAGATAAGTTTTACCCTAGCCTGAATATTACCTTTGTCAGCTTACTTCCCCTGTCTTGGCTGCCATTGTTCTTCAAGGAAGATGAGACATAAAACTCATCTTTCTTGAGATTGGTTTTCATTTAATGCCTTTTTTATTGAGTATAAATTGTTTTACTGTTTCTTTGTATATTCAGTAATTTTGGATTATATTCTGATTATTGTGAATGGTATATTGTAGACACTGAATGCTCAAAACTCTAGACTCCCTGGAGTGGGTGGAAATTCAAATCTTAGATCAGTTCTTTTAACCTTAGCTGGGATACTTGGATTCTGTCCTATGTATCCATGGTTGATGGATCAATAAGAGAATTGAGATGAATTTATACAATAATTTGGGGCTCCCCCTTTCTGGTTATCAGCTTTTCAGGATTCCCCCTCTCTTTGCAGTGACTGGGTAGCCCTTTCCTTCAGTGTCTCAAACCAGTAAGATTGTGAGTTTTATCAAGTTTTAGCCTACCCACATGGTGCTGCATGGGGCCTTTCCTCAGGTTAAATGTTGTAAAAGTATAGGATAGTCACTTAGTGCTGGTCCTTTGTTTAAACAGTAGAAGTCATTGCAGTTTCTGCCTGTTTAGGGGTCATTTTCTAATGCCTTCTGTATATATATATTAGAGGCCTGATGCACAAATTCGTGCAAGAGTAGGCCTTCCTTCCTCCAGTTGCCAGCACCAGCTTCCCTCCGGCCACCAGCAGGCACCTGGGTCCTGGGCTTGCCTCGCAGCCCCGGCTTCATCCAGAAGGTCATTCGAAAGAACATCCAGTCTAATTAGCATATTATGCCAACAAGAGTAGGCCCCCAGTTGCCAGCACCAGCTTCCCTCTGGCATCCGGGAACCGGGCTTCCCTCCGGCCACCAGCAGGCAAGCAGGCACTGGGCTTCCCTCGCAGCCCCGGCTTTGTCCAGAAGGTCATCCAAAAGAAAGAACGTCCAGTCTAATTAGCATATTACGCC
>NW_005354874.1:4067289-4087192 GCF_000412655.1 Myotis brandtii
AGGATGTCCGACTGCAGTTTAGGCCTGCTCCCCGCTGGCAAGTGGACATCCCCCGAGGGTTGCCGGGCTGCCAGAGGGATGTCTGATTGCCATCTTAGGCCCAATCACCCGGGGAGCAGGCCTAAGCCAGCAGGTGGTCATCCCCTGAGGGGTCCCGGAATGCGAGAGGGCACAGGCCGGGCTGAGGACCCCCCCTCCCCCCCGAGTGCACAAATTTTTTTGTGCAGGGCCTCTAGTATATATATATTAGTCCAGACCTTCTTCATTCACATTACTCTTTCTTACAGCTAGCAACTAGCTTCAAGGAAACCCCAGGGTTTGAATTTCTGAATTTCTAATTCACTAGTTGTGTTAATTGTGTGACTCAGACAGTTTTCTAAATTATAAAATGAATATAATGATCTCTATCTCATAAAATCATTACAAGTAATAAGAGAGTGGAATGTCAGTTTATTCTCTTCACCTCAGCCTCCAACTGAGCTCATAATTAATTGTCAAATATAGACTATTAAAACTATTGGAATCACATGAGGAGTTTTTGTTTGTTTATTTGTGTGTTTTTTATTTTTAATGGAGTATTGCAAGGTTTGCAGAGAAGATTCTGAAGTTGGTAAGGGATGAGGCTTGTATTTTTAAAGATCTTCCCCCATGGACTGTTTCTTAGATAAGTTATTTTGCTAATAAAATTGGTGATGATATACTTTTCTTTCCTCTACTGAAAAGATCCAAAAATTTTCTGAATAATGATTATATTCTATGAGTGAGTAATTTGCTATAGAATTTCCAGTGTCTATTTAAAGAAGAAAAAAAATAGTGCCAAAAACTATTCATAATGACAACAATAAAAGCAGTAGCATATAACTTTTTTTAAGTTTCCCATGGGATGGCAATACAAAGCCATAATAATATATACAAAAATAACTTGAGGTTTGGAGTACATAAACAAAGGTTTATTAACACAAGACCAAGCTAATGTATAATTGAGCATGAGAACCAAATTATAAATAGGTCCATAATTTTAACATGCCATTTGCTTACCCAAAACTGCTTATATCATATACATAACCCCTGTGAAGACACAGCCATAAGGTAGGCAGGGTATCATTGATTAGCTTTGGGGTTACTTGGTAGTCATTGGCCATGAGGCATAGATACAATACAGCTCCTTTTCCAAGAGTAGATATTTTCTGAAAAGGGTCTCCCTATTGTGCCTGTTCTCTTAAAAGTCCCATTACTATCTACATTCCTTGGCCACCAATAAGAGGATTAGTGGTGCCTTTCAAAGTGGATTAGTGTTCCCTATGCATTTAATTAAAGTGGGCCTCAGTCCATTATCTTTAAGAGCAAAATTGTGCCTAGAAAAATCCCTATGCACAGACATTGACTGCAAGTATGTCTCCCACTTGGATCCTTAAAGTGAACCAGTTGGCTGCAGAGTTCAGAATTTCTGGAATAACATAAATTCAGTGCTTTTTCTCCTGAGAACATAAGTGTCAGCTCTTCCATGAGTGGGAAGGAAGTGGAGAGGGTCATGTCCCTGATATAATGTGGATCTCACACTTTCTAATAATGTCCCTCTTGCAAGTCATTTTGTTAAATGGTGGTAATAATAATAATAATAATAATAATAATAAAATTAATTTTCTTCTCAATTTGATAAACTTGCAAAAGGAGAAGTCAAATCAGAATGGACTCAGGTCATTAAGCATGCTCTCATAAGACAGTACCATCTCAGGATTTGTTAGTGCCATAAACATCAGAAGAAATCATTTCATAGATGGGCTGAAAATGCTCTGGTCTGCAGCCTGGTTGCCAGTTTTTGTAGCTTTTCTTACAATAGCAAACATTTCAGCCCTGAGGCACTTTATGCCCCCAAAGTACACGTATTGCCTGACTCTTTTCATAAGGATCATAACAAATAATCACAAAACTTCTACCCCAGTGATACACAACTATGGCTACTCATTAGAATCACCTAGGAAACATTACGTGTTTATGCCTTACTCTTAGAAACTCTCATTTAACTAGTCTAAAGCAAACCCAGACATAGTATTTTCTAAAAGCACTACAGGTAGTTCTGTAACCACTGTTCTCTCCAAGTTTCTCTCTGTCTGGGGCCTGCAAAGTAAGCCTTTATGGGACCCAAGAAGATAAAGTCTTTCTTTCTTGCTTTTTGGGTTAATTTTCCTAAAGAATATTTTTATTTAGGCTAAAGAGAATATATCTCTTGCATCTAAATCTTAGTTTTCAAAATGGCAATGGACAATGTGTGAAAACGGAGCAGAGTGGCAAAGCATGTGGGAGAGGAGTCCAGGCTCACCTCATTCCTGGTACTCACTGAGTTGTACATATACTTTAAAATAAATGACAGGGGAAGGAGAAGGCCATAGTGCAGAATGCCACTGCACTCATGAACTTCTAAGAGCCCATAAGTGGTTTGTGGGCTGGTTGGGGCCAGCTGAGAGGGAAAGTCTAACAATAGAGAATCATCAAGTGAACAACTATGACTATGGACATTGGTGACCACACCCATTGTGTGAACCAAGTGATCAAGGGACTCTCTGTAGAGCTGTCTCTAACTTACTGCTTCTTTGATTGTAATAACATCAGCTAAGTCCCAGGGCATTTTCTTTCTCCCTCAGCTTCTTGGGACCCTTACTGTGACAAGTTTGAGTTTTTCTTTATCATGTGTATGTACCTCACACATACACAAAAACTTTACCCTAAAGATTGGATTGGGTTTTACAGATGTTTCCTCAAAACTGAGGCTATAAAAGTGCCTTATCTGTGAGGGCACTTGGGAACGCACAAAGGTAACACAAATGAGTTTCGACTTGAACCACTAATGATACCAAGTACCAAAATTATTTCTGATTCAAAGTTTAGCAGAAATAGCAAGACCCAGCCCAGCAATGGTCTCTCAGAAAGATCTAAGACTATCAATACAGCTCCCCAATTGCCCATTCTCTCCTGAATTAGGGCTGTTCTGGCTCAAGTTTCACATGTGAGGGTTAGGAAAAGCATCTTGTATGTTGCTTGAACAGAGGAGCCATTTCAATTATGGAAAACCTCTTTTTATACTTACCTATACCTTTATGCCTATATATCTTCATACCTTATATATGACAAAATACGAAGATAACACAAATGAGATTCAGCATCATTCACTGATCAGAGCTAGTACTAAGTTTGCTTTTGATTAGTTTACAAGCAATAGCAAGACACAGCATCTTGAAAATAAATTACATAGCTTATAAAACATTTTCCAGTGAGCTCTGGTCCATAAATACAAAAATTTAGGGCTTATCTATAGATATAAAAAGCCAATGACCAGAATGCTGTAACGACCAGAATGACCAGTTGCTATGATGCCCACTGTGGCCAGCAAACCAGCCCAATAGGGGGTGGGGCTGGCTGGCCAACCTCCCATGGCCCCTCCCCCAGCTGCTGACCCCCAATTGATCCCCCCACCACAATCAGGGGCAAGGCCCACTGGCCAATCACCTGAGACCCTTCCCCCCAGCCAGCCCAGCCCTGATCGGGCCCCAATTAGGGCAGGCCAGCTGGCCAAGCTCCTGCTGTCTTCTCCTCCCAACAGGCCTGGCCTTGATCTGCCCAGATTGGGGCTGAACCAGTTGGACCCCACCCATACACAAATTCGTGCACTGGGCCTCTAGTTTACAATAAGCAACTGACACAGACTAGGTATAGCCTAGTAAAAGGAGCTTACAGACAAGGATTCTTCTTTATATTTCTGCTGGCAAATGCTACTGGTGTGTTTTCCAGGAAGTCTGGTTACTAGTGTGTTTGCAAGGAAGTTTTTCCAATTCATCAATTTCTTTCCCAGATGTCCCAAGTAAAGGTCGAAAATAGGTGGCAGACCTGATGCTAACCTTTTCATTTTTAGCACTTATGCTTCCATATCCATTGCCATCTTGGCATTCCAAGAAACCTCTGGGGCAGACAGAGCAAGATTCTTCTTCTGAGTAGAATGGGGGAAATTCAAACTCAGAAAAATTGAGGGAGTCATCCAGAGTCTTAAAGCAAACTGGGAATGAACCAACTTGAGCAATTCAGTCCTTGTTCCTTAATGTTCTGCCTTATACTTCCCTTCATAAATCATGATTCTCAATCAAGAACAATATATGAATCACTCCTGAAATACACGCACACACACACACATATGCAGAAAAAATTCTCAGAAACACTGTTTTCAACAATGACCATTGGATAACATACTCTGTGCTTGATAAATACTGAAATCAACAAATCCTAGAGCTCTAAGCTGTGTGGGTGATGGAGGTACCAACAGATGTCTTTTTAACTACTTCTTCCAGGGAAAAGGTGGTAAGAATAATGATTTGTTCTCTTATGCACTCATTATATTTTATTATTTTTATATGAAGTATATCTTACCCATATTCATCTTTGAATCTCTGATGCCTGGCATATAGAAGACATACAGTAAATGTTTTGTTGCACTAAATTGTCTATATTTCTGGATATTCACAATATGATTTTGAAGCAGGCAGATCAGAAATAACTATCTTTACTTTGCAAATGAGGGAAAAAATGCTTAAGGAAATTAAATGATATTTTCAAATTTACAATGTGTAGGAATCTAAATCAGGGCTGATCCTAGATATTAATGAATTAAAAGAAGGTTGTACTCCCTGCCCCCTGGGTTATGTGAATATTGTGGCAGTGGCTTCTTGTCTATTTTCACAGTTACTGAACAATATCTTCATTGATTAGGTAACATTTGCCCCTAATACATTCCATTTCAATTCTTGTTATTCAAAATGCAGTCACTGAAAACCTTCTGGAACCTTGAGGTTAATGAGGTTGCAAGGTGAGGAATGAAAGCTGGGCACATAGCACCAAGATTGCTGGCAATGAATACTCATGTGCCTTGAATAAGTCCCATAACCTAATAAGCCTCCATTTACTTAACTGTAAAAGAAAAGGGCTAGTTAAAGGCTTTGTCCCTATGCCTGCTTTGAGTTCTAACCACCCATGCTAACTCTCCTCTTGCTACTTTATTTCTGTGCTATGTACCTATTTAAGTGGCTCTGAAGAAATTAGAATTACATTTTCTTTTATTTCTGATTCTTACAGCGAGGCAGTCTAACTTCACTACCTATAAAACCTCTGGGTAAGATGCATGGCCATCATCTTCAACCACCTGCTGGATTAACACAAAGCAGAGCAATGAACCTCATCTGGACTCAGGGTATGACTAACTCAGTGCTGAATCACTTTTGTGCCTTTTCATTCAATACAGAAATTGTGGGAGACCAGGAGACATATTTAATACAACTTTCACTTCAGGATAAGCCAGAAAACCTGGTGCTCCCATTGACTAACAAAAACCTGTTTGAAGTTTGCCAAAGAGATAAAGTACATATCAAAGCATTACAAAATATAAAAGAGGGAGAGAAATGAGAACTGGGCAAGAGAAAAGGGAAAGCAAAAAAAGCAGGGGCAAGAAAAGGAAGAGAAAGAGTTGATGAAGGGCTAACCTCATGCTGCGTATGTTATCCACGTAGTTGCATTCAATTTTCACCAAAACTCTGTGAAATAGACATCATTGGTATTTGGCAGGATACAAGAAGAATAAGGAGAATGAGGCTCAGGGTGGTTGCAGACTTACATCCCTCCAGGGACAGTCAGATAAAAGATATCAATCAAGTGAGAGAGGGAAAGTTGAAGTGATAGTGACAGTGGTAGAATGGTGAACTAGAGAGGGCTTGATACACCAAGAAAAATAATAATTCCACACTCTAACTAGCTAAAGCAAATATGTTTGCTGGCCAAATTCAGTCATGAACTGCCAGATTTTGACCTCTGGTAAGTGAAAGCGGGTATATAGAGGAACCACACTTCAAACGTGTGCTTTGGCCACATGGTGCTGCATTTTTCATCAGCAGAGGCCAGGATCAATTTTACCAAGGTTTCTTTTATTTCTGACTCTGTTTCTAGCAGCCCAGCAGAGTCAGCATTTCCAAATTCTGCAAGTACTCCATCATAACTTGCCCAGACTCAGTAAGTGTTGGGGGAGATGGATGCACAAGTATTATTTTTTAGGATCTTTCAGTGCTGGGTCAAGCATGGTTGGGATAAGAAATCCAACCTTTTAGGTATTCTCCTTCTGTCCACTTAGCTCGATAATTAGAGATACAGGGTGTGGTCTCCTAGAAATGCCATTGCCTAAAGTGATGATTGCCTCTCATAGCTACCATGACTCCACAAAGGATGACACAGCCTGAGCCCTGATCAGTACCCCAATCAACCTATGACTTATCCAAGAGCACTGGAGCTCTGTGATATGCCCTCTACTGGTTCAAGTTTTCAAAAATGCATGAGACTCAAAAATGTATGTGACTTGGGAATACATATTTGGGAGGCATAGCATATCTACCTAATGCAGAGAGGAAAACACAAAAATTGAGATTATATGTGGAGAAAACACATACCACAAATGAAAGAACAAGAGAAATCCTGAGAAAAACAATGAAATGAAGTGGAAGCAACCAAGGTACCAGATGGAGAGTTCAAATCAATGTTTATAAGGATGCACAAGGACCTTAGGAGAAGAATGAATGATCTCAGTGAGAATTTAAACAAAGAGATGGTAAGCATTAAAAAGGACATAGAAACCATTAAAAAACCGTCAGAAATGAGCATCTGAAATGAAGAGCTCACTAAAAGGAATCAGCAGCAGGTTAGATGAAGTAGAGGATAGATTAAGTTATTTAGAGGACAAGCTAACAGGAAAAACCCAAGCAGAGCAATAAAAAGAAAAAAAAATGATTTTAAAAAATGAGGAAAGTCTAAAGGACTCCTGGGACAACATCAAGCATATCAACATCTACATCAAAAGGGTACCACCAGGAGAAGAGAAAGAGTAAGGGACAGAGTACCTGTTTGAAGAAATAATGACTGAAAACTTCCCTAACCTGGTAAAGACACACACACACACACACACACACACACACACACACACTCCAGGAAGCACAGAGAGTCCCATACAAGATGAACCCAAGGAGACCTACACCAATGTACATCATAATTAAAATGGTGAAGCTTAAAGAGAGAGAATCAAAAGAGCAGCAAGAGAAAGATAGTTGCCTGTAAAGTAGCTCCCAGAAGGCTGTCAGCTGATTTCTCAAAAGAAATACCTTAGGCCAAAGGGATTGGCATAAAATAATCAAAGTGATTAAAAGCAAGACCCTAAAATCAAGACCACTCTATCTAGCAAGGCTATCATTTAAAATGGAAGGCAAAATAGAGTTTCCCAGACAAGAAAAAGCTAAAGGAGTTCATTGCCACCAAACCAGTCAGTATTGCAAGAAATAGTAAAGACCTTCTTTAAGAAGTAAGAAAAAAAATAAATATATAGAGAGAGGAGCATAGATATAAATAATAAAATGGCAATAAATAAGTGTCTCTCAATAATAACTTTAAATGTAAACAGATTAACTGCTCCAATCAAGACAGGGTAGCTGAATAGATAAGAAAACATGACCCGTAGATATGCTGTCTACAAAAGATCCACCTCAGACCAAAAGATACACACAGACTGAAAGAGAAGGATTGGAAAATAATATTCCAAGTGAGTGAAACAACAACAAAAAAAGCTGGAATACCAACACTTATATTAAAATAGACTTCAAAGTGAAGTTCATAACAAGAGACAAAGAAGGATACTACATAATACTAAAGGGATTCATCCAACAAGGGCATATAACACTTATAAAGACACATGCACCCAACATAGAAGCACCTAAATATACAAAGAAAATGTTGGTGGACATAAAGGCAAAGATCGAACAGTAATATAGTCATAATAAGGGATTTTAACACCCCATTGACATCAAGGAATACACTTTCCAGACTAAATATCAACAAGGCAAGAGTGACAAATGACATACTACAAGCGGTTCTCAACCTGTGGGTCACGACCCCATTGGCAGTCAAACGACCCTTTCACAGGGGTTGCCTAAGACCATCCTGAATATCAGATATTTACATTATGATTCATAACAGTAGCAACATTACAGTTATGAAGTAGCAACAAAAATAATTTTATGGTTGGGTCACAACACGGTGCTAGGAGCCTCTCCTGCCTCCTCAGCAGCACTAAGGATGTCCGACTTCAGCTAGGCCTGCTCCCTGCTGGCAAGTGGACATCCCCTGAGGGCTCCTGGGCTGCCAGAGGGATGTCTGACTGCCATCTTAGGCCCGATCCCCTGGGGAGCAGGCCTAAGCCAGCAGGCGAACATCCCCTGAGGGGTCCCAGACTTCGAGATGGCACAGGCCAGGCTGAGGGACCCTCCCGAGTGCGCAAATTTTTGTGTACCAGGCCTCTAGTTATTATTATATTAATCTTGCCCATCAAATCTTCCTGAGGATGGTCTTTCCAGGTTCACAGCTGGAAGTCCCATCCACTCTACCTTGTGATGCCCATGTGCTCTATTTGGCAGCTGGGTTGATGCCTAAATGCTGATTTCACATTATTAATTGACTCTAGTTGGCACCACGTCTATTGTCCATTCTCACAACCCTTTTAGGAGTCTCCTCTTCTCTGCCAGAAAGGCCCCACTTCCTGTCAGATGGGATGTTTGTGCGGGAGGCAGGTGGCCCAGAGCTCACGTTTGACTAGTGAGTGCTAGGCAGCCGGCAGACTTCCAACCCCAAATCCTCCTCTTTCATTAAATCAATCCTTGACCTTTTTAAGTTTTGCCTATTCATCTTTCCTCCCCCCATCAAGGGCTAGGGATTTTTTGGAATGATCCACAGTCTATGGAAGGGCTTCTTTTCCCTTTGTGCCTAAGATCCTACCCTAAAAGACCTTGCGCAGCCCTCCCTCCCCAGGGAGCCTCGGACACCCACGGGAACAATGCACTTTATTTAATTAATCTTCCTTAAGCATCGCCTTTTCTTTGTGCCAGCCTGGGAAGATCATCTAGGAAGGAGCCTCCCCCTGTGACTAATCCTCTACTTTAAAAGACTTGTGCTTAGCTGCAAAGCTACCCTTTACACACATCAGCTCACAGGAGCTGTATCTTCTCACAGGCCAGACAGCCCCCTAGGCCACGCTACTCCAGGGCTGCCATCATCCCTGAAATTAATCAAAGAGGGCCCCCTTTTACAAGCATGGCAGCAAATATCCAATTCAATTTGCTTTCACCCAAGATTTCCCAGGAGTCATGCCGAATGAGATAATCAATGATGATTATCAGGCTTGGCTTGCCTGGCTAAGCCAAAGTGTTAAAAGGAGGGAGAATTTCTGCGTCGGTGCTCACTCAAGTCAGGTGCTAATTTGGGCAGATCCATTTCTGTTCTCAGCGGCTCCGAACCGTGTGTGCTGCAATAATCACACTGGGTAGGTAAAGGCGAGGTCCTCCTACCTATGAGAAGAGAATTCATTTTTACTTCTCCTCCCACCCCAGAACAACAACAATAAAAATGTACAGAACATCTGGAGCAATAATAAGTAGGCTGTTCAAACCTATCACACCAGAGAGATTTAATTTAGACAGGCTAAACTTTCCGTCTCAGAGCCAGAGACTAGTCAATGCCTCTGCTACTAATCAAATAAAAAAGGTATTAAACTACTTGTTGCTACCATCTTAACCCTGAGAGGACTGTTTTCTGCTTGGCTGGTGGTTCTGAAAGATTACAACTCTCGGAGAAGGAAGGTGGAGGCAAATGGCTCCAAGAGGCCAAGGAAATCCTCCAGACCCCTGCCCCTCACTCCTCTCTTTCTTGCTTCTGCTAGTCCTGTACTTGCAGGCTGGGTGTGGGGGCTCCTCGGTTTTGCACATGTTTCGAAAGTTGTGGCCTCAAGTGGGAATGTGTTTATTTATTAGTTACCTGTTGCTATATAACAAATTTCCCCAAAACATAGCAGCTGGAAACAGCAAATGTATCATCTCCCAGTTCTTGAGGGACAAGAACTTAGGCAACAATCTCTGCATATAACCCCCCACTTAGGAATCACAGGCTCGCTGTAGCTTTTAAGGCCCCAGGACTTACCTTTTTTGAATTCAACGTTCCTAAGTTTCCTGTAACTGACAGTGTAAAAGGCTCAGGTGACCGCAATCCCTGGTTCTACATCCATTCGTATATAATCTTTCCACTCATACAACAAATACCTATCATCTATTTCCTAGGTGCAAAGCCCAATGGGGGATACAGAAAAGAGTCATGCATTAATTCTGCCCTTGGATTGGCTCTAGCACAGAACATAAATACGTGCAGAAATCATGAAAATTTGAAGTAGAAAGTGAAACGCCAAAAAAGGTGCCACTGATGGGAAGGCAATCTGATGATATAAAATCCTGTTGTTCACCCAACATTTTGTGCATTGATTATTCACTCTTCAAACATTTGTTGAAGTGCCATTTATCTAATGCCAGTCACTTGACATACTTTATCTCATTTGGTCTTCTCAGCCATGCACTGAGGTCACTATTATTCCAGCTTTGCAGATGGGAAGCCTGAGGCTCACGGACATTAGATGTCCTGCTCAAGCTCACACAGTTGCAGAATTGGAACCAAGGCCTGTATGCATGCTCTCTCCAGGTGCTGTCTCCACACAAGGCATGCGGAACCCTTCCTTCAGCTCTGCTAAATGTGACAGTCATTTCCAGGGAGCACACAGCTGAGCCCCTGAAAGATGCACACCCACTTTCTCTCTCACTGAAGGCCAGACCTCGGATTAGGGTAAGGAAAGTGAGGCACTGGCCTCAGGCTCAGGATTTCAGGGAGTGCCCAAAACCTCAGTAATCGAGATAAATAATATTTTAATGCAATATTTAAAATAAAACAAATCAATAAACTACAGCACTTGGGCTGACTGCTTTTTTTTAAAATAAGGTTTTGCTTGTTTTTTATATTTTTATTGATTTCAGAGAGAGGAAGGGAGAGAGAGAGATAGAAACATCAATGATGAGAGAGAATCATTGATTGGCTGCCTCCTGCACACCCCACACTGGGAATCTAGCCCGCAATCTGGGCATGTGCCCTAATCAGGAAATGAACGGTGACCTCCTGGTTCATAGATCGACACTCAACCACTGTGCCATGCCAGCTGGGCTGTAAACAAGGTTTTATTGCACTTTATGTGTCAAAACAGGCTTCATCCACTGGCCCAGCATGTTTCATTTGTGGAAAAGAGACTTTCTTTGCTTTTTTTAGACTGGAAGACAGAGCAATTGAAGTCAGTGCATCCTATTCTGGTTGCTCTAAGTCAAGTTCATGAGACAAACAATTAGAATCAAGCTGAGAAATTAAACTAGTGCAAGGAATTTCACTTTCCTCTCTGGACATATTCACGCACAGATTACCCAGGACGATTGGTAACCAGGACAGCACAAGACACACCAATAGAAGTGGGGAATCACTTGGCATAAATGCCAGTTTGGGTTTGTAGAAACTAATGAATGGATGTATGGATGGATGCGTTTACTCTAGGCTTCGTTCTAATGTTCTTGACTCGGAAAAGTCACTGCTTCATGTGGGTTGGGTCTCGTAGAATCACAAATTGTGACACCAGAAGGCAGATTCTTACTAAGAGCCCGAGTGGCCCTGATGTGATTTTCCGACATGAACAGGAATAAGAAGCCAGCGGTTGGAGAAGTGGGCAAGAGTAACCAAAAGACTAGAGGGCAGTGCAGAGAGCTCAAGTTCCAATTTCGGGAGAGATTAATTCTACCATGGGGCATGCACAGAGAGGGACTTGGTGCCACATTTCCACGCCACCTCTCCACCCACCCCTCGCCCCATAAATGTGATGGGAGCTGTAGTTATTTTTAACACACAGACCTGCAGCGGCCTGGACTCCTCCATCGGTACACATGCAGTGACTCCAGCACCGGCACCCAGCAAGTATTAATGGGAAAGAGAGTGCTGGGGCCTCCCACAGCCATTTTTAACTGTGGACATTATTGCTCAATTTTGAGCTGCATCCAGGGACTCGTAAGAGGAAGACATAATGCTTGTTTGTGGAACTTTTATAGCTAATTGACATTTTTTCAGTGCTCCCCTGACAGCTGTAGTTCCTCCTGATTGGAAGGGTCGTGGAAAGCATCAAGTTGTGCACTGTCTCCAGATGGGGCCATATTTCTGATTTATCACTGGAAAAAAATAAATAAAAAGCCATCAAAATAAACACACTCACAAGTGATAAAGAGGAGCTGAAGTGATTGGCAAAAGCAGTTCTCTTTGTTCAAAATGATGCATGCTATGTTCATGCTAATTGAGGATGTTTGACTATCTGGGGCTGTCGGATTTCCTCCCTTCTTGGGAACATTTTCCTCCCTTCCATATCTGCTCTTTGCTTGATGGAGAAATGGGAACCGAAGCAAATTCCTCCTCTCCCAGTCTATGTGCCCTTTGGAGCTGGTTCCCAGACTGTCCTTAGTGCTAGCAGTAGAAGTCAGTGCATCCTATTCTGGCTGCTCTAAGTCAAGTTCATGAGACAAACAATTAGAATCAAGCTGAGAAATTAAACTAGTGCAAGGAATTTCACTTTCCTCTCTGGACATATTCACGCACAGATTACCCAGGACGATTGGTAACCAGGACAGCACAAGACACACCAATAGAAGTGGGGAATCACTTGGCATAAATGCCAGTTTGGGTTTGTAGAAACTAATGAATGGATGTATGGATGGATGCGTTTACTCTAGGCTTCGTTCTAATGTTCTTGACTCGGAAAAGTCACTGCTTCATGTGGAATGAGTTCATTTGAGAACATTATTTTCAGGATAGAACAAGTCTTTTCATCCTGCTTCCCTCGTTGTCTCAGTGATTGAATCCTAAGTCGGAAGAAGGGTTCTTATTGGCCCAGGTGATATACCATCTCCAAAGCAATCACTGTGGCCAGGGCAATGCATGGCTCTGATTGGCCAGCCTAGGTCACATACCTATGGAGGCTGGGAAGGGGTGGCTTCGCTCCATTGAAAGATGGGCTGAGAGAAGCGGGGTCGGGGATACACACAGGAAAATCTGGAGGCTGACACGAGAAGAGTGTAAGGATGCTGTTCTGGTCAAAACAACTGATGTTTGTTGCTCTATTGGCTATTATAAAAGGACAGTTTTCTAGAATGATTCAATGTCTGAAAGTTTTAGAGTCCTGGGTTCCCTGGGAAAGAGACTGAGACAGAGAATTGGGTGCAGGTGGCTTGTTGCAGAGCCCTGTAAGACAGCATCAGGGAGGGAGGGAGGGAACCTGGATGTGTTAGAGGAAGGAGTTGGGCTGTCATGAAGTTCCAACAGCAGCCTCAGCCCATCCCACAGAGAGCTCAAGAGCCCAGATGGCCCTTCCAAGTTACCCTGAACCAAGGCAAGGAGCCAGCCCTTTGTACCACCTGCATTGAGCAGCCAGTGGCGGTGGACTGCCCCTAGGGCAGTGGTCGGCAAACTGCGACTCACGATGCACATGCGGCTCTTTGGCCCCTTGAGTGTTGCTCTTCCACAAAATACTGACTTCTGCGCATGAGCCACGAAGTTTCAATCACACTGTACATGCGTGCCCACACGTGGTATTTTGTGGGCCTAGGGAAGTATCCCAGTGTTGGGGGAGGAAGCTCCCTTCAGTCAAGGGAAGCAATTCTTAGGGGAGGGGCTCAGCTACCAGCCATCACTAGGCAATATTCCCAGCATCAAGGGCAGGGGTGGGGAACCTTTTTTCTTCCAAGGACCATTTGGATATTTATAACTTCATTCGCGAAATATAATTCACTTAATATAAATTTATGTTGCTATGAAAAAAGCTCCCAGATTTATTGAATTTCGAGTCCTGCCTGCAATTGCCTTGGCAGGGCCAGACCAAATGATTTTGTGGGCCGTATAAGGCCCGAAGGCCGGATGTTCCCCACCCCTGATCTAGGGAAATGGGTGACTCATACTGGAAGGGAGGTCTGGGAGCAGCACCAGGATGAAGTGATAACAGTAATGTGAACGAGTAACTCCTCTGAATGTGAGGCCAAGGGTTTCCGAGTCTATTTACCCTGGTACCAGCCACCAGCATGGCTTGAGTGCACCGATGTCAGGGAAGGAGGTGGGCAGCCCTGCAGACAGGCTGAGGCATGCGACAGTCTGGAGCTCTTCGCGCTGAAATGATGGGGAAGAGCACTTTCCATGTGCTAATTTCATGCTGGTTTCTTTTTGTCATACATGGGATTCTTTGAGTATCAGATGATGAGAATGAAGCATCTGTCATTAATACTCTATAATTAAGGGGGGTGGAGATACAAGGAACCTAAATGCTGGTTCTTGGGGCTTCGTGTTAAGAAAATCCATTCCAAAGTTGGATTACAGAAACGGCACTAATAGCTAAAGAAAGGAGGACACACGGCTTGTGCTTAACCAGTTCAAGGACAAGAAAAAGAGTAGTTGTTCAAAAGTGAGCCCCAGGGGTGAGCAGAAGTGTATTTCTGAAAGTGTGTCAAGGGGAAATTGATTCCCAAGAAGAGGTAGGAAATTGAGGGAAAGACTTAAAATGTGTAATCACAGAACTAGTCTAATTTTTTAAGCCTTTTTTTTTAAAGGAGAATCACAAAGAAATCCAGAGAATTAGGTATAAACAAGGGTGAGCAGTACTAAAACAAAGAGCCATGAGAAAACATGGTAGCACAACCAACTGTGTGTGGTTTCTAAGGGGGAATGAGGTGAGAAACAAGTCCTCTCATTTGCCCTCTGCTGTTTACCTTTTTTTTTTTAAAAAAGTAAAAGAATGGGTACCCTAAAATTGAAAATAAAACTGCGTGTGTGTGTTCATGTGTGCATATGTTTACATTCTTCTGAGAAGTCCTGTGGATTTCACCAGATCTTTAAAAGTGACCATAATTGCCAAAATATGTAAGAAAGAATGTTTCAGCTCAAATAGCGACTCTAGTGAGTAAACAATTATCACAGGAAGAGAAAAAAAATAGGAAATACATTTATTTCCATTTTGACTAGATTTTTCATTTTCATGGTTCAAAATAGAGTATTCAGAGAAGTTTCCTTCCTTCCCCTACCCACATCATCCTAATTTTCCTCCACAATGCTAATAATGTTACAGTACTTTACCCTCATCCACTGAAAATAACTTCCAAAACCCCCTACTGGTGCCTAAAACGGTGAATCATACCAAACCCTACAGATATTATGATTTTTCCTGTACATACTTACATACCTATGATAAAGTTTAATGTATAAATTAGGCACAGTAAGAGATTAACAACAATAACTAATAGTAAAATAGAACAATTGTAATAATATACAGCAGTGGCAGTAATGTGAATGTGGTCTTTCTACCTCTGATAATTCATCTGATAAGGACAGCTACTGAGTGAATAACAAGCAGCATGGATCCGCTGGACAAAGGATTGATTGATGTCCCAGGGATGGAGTGAGATGGTGAGAGGTTTTATCACACTACTCAGAATGGTGTGCAATTTAAAACTTATGAATTGTTTATTTCTGAAACTTTCCATCTAATATTTTTGAGCTGCACTTGACTATAGATCATTAAAACCACAGATAAGAAGGGACCAGTGTACCAGTTTTTGTGCAACTTCCCAAATGTATTCTCTATATCTTTATGTATATGTGTGTGTACATTTTATAGGCAAATGTATATCAATATACACATATGGGATGTACTAATATATGTAGATAAAATATGTATTACATTAAAATGTAGATTTATGTATTCATGAATGTATGTATGCTTTTACCCAGAGAGTAGTGTACTATAGACAGTATTTTCTACTTTCTTTCACTTAATATATTCCTATTGAGGCATAAAAATATTCCTCATTATTTCTTAAGGCTCTTAGTATTCCTACTCATGGATGAACCATAATTTATCTAACCAGACCCTCAATTATAATCATCTTGGTTATATAAACATATGTTAATATTATGGTGACTAAAGAAATAAGCTTGACCATGCATAAATTTGTACATGTAAAACTATGTGGAAAATAAGTTCCAATAAATTGAATTGCTGGGCAAAACGGTATGTTCATTGGTAATTTGATAGATATTGCCAAATCACTCTTTAGTCTGTACTAATTTAAACTCCCTACAGCAACATATGAGGGTGCCTATTTCCTCACACACTTTGCCAACAGAATGTATTAAAAACACTCGTTCTCTTTCCCAGGATAATAACTGAGAAATATATTTCAATTTTACTCTGTGTAATTTTATTCACATTTCTTTTATTTTGATAAAGTAGCACCTTCTAATATAAATACTATTGTATTTACTTTTTTGTGAGCCATCTATTTATATACTTTCCCATTTTTCTATTGGTTCATAGGAGATCTTTATATATTAAGGTAATCATCTCTTTGTTTGAGATGTGCATCAGAATGAGGTTTAAGTAGCCATCAGAATGGATAAAAAAATGTCAACTATATATATTGTCCACAATGAGTGGAAACATACAAAAAGAGCAGAGAAAAAATGAGAAGGGATTAGGATAACTAGACTAAAAGGAAGAAAAAGCCAGGGATTCCTGAGAGTTAAAATTGAAAGTTGTAAGAAAGATATAGAGATATCCTGTGGAATAGGAAATGAGACATGCATCAGTTAAGATATGCTAAACAGCTGCCATAGATATACCCAAAAATGCAACAAAGCAAATATAGTAGCAATTTATTTCTTGCCCAGTAGTTGTCTGTGGCAGGTGGCTCTCCTTAATATGGTAATTCAAGGACACACATTCTTCCCCTAGGATCTTGTCCTGGTCCATACCCACTCATGGAAAGAAAAGTATATTCAAAAGCAAGTGGTTCATACCACCTCCATTTATATTCCATTGGGAGGAAGTAGTCACAAATCTATACTTAGCTTAGATATAAAGAGCCTCCTGACTGGGTAGCCATTTCTCAGCTACAACTCTATAACTATAAATAAAAGTGGGGAAATTTTTTTAATGAACAGCTGGCCAGCTCCACTACAACTGCTGAGAGACACAAAGGGATAGATCTGGTACCCACAACTCTGAGAGATGGGGGCAAAAGGCATTAAGAGTGAGTAGAAGCCCTTACCTAGCTTAGCAGCCCAAAATCTAAGTGATCAGATGCTTGGAGCCTGCCCTGCTATCTGCTGTGTCACTATTCTCTCCTCAGCGTCTAGAACAGTGCCCAGCACATAGCAAGGGCTTAATAGTGATCTGTCCAATAAACAATTTTACACCAAAGAGGAACGAAGCTGAGGCCAGAAGTGGGGTGCTACACTGCCTGTCGAGGTGTACTTTGTGGGGAGAGTCACAAGGCAGATGACAGAAGCTCAAGTCCTACTTTGTTTTTCCAAACCCCTCCTTAGTGTTGGCCTCTGGGATCTCTTGTTTGATTTGGGGACTTTATAGCATCAAAGTCTGGGCTCCATACTTCCAAAGAAGTTCAAAGTGGTTTGTTATCAATCCTCACACTTTTAAAGGCTTCTCTCCAAAAGTCTTGGGTTTTAGTATGAGCAAGAAGTAATTTTGATTATTTTTTATTACTTTGCATGTCTTCAGCTCCTCCTCCTCCCAAATTCCTGTCCTAACCTGCAGGGAGCACCAGACTCAGACAGAGCACGAGATTGGGGCATTGCCATTCCCATTCCTTTCCCTCGAGTACTTTGTTCACATTAAATAGCATGAGAAGCAGCCATCGGGTTAAATTAAATCCATTTGTATTTATTGTAGCCTCAGGACCCAATTCATGTAGACTGAAATTCATACCATTTGTAGGACTCCTCTGGCTGTGGGGGCGTCCCTGACATGGCAATGTGTTCCAAGCACAGCAGCCAACCGAGGGGCCACTGTCTTGCCAGGAGACCTGCCTCAGAAATTTTAATTTTTAAATTTAAATTGGTATGCTTTACACAGAGGAAGTCATTAAAGCTGCATGAAGCTAAACAAAACAAGCCCAGGCATAGCTTGTGGCAGACTTGATGTATGCGGTAATTATGTCAGGATTTCAGCAGGGTGAGGAACAAATAGAGACATAATCTTGGTTCTGCTCACTGCTCTCTTGGGCAGGTAAAGCTTGGGGACCACTAACCATTGATCCTGGCCAGGTGGGCCTGGTGGGGACCAGTCAGCAGAAAGTGGGAAGAGAGCAGTGGAGATTTCAAGGCACATACGGTGTCCAGAGTGTGCTTGGCTTCTGGTGTGCATCGTCTTATTCAACCAGCAAAACCTCCTAGGAGTCTCTCTCCTCACCTCATAGGCAGTGTACCTGATATGAACGGCTCTACAAATTACGGATGCGAAACAGCTGCAATTCCCTTCTCAAAATCCAATCTAATCAGCTGAATTCAGAATGTTTCAGATTTAGAAAAGGTAACACAATGAATTGACTCAAGATTATGACTTGCCATCAGGAACTGAGATGGAACCCAAACATTGAACAGAAATATATCTGCAGGAAAACATAAGAATATTCTCACCAAGAGGAACCAATGAAAATTATAAATACTCTTACATCACTTCAGGTCAGGTGTTGCTACCTAATGAGACTGCATTAAATTTTGATGGGAGAAAAGGGGGGAATTTCTGATTTCAGAGCATTCTTGAATTTAGAATCATGAATAAGAAATTATGGACCTCTTTGTTATCCAATCATCTATCAAAGGGCATTTCGGTTGTTTCCATGTCTTGGCCACCAATTTAATTTAGAAAATATGGACTTTATTTATTTTATTTTCTATGCCATTTCCTACCTTTTTTTTTTTTTCATTTCTCTCTGCCTCTCTTCCTCTCCGTCCTTTAGTCCACCCATCTTTAAATTACCAGTGTGTTCTCTGAGATAATAATAGGTCTTGTTTCTATCAACAATCACCTCCCTGCCCTAACCGGTTTGGCTCAGTGGATAGAGCGTCGGCCTGCGGACTCAAGGGTCCCAGGTTCGATTCTGGTCAAGGGCATGTACCTTGGTTGCCGGCACATCCCCAGTAGGGGGTGTGCAAGAGGCAGCTGATCGATGTTTCTAACTCTCTATCCCTCTCCCTTCCTCTCTGTAAAAAATTAATAAAATATATTTTTAAAAAAATCACCTCCCTTCCCATTCTAAACAAACAAATTGACAAGCAAAAACATTTCATGATCAAATGTTTTGAGGAAATTTGGGCGGGGTGGGGGGTGGAATCCTTCTTTAAAAGACTGCATTAATTATTGGAAATCTCAACGTTATAAAATGTCTTGTAAATTTCCAAAAATAGAGCTTTGACCACAGACAACAATGGTGGGCTGTTAGAGACAGAGCCCCTTTCTTAAATGATCCATAGTGTGAGTTCCCAGTGCACATGGTTCTTCCTTAGCCCTCTCTATCTCCAAAATTTCAGGCTAGCCCATATATTTACTTGGGAAAAATTAGCAGAAACTTCTAAGGATCCCTGTAGTAATGCTGAAAACTGATTCTTAAGTTTGTCCAAAAAGATCCTATACTTTTGGGATCTTTTGATGCTAATATTATAAAATTCTTAATTACATATAATAAAGTAGAGTTACTTTATTAAAGAAAAAACTGAATTTGTCTACTTATTTTCACATTTTATGTGTCACAAATGACCCAATGTATCACAAATGACTCAATGATTTTAAAATAGGGTATATCACATTTCCATAAGCAATTTATCACCAGCTTTAGGGGCGACGAGTTGTTCTAATATAGATTCTGGTTGAGAGCACAGATTCATTCAATGCTTTGGTAAGTAATATATTTACATCAACAATACTGGGACTTATTATCAATTTTAGGGTCCCTCATTTTTGGAACAACAGCATTACATGTGAGGAACACAGATACATAGTCATACACAATCTGGGGCAACTTTTCATGAATATAGCTAAAATAAATAATCAAGAAGTATGGAAAGCAGAATGCTTTTGGGGTTTGGTTTTTAAAAT
>NW_005354874.1:4087862-4111902 GCF_000412655.1 Myotis brandtii
ATTAATAATATTATACTTTAATAATGGCATCATAATAATAATATTAGCTACCACTAAATGTATGTTAAATTTGCACATACTATTAATAAGCTACTTACTTAATTACCTCACTTAACTCTTATAAATCTCATACAGACTCTCCATTTTGCAGTTGAGAAAACTGAGAGAGCAGAAAGATAAAGAGCCTTCCCCAAGGTCACACAGCAGGTGGATGGTGGAGACTACTATTCAAACTCAGAATAGTTCTAGGGCCTGCATGTTCCACCAATAGGCTATTCACATTCTCTGGAACCTGCTGTTTTCACTTAATTTTTCATATTTATACTTTTATGTCAATAAATATAAAATGTTGAAGGCTGCATTGCATTTTACTGTAATAGAGGCACCATAATTTATGAAGCTATTGCTGTATTTATAAGCATCATTTCAGTTGTGTCCCAGTGTTTTTGTTACAGTACTACAATGAGTATTCCTGTATATTTTTGTACATCTTCTGATTATTTTTATAGATTTCAAAATATCTTTGTCAGATGTCTATTGTTATATAACGCACCATCCTAAAACATAAGACCTTATAATAGCAACAATGTATATTTTTCACAATTACCTGGGTTGACTGGGCTCAGCTGGGCAGTTCTTCTGCTCCAGGAGGTACTAGCTGAGATCACACGTATAACTGCAGTCTTCTGGAGGGTTGGCTGGAGCTAGAACATCTGGTATCTCTCACATGTCTTGTAGTTGGTACTGCCCATCAGCCAGAGTCTCTCTCCAAGTGGCCTCTCCAGTTGTGTAGCCAGACTATTTTACATGGTGGCTCAGAATTCCAGGTGACAAAAATGCAAACTGCCAGTCATCTTAAGGCCTAGCCTCTGAAGTTATACACTTCATTTCTGCTGCATTCTATTGATCAAGGAGAGTCTCTAGGCAAGCCCAGATATCTGGTAGGAGGATGGTATTCACATTGCAATGGGGCATGTGAGATGGGAAGAATTCTGGTCACCTTTGCAAACAATCTACAGATAAGTCAAAGTACATGGAAAGTATGAAGACTTTTGACAAATACTGACCCCCAGAGTATTATACCAGTAATAGCAGATAGAACCTGTCTCTTTTATATGTTCATTAGTAGGCTAGTAGATGACTAGTGGTGACTTCATTTAATTTTATATTTCTAGTAAAATTAATCAGCTGTTCATTGACCAATTTCTTTTGTTGGTGGTAATACCATGTTCATATTCTTTGCCATCGTAAAAATCAAACAGTTTCAAAAAGCCATTTAAAAATGGATTGTGTCCCTGTTATTCATTTGAAAGAACTCTTTACATATGTTACTAAATCTTTGTAAACATTTTTTCCAGTGTGTTTTACATTCTTTATGATGCAAACACCATTTGCATCCTTTCATACCAGCATCCCTGCCACATTCAGGCCCAGCTAGTCTAGCTTCTCCTGTGGCCACTTTCTCAGGCACAACCTCAGGGCAAGTTTCTGGACCGACCACCCACCCTGTGAAGTACCTAAAATGCTGGCTTAGAGCGCTTGCTGAGAGCAATGTGGTGGGTGACTTGACTCATTGTGGGCTGTTTCTGGAGTCAAAAGTTCCCATCAATCATGTTGGATCTTTTAATAGTTCAGATCTGGAAAAAGGAACAGCAAGCTTAGGGCATCTCAGCAGAGTTATCACAGCCAACCAAGATTTCTCATCATCTGGTGGGGAACCAAGGTAAGCGGCATTGAGAGCGTTCCTGTTTTCTTCTGTGCTTGAGGAGCTGTACCTGGAGACAATCAGCTTCCCCTCACCAGCTGCAGAGCCAGGTCCGCAGAAGTCAGGCTTGTTGACACTTTTTCAGGTTTGAAGCAGATTCAGCTGCGGCTTGATGGCTTGGAAGCTCTGAATTGCCAGTCACGCCTTTGTGATGGGTTTTTGATGCTGAGGCTACAGTCCCCAGCTATGCAATCAAATACTAGCCTACCTGTTGCTGTGACTGTATTTTGCTGATGTCATCAAAACCCTAATCAGTTGAATTTATTTATTGTATTAGGAGTCTCTGCCAGTGTAGGGGCAGGGGCTATGTGGGAAATCTCTATACCTCCCTCCCCCCCAAGTTTGTTGTGAACCTAAAACTGCTCTAAAAAGTAGTCTTTATTTGAAAAAACCCTTATGAGATGATACACTTTTACCAGGAAAGCTATCTGTGACCTCTTCAGTCTTGTCTAAGGCCCCTGGTAAAATCCATGAGTTAGATTTAGGTTCATTTTCTCTGTCTTGCTACTGGTCCAGGATTTAGAATGATAATTTTGGCATTTCCTTCAAGGCATCTGCTTTCCATTTGAGTTTCAGCAAATTTTTAAAAAATATTTTAGTACCTTAGAGATTTTCCTCAAATTTTCAGGAGCACAGCATGCAATAAAAACAATGTTTTATAGAAGTTCTTACTTCCAGTTAGTATTCGAAACAGAGCTTATTTTTGTGTTATTTATTAGTTAATGTATTATTTTCTATACAAACAACTGCAAACCTACATTTTCCCACCCTTAGAATTCTTCTAGAAGTGCAAATCGTTCAGATTTTTCATGTTGCAGCCTTAAAACTCTGTGCCCAAAATGCCATGTTTTGAATTGACTGATGACCTTTTAGATGACATTTTTTAAAAAAAATATTTTTATTGTTTTTTAAGTTTATTTTTTATTGTTGACAGTATTCTAGATATCTCTCATTTTCTTCCCCTTTACTCCCTTCCTCCAAACCCCTCTCCCCAGGTCTTCACTACTCTATTGCCCATGTCCATGGTCAGTTGGCTTTTAGTAAGGGAGGGTTTCTTGGATAACTTGGGGGGCTTGACTGAATCCATTGGAATGTCTTAAAAAAGAGCTAAGATTTCTGAGAGAGAGAAGAAATTCCATTTGTGGGCAATAGGTTCAAGGCATGCCTGTGGAGTTCCATTCTACTTGTGGCCTCCCTTCATTGTTGCTGCCCTATGGATCTCAGACTTGCTTAGCCAGCCCACAACCACATAAGCGCCTTCTTTGGGAGACAATCTGAGCTCACTAAATCCACCCCAGTGGTCAGGATGCCTTCGCTAGTCCTGTACTCAGGGACTCCATGGGCCTGAGTTTTAAATTCGGTCTCTTGGTGGAGCAGTGAAGGGAAAGAGCAGAAAGGAAAGAATAAGTACAAGAAAGTAAGCTTCAGGGGCTGGGCCAATGCTAAGCCTGCTGAGGGCTGAAGGGGATGTGCGGAAGGACAGATGGACTTGATTGAGGGTGGGTCATACAAGACGAGATGAGTGAGAGTCCAGAGTTGAACTGGGGCTGTGGGAAGACTCTCCCTAAGGCACTACAGTTCCGACCTTCCTCACCCCACCTCCTTTTCATTGTACACCTGGGCCATCTCTGCCTGACGTTCCTTACAAACCTCTGGCTGAGCATCCCTCCTGGCCTCTGCCAAACCACACCCTCCTCTCCCTCCAAAATCTGATTTCATGCTCCACTGTGCCATGACAGTCCCCAGGCTGGGGCCATCTGGCTGCAGCTTGCTGTTTCCAGACTTCCTAGAAACTCCATTGTCTCCTCTTTCCCACAGACACACACGGGCACCCACGGCATCTGGGATGTCTGTGAGCTGCTGGTTATGAACCTTTCCTTTGCTATCTGCTAGGGCCCTTTACCAGAACAAGAAATAACAACCATTTAAGAGCCTAGAAGCATCTCTCACCTTTGGGGTTTGGGAGTAGCACCTCCAGGCTGTTCCTGTTAGTAAAGGTGGTCGATCAACCCAAAACCTGACATTTCCTTTTCTCCCGAATACTAAGAGTACTAACAAGCCTGACTTCACTGCAGGCTGTTGAATGATGTTCTCCTGAGGTGCCCCAGGCTGGGCTCTGAAGCTGGCGAGGGGAAGCTGATGGTCTCCAGGTACAGCTCCTCAAGCACAGTCAGTGCAGGGACTCGGCAACAAGCCTAACTAGCTGTCCCCTCCACCCCCTGATTCCCCATGATGAGAAATCTTGGTTGGCTGTGATAACTCTGCTGAGATGCCCTAAGCTTGCTATTTTTTCCCCAAGATTTAAAACTATTAAAAGATCCAACATGATTGGGGGGAAGGTTTTACTCTAGAAACACATTTAACAACCATGCATCATACCTCTGTGGACACGCACTTTTTCTTTCTTTCTCTATACAAGCTGCCCCATCTAAGGCTCCCATCACCTGTGGTCCCTAATTTTTTTCACTTCTTTCACCTTCATCCCTCTAGTCTAGTGGTTCTCAACCTTCTGGCCCTTTAAAATAGTTCCTCATGTTGTGACCCCCAACCATAAAATTATTTTCGTTGCTACTGCATAACTGTAATGTTGCTACTGTTATGAATCATAATGTAAATATCTGATATGCAGGATGGTCTTAGGCGACCCCTGTGAAAGGGTCGTTCGACCGCCAAAGGGGTCGCGACCCACAGGTTGAGAACCGCTATGTCTAGTCAATTTCCAATCAGTAGCCTGAGGAATACTTTTAGACCATTAGTCATCATTACCCCAAGCCCCAAATACACACAAATTCAACTCATTAACCATTGAAAATGCCAGGCACTGAGCTAAGGGAACTATCAGTGACCAGAAGACTGTGGTCCCTCTCCCAGAACTCACCATATAAGAGGGAGTCAGACAGTTGTTAAATGTCCTATATTTCCCACTGAATTCGGGATGAAGTCTCACCTTTTACTGGGGGCTTTTCTTTTTCTTTTTTTCAATATATATATATATTTATATTTGTTGATTTCAGAGAGGAAGGGAGAGTTAGAGAGAGAGATAGAAACATCAATGATGAGAGAGAACCACTGACTGGCCACCTCCTGCAAGCTCCCCACTGGGGACCGAGCCCGCAATCGGGACATGTGCCCATGACCAGAATCAAACCCAGAACCCCTCAGTCAGCAGGCCAATGCTCTACCCACTGAGCTAAACCAGCCAGGACACTGGGAGACTTGACCCTAGCAGCATTGGTGTTTACCCTACCCCTCCCTGCAATCTCACCACACTGGCCCCTAGTACACAGAGCTTCCTCTCCTGTGAGCATACTGTCCCACACACCTGGACAGCCCCTCTGTCACTTTCCCGGTGCATCCCAGGTATGTCCAAGTGAGTTCCCATATCTCGCCTCTAGAAGTCTTCCTGGAGATTAGGAGGGTTGGAAAAAACAACTCTGAATTTCTTTTCCTATAGAAAATATGCTGACCAAATCTGGACCAATGGCCTTTTAGCCACAAGATGGTGGAACCACTTCAAACACTGATAGGGCCAGGGCTTGGGAGGGAAACAGCAAGGAGGGAGGGAGAGCGAAGGGAGAGTGGTAGGGAGAGGGGAGAGGGCTCCGGGACTAGTGTGGTGGGAGACCCACCATCCCCATCATCAATTTCACAACTTCTCTTGAGCCCCTGCTGTATGTTGAATGACCCATGGGCTGGACCTTGCCATCTGCATGCTGACAAGCTGGTGGGAGGAGACAGAATTGCAAACAAGCCCAGGTCTCCATTCTAGTCAGGCCCTGAGGGGCCTAAGCTCACCAACTGGATTTTGGAGACTAAAGTTTGTTTTATTTTTTCTCTCACAGACCTATGCTAGCTGTCTCCTTTACAAAGGAAAAAGAACCAAGCATTATAGGAATAGTCACTCTGCCAACATGCTTTATTGAATAAGGCATAATTTATATACAGTAAAATTCACCTCTTACAATGTACAGCTCTGTGAGTTTTGAAAACACATACAGCTGTGTAACCACCTGCACAATCAACATATATAACAGTCCCCTCACCCCAACATTCCCCTCTGGTGGCCTTTCATGGGCACCTCCTCTCCCATCTCCCTCATGCCCAGACCCTGGCAACCACTAGTCTGTTTCCTTTTTCTGTGATTTTGCCTTTGCAAGGTTGTCATATAGATGGAATCATATAATAATTATGTTAAAAAATTATTATTCATTTTTTGCTTGATCTAATTCTATAGTACTTGTTTCCCACCTTCTGTGCTGTAATTTCTTTGATCACCTCTGTATCAGAAATGATGTAGCATCATCTTTAGAGAGGATAGGAAGACACACTTTCCTCGGAGTCACAACTTGCTACTGGCAATGCCACATCTTGTGGGCAGGTCCTAGGAGAGCTCTTTGACTGCCTGCCCAACACCAACCCTCAGGGCCTTGGACTTGGCAGGGATGGTGCAGCTCAGCTGGATCCATGTCCTCCACCCTCCCCACCCCCTCACCCCACCCCCACTTTGCAGCTGCTGGCCCCACCAAAATGCTGGCAGGGCCACCGGTCCGGGGGGGCTGATCCCCAAGCCGGGACTGAGCTGTGCTTCCTCCCAGGTCTGCAGAGGAGAACCCAGGGACCTGGGAGGGAGCCTGTGCATGGTAGGAGACTTACCCTGAAATGTCTTCCCAGAAAGTCTGTCTCTGCCTTTGAATCTCCCTTAGGAAGCAGGGGTTCTTCAGGAGGAGCAATGCCCCCAGCTTTAAAAGATGCATCCCTCTGCTCACAACTCTTCAACACTGGGGCACAAGGAAGGCCATCAGGCCATTCTGTGTGCTCTCTCAGTCCTTCTGAAACATCCATTCTAGCTCAAGGGAGGAAGGGGGAGCACAACACAAATGAATAGACTCTGAACTGGAGATTTTTGTGATAAGGGTGATGGAGGAGGAAGATGAACCTAAGTGCTTGAACAAATTTTCTGAATTACCTATATTTTGCCATTTCCAAGTAGATTGATGGCTAATTATAGAGACTGCTTGAAATATGTTTTATCTATTCAGACTCCCCCTTCTGAAAAACCTCACTTTATTTGAGTTCCCTTAAATGTGTAGGTATGATGTTGGCTTGTCTCCACTGATCAGCCCTGTGACAGCATATAGCTCAGATGGCAAACTGTTACCACTCCTGCTCCTGGCACCTTTCCAGGATGCAGCTCTCAGCCACTGTCGCCCCCCACACTGACGAGCCAATGGTCTGTCATTGGCACCAGGAACTATAATGAAAATAAATGAAGTTCTTCAAGCTTCCCGGACAGTATCCATCTTAAGAGGAAGGCAGACAAACACCAGCCCAACTATTGTGGGCTGGCTGGAGGGGTAAGATATAGAAGCAAGCAAGTATTAAATGTTCATTTCACTTCTTGGGGATTTTATTATGCATTTAGATAAGTTTGAGCCCCACAACCAGAAGGCTTTTCTATGCCATCAAAGTTATTTCTTGTGATTCTGGAATCTTTGGCCAGTTGTCTTCCAGAATGGCTTTCTTTCCTGCCTCCTCCACTCACCAACCCTGCCCACTCCCCTTTGATCTACCTCCCAATATAAATGAGCAGAAAAAAGCTCAAATGGACCCAGCTGGTGTGGCTCAGTGGTTGAGTGTTGACCCATGAACCTGGAGGTCACTGTTCTTTTCCAGGTTGGGGGCTTGATCCCCAGTAGGGGGCATGCCGGAGGCAGCAGATCAATGACTTTTTCTCATCATTGATGTTTTTATCTCTCTCTCTCCCTCTCCCTTCCTCTCTCTGAAATAAATAAAAACATATTTTTAAAAATTTAAAAAAACAAAGAGCTAAAATGGAAATACAACCTTGGAATCCATGGCTGAACAGACCTGGCCTCCGCATTAGAAAAGTAGTCACACAGAAGGGCCAAACAGAGCCTGGGAAAAACAACACTGACATGACACCTGTCCCGCTTATGCTCATGGGATTTTAAATGTCTTCGGGAAGTAGCTATTCCCAAGTTCAGAGGTTCAGAACAGCCAGGAAAACAGCCTTTTCAGGTCAGTGAAGGTCACTGTCATGGTCCAGTGCCAGGAATATTATGCCTGATCTTGCCTCTCATAGGGATAAACACAGAGAAGTAATTTCTCAGGTGAGTCGCCCTTCAGATCTCACCAGCAGAAGGAATAAAGCTTCCCACCTCGAATGAAGAGTCCACAGGGAGCAGATGTGATTCCAACACAGATTGTGAGGGTGCTGTTTGCAGGTGCAGAAAGACCGCTAGGAACGACCGCATTTAATTAACAGCCTATAAACCTTGGGTCCTCACACCCTTGACCATAAAGCTTGCTCCCCTGCCAGATGCTCGAGAAACACCCTCATCTATGCCTGAAGGGCCCAACCAGACTTCAGCTCAGCCTTCCATGGCCATGGAATTACAATCAATCCTCCCAAATCCATTTTCAGAGTCACCAAAGGAATTTTCTTGGTCACTTAAGGGAAGAATAAAAAAATAACTAGTGCTTTGGCCCAGGGATGGGTATCCTAGGATGTTTTGGATCCTTGCCTTTTAGCAATCTTTCAACAATCCTTTCATTTCCAGAAAACTAGCCTGTGGCAAAGTCTAGGGGAGGTAGAAGATGCTTGTGGGTTCGTTTCCCACATGATGAGCATTGCACTATGCAGGCACCACATGGCCAGGGCTGCCTCGAGAGAGACGACTTTCCAGTCTCGTTGGCCACCTAATAAGGTTCGGAAGGAATTTTACCTTTGCTCCCAGAGGGAGAGGCCATGCAGTCTGACTCCCAGTCTAGAGTGGCCTTGCCTGGCACTTGGCATACAGCAGCTCAAGGACGCCCAGGGAAGGGTTGTGGAAGGGCTGGGCGGGGGGCATACATTCCCAGTTGTTCTCCCAGAATTGATAGCTGATGCATGTTAGGTCCAGGTTTCAACCGGAGCAAAAGCTCAATGTCAGTGTGTGAGCACTTACCTCCTCGCCTCCTCTACGCCACTCTGGGAGCTGGGGCTGGGACTCTGCAAACCGATTTCTGCCTTGCCAGCTGCTCCCAGTTAGGCTCTGCCAAGACAGAGCACTGGAGGGAGACCACCCGGCTGGAGGAGAGAGACTTGTTCCTTCTGCGTTCTGTTCCTGTGAGCATCGTCCTGGCAACACTTCCTGTCTGCTTCTTCTTGCTGATTGGATTACTTCCTGTTCTTGTCAGCATCACCTCAGGCTCACTTCTTCCCCCAGCAGCAGCAATGCTCCCTGGTAGCGGTAGCTCAATCTAGTTTGCAGTTTTCCCAACATTTGCCTGCAAGCCTCTTGGTGACCTGACCCTCAGAGATGCCAGCACCCCCTCCTCAGAGGAGGTGGTTCAGGGAGATGGTGAGGCAGCAGGAAGCCTAGTTACCTGAGGAGTCATGTGCAGCTAGAAGGCCCTAAATGGTTCTCCTCTTTCCTCTGCTTTAACTTTGTAGATTAATCCCTGGACAAAAGCTACTTAGGGAGACCGCCTTTGAAGGGTCCCTACCTCCAGCAAAACACTCATTCTGACTCTGAGGAAGGAGGCCTTGGAGCCAGATCTTCCCCTAGCAGCAGCAAAGAAAAAGCCCCGGGGTCTGGCTGTTGAGATCCACAGCATCTTCCATGCAGCCATGGTCCTCCCCTCTCTCCACCCCTCCCCAAAGGCTCAGAACAACCCATCTCACTCTTCTGCTGCACCTTCTCCTCACCTGAGATGTGTCTTGACCCTGGTGGCCTCTTGCTTTTATAAGAAACTAGAGGCCCGGTGCATGAAATTTGTGCCCTGGAAGGGGGGTGTCCCTCAGCCCCACCTGCACCCTCTCACAATTCGGGAACCCTCGGGGGATGTCTGACTGCCGATTTAGGCCCGATTCTGGCCTGATCTTTCAACAATCCTTTCATTTCCAGAAAACTAGCCTGTGGCAAAGTCTAGGGGAGGTAGAAGATGCTTGTGGGTTCGTTTCCCACATGATGAGCATTGCACTATGCAGGCACCACATGGCCAGGGCTGCCTCGAGAGAGACGACTTTCCAGTCTCGTTGGCCACCTAATAAGGTTCGGAAGGAATTTTACCTTTGCTCCCAGAGGGAGAGGCCATGCAGTCTGACTCCTAGTCTAGAGTGGCCTTGCCTGGCACTTGGCATACAGCAGCTCAAGGACGCCCAGGGAAGGGTTGTGGAAGGGCTGGGCGGGGGGCATACATTCCCAGTTGTTCTCCCAGAATTGATAGCTGATGCATGTTAGGTCCAGGTTTCAACCGGAGCAAAAGCTCAATGTCAGTGTGTGAGCACTTACCTCCTCGCCTCCTCTACGCCACTCTGGGAGCTGGGGCTGGGACTCTGCAAACCGATTTCTGCCTTGCCAGCTGCTCCCAGTTAGGCTCTGCCAAGACAGAGCACTGGAGGGAGACCACCCGGCTGGAGGAGAGAGACTTGTTCCTTCTGCGTTCTGTTCCTGTGAGCATCGTCCTGGCAACACTTCCTGTCTGCTTCTTCTTGCTGATTGGATTACTTCCTGTTCTTGTCTGCATCACCTCAGGCTCACTTCTTCCCCCAGCAGCAGCAATGCTCCCTGGTAGCGGTAGCTCAATCTAGTTTGCAGTTTTCCCAACATTTGCCTGCAAGCCTCTTGGTGACCTGACCCTCAGAGATGCCAGCACCCCCTCCTCAGAGGTGGCGGCTCAGGGAGATGGTGAGGCAGCAGGAAGCCTAGTTACCTGAGGAGTCATGTGCAGCTAGAAGGCCCTAAATGGTCCTCCTCTTTCCTCTGCTTTAACTTTGTAGATTAATCCCTGGACAAAAGCTACTTAGGGAGACTGCCTTTGAAGGGTCCCTACCTCCAGCAAAACACTCATTCTGACTCTGAGGAAGGAGGCCTTGGAGCCAGATCTTCCCCTAGCAGCAGCAAAGAAAAAGCCCCGGGGTCTGGCTGTTGAGATCCACAGCATCTTCCATGCAGCCATGGTCCTCCCCTCTCTCCACCCCTCCCCAAAGGCTCAGAACAACCCATCTCCCTCTTCTGCTGCACCTTCTCCTCACCTGAGATGTGTCTTGACCCTGGTGGCCTCTTGCTTTTATAAGAAACTAGAGGCCCGGTGCATGAAATTTGTGACCTGGAAGGGGGGTGTCCCTCAGCCCCACCTGCACCCTCTCACAATTCGGGAACCCTCGGGGGATGTCTGACTGCCGATTTAGGCCCGATTCTGGCCTGCGGGGATCAGGCCTAAACCGGCAATCAGACATCCCCCAAGGGATGTAGCAGTGTGCCAAGAGGTAGGTGGCCAGGGAGGAGCCAGAACCGGGCCAGGCACCACACCGCTTGCACTCATCCCAGCCTGGTGTGCCTGCTGCTGTGGAGTTGGGAGAGGCTCCCGCTGCTGCAGCTGCGCTTGCCAGCCATGAGCCCAGTTTCTGGCTGAGCAGCACTCCCCCTGTGGGAGTGCATTGACCACCAGGGGGCAGCTCCTGCATTGAGCATCTGCCCCTTGGTGGTCAGTGTGCATCATAGAGACTGGTGTGCCGCGCCAGCACAGCCAAGGGTGAACCTGAGTGGGGGCGGCTGAAAGGCTTAGAAAAGACAGACAAGAGAATGAAAGCTGGGTCTCGGTGGGATGCTGCTTCTCTGAGAGACAGTGGCCATGCCCACAAGCTGTGTCTTTATTTTATAGCAGATGCCATGAGGCAAAGTAAGGGCGTGATCAAGATGTTTATAACATTCTCACGGGTTTCAATCCTACTCAACTACATGCACCTGAACTCTATCAAGCCCACATCACTCAGGCACGTGGGGCCACGTGTTCAGACCATAGGTTCAAGCTTAACAACTACAGCTGTTGGCTATAGTTGTGCTGGGAGGGCCCTGCCCTCCAAGCTGGGACTTGCACGTGGCAATGAGAGGACTGTGCCCTCTCATCAGTCCAAGGCCTGAACCTGTCCAAAACACTGTAGCTGCTCCCCACAGACTGGTTGACCAGTCGTTCCAGTCGTTCCGTCGTAATGGTCGCTTAGGCTTTTATATATATAGATTATCAATGACTGCAGCCATAGCCAATGGCAGTCTGTCCCCACTTGGTGACAGTGTTGTTGGAGACCAAGAAGGCCCCTTTCTGTTTGTACCCAGCAGAGCTGGTTCTCTAAATAGCCTAGTGAATTCACACATGAAGAGCAACAGTCCTTTTAAAAAATATTTACCTTTATTCTTAAAAGTATTACAGATGTCCCCATTTCCCCCATTGACCCCCTCCACCCCAGCCCACCTCTCAGACCTTCACTGCACTATTGTCTGTGTCTATGGATGATGCATATATACATATAAATTCTTTGGTTAATCTTTCACCCTTCCCTCTGAGATTGATCAGTTTGTTTCAAGTCCTTTTAAATGACAGCCCTGAATTCTTACAAACTGGAGCAGGCTGACATTTTTGGAAGCCCTGCATTAGGAGCATCCATCTATGAGTTATCTGATCAATAGAAACTGACCCATTTCACTGAACCACACAGTCTCAGGGTTGCTGAGGAGGTTTTTCTTTCTTTTCCAGCAAAGGGCTTCTCTGTACATCCAAGGGATGGGTTACAGGCTATGGGTTTAGTCTAAAAAGATAAACTTTTCTCTTATGGGGGAGACTAAAATGACTATGTTCAGGTCCAGAAAAATAGTGAGATGACTTGACGTACAGGCGGGGCTGCAGGTGCTGGCATCCTCAGGCTTAAAGAGGACACAGTGCCCCTGGGCAATTGCTGATCTGTCATATACTGAGCCCATAGCTCCATGCAGCTTCAGTACAGCTGTGCCTGTGTGGGGCTCCCTGTTCTTCTGATTCCAAAGCAAGGATTAGGTAGGAGTCCAAAGAGGACAGGAACTTCTCTTGGGCCTGTTGGCTACTGCATAGAGGAGTTTGGATACACCCTGCTGGACATCAGAGGGTCTGGAGAGATCATGCTTCTCGACAGCAAGAGCCTCTGAAATCTCAGGACCCCAAACATAGCAAAGGTCAAAGTTACAAGACCCCCAACATAGCAAAGGTCAAAGTCACAGGGCAGAACTCTTGTCCCTGATCTTGTCCCTTGGTTATTAATATTTAATCAGGAAGTTGTTTCTCCCTGTACATGGAATTCTATCAGATGAGCCCTAGTTGTCACATGCTCTCTCCATGTTTGTTGTTTGTGGTTCTGCAATTTTCCAGATTATTCAAAGTATCAGGATGGGCACGAGAAGTGACTGATCTGAAGATGTTTCCGTTCTCCTGTGAATTTAACCTGAACTCATTCCCAATGTGCCATACCCTGGCTAAAAACCATTCAGTAAATCTGCCTGCCTCAGGAAGACTGTTCATTTCATCATTCACGTGCCATTCCAAGGTTTCTTCAGGAATCTGTCCAAATTTTCTAGCCTATACCACAGTGCCTTGCAAAGGCACCACATGAATAAAGCAATAACATTTGATTGTTAAGCTACAATAAATACATAAATAAAAAAAATATTCCTCCTCCAGGAATATTCTTCCAAAAACAGTGGCAACTGAGGAGAAAAATGATCGATCCCATTTACAAAATTCTGACCAGCAACCTTCCAGGGCCCTTTCATCTGCCCTCTCCTTCCCCTCTCCATCCCATCACTTTCTCCTATGTTCTCTTCAGGTTATAGTTGTGATTGGCTTTCCCTCTCCTGCTCGCTCTTTCCTTAATTTAGGGCAATCCCACTGCCACCTCCGTGCTCACTTCTCATGGCTCAGATCTCAGCTCAAATGCCACTTGCTCCCAGGGAGCCTCCCACCTCCCAGATTAATTTCTCCAGCACAGGCTCTGCCAGCACCCTCCACTCTTCCTTCGGAACATTTATCACAGTTTGCAGGCATGAGATTGTGCAATTATTGGTGTGTGTCTGAGTGCAATGAGAGTCCCTGAGGGCAGGCCCTTGGCCACACTGCTCACCCGTGTGGGGCCATCCTGTGGGACATAGGAGATGTTCAGGAGGATGTGCTGAATGCCTAAATGGTGAAGTGTGGGGCAACACAGGGCAAGCCAGTTCTCTCACATCCAGGAGCGCGGAGAACACAGTCAGTTTGCTCTCCATTCTCTGTGCCATGCTCTGTCTCAGCTAGGAACTCCACAGCTCAGGCCATTGGAGTCATAAGAATGGCCAGAGTTTGTTCTGATCCTCTCTTCACCATCCCCACTGCAGGTGGGGGGTGGGGCGTTGGCCGTGGCATGACAGCAAGGGTCATCATCACTTATGAGCTTTCTGCCTCCTTGCGCTCATCCCTCCCATAGCCCAGTCCCCAGGGGCACAGAGCAAGAAGGGGGCAAGTGCAACAAAGAATGGCTTACACTGGGTGCTATGAGGTGGGGAGGCACTGCATTGGTGGGGTACACAGTGGGAGCTGGGCTGCCTGGCACCAGTGTTCTGCTCAGACTTGCACACAGGGGCAACGTGTCCAGCAGAACGGTGAGCCCAGAGGACCGCCAGCTCTTCAGACCAGGAGTCACCCAGGGACACTGCCCTCCGGACCCTGAGGAGCACCGCAGCCTTTGGCCACGAGCTCTTCACTAAGAAATCTACACATGGGAGCTTGAGGCTGCTGCCCTCGAATTAGCAGGCATGGAAAGTCCTTTATACATGCAAACTGACCTTCCCCATCTGCTTGCAGAGGATAACTAGCCAGTATTTTAATATTACTTTACAACCAAAGGCTTGTACCCTCTGTGAATCAACCTTTCTTATTTTATTCATTGAAATGATGGCTTAAAACACTACACAAAAAAGGCCACTGAAGGTGGCAAGTCTCCCCCCACTTTCCATGGCTTCTACCTTGTTTTCAGGAGAAAAGCCAACAGATTTTAGAATCAATCGAAGTGCAGATCTTCAAAAAGCTGGTAATCAGCACAGACTGGTATTACTGTTCACTGTGATCCTTTTCTCTGAAGATTATTCCCCGGCAGCTGTAAAAAGCAGCTGCCATCTTCCTTCCGCGCTCCCTTCCCACCTCCCTCCTTCCTGCAGGGCCAGCGGAAGCAGGGGCCCCAGAAGAGCAGACTGTTCTTGAGTGAGAAGCTCTGAGGCACATCTTCAGGCGCTGGTGGAAATACACTGATATTTCTGCAGTTATTAACTGTGCATAAGGATTCGTGACACTTGGAGGAAAATACTTCTGCTCTCAAGTAATGAAGATGTTTAATTATATTTTCACATTGTTCCCCCCTCTATTTTTAAATTCTGGAGAAAGATTTATCTCTTTCTGGTGACCTGCCTTGAGGGTACCCAACAGCATTGTAACATTAAGCCTATGACTCTGTGCTTTCTGCTGATGCATTTTCCTCTACACATTTCCAATCCGGTGCCTAGTGCACTTCCCTATCCTCAAACTTCACAGAGAGGTGGCTTGTGCATCTTTTGCAAACACATCTACTTGTCTCTCCCTAAATGGGGAAGATCCTGCCTTCTGAATGGAGAAGCAGCAAAACCAAGTTGATGAATCTCAGATTCCCATAGAAGAGTCAGTTTTTGGAGCAGTAACCCTTAGGAAAAAAAGTCTCATTATTACATTTTCAAATAAAAGGATACCAAATAAGTATATTCAAAAAAGGATGCTTTGTCTTCTGTCATTTTGCAAGAGAGTCACAGAAGGGAGAACTTTCTAGAAAGGTGTAGGGAAACCTGAGGAGACAATGCCAGAGTTTAGTGTTTGTAATTCCTCAGTAAGAAGAACATGCAAATGGTCTTTGCAGGGAACAAAGATAAACTCATGTCCTTGAACCCCTTCAGTTCAGTCAACTGCCTTTCTGTCCTATCCCTCCCATCATTTAAAAATGTAACAAGGTTCACTGTGCTGCCTGGCCGGTGTGGCTCAGCAGGAACCAAGAGGTCACTGGTTTGATTCCCGGTCCTGGGGTCATGGCACATGCCCAGGTTATGGGCTTGATCCCCAGTAGGGATGGGGTCATGGCACATGTCCAGGTTATGGGCTCAATCCCCAGTAGGGGGCCTGTAGGAGGCAGCTGATGGATGATATTTCTATCTCATCAATGTTTCTATCCCTCTCCCTTCCTCTCTAAAGATCAATAAAAGAAATAAAAAATGTAACGAGGTTCTCTTGGGTCCCCAAATAAAAAAGATTTATGAAGAGAACAGCCTGGCCAACACCAACATAGCCCAGCTAATGCAAATTCCCAGTTACCATTGATTAATTTGACATATGATGCTTTAGGAATTTATAATAAGAAATGAATAGATTGGTTTCAACTTGGAAATAATTGTGTGTGTGTGGAATTAAAAACCTGAGCATCACAGAGTCATTTTCAACCTAACGTACTATCATCAGGAAAGCACTCTAAGCAGAGGAAGCAAGTCGGTAGCCAGGTCCTCTTCCGCACGTGGATAGAGCCCTGGCTCTCAAAGCAGGAATATACAGGCTTCGCTTGTCAGGAATGAGTCTCCTTAGATAAACGGACGGTCTTTAATTAGTTTTCCCAAAGCATAAATCACCTGTCAGGATAATTTAAATTGAAACAGTTGATTTGGTTATTTAAAGAAGGAGGAGGAGGAGGAGGAAGTGGATGAGAAGGGGGAAGAGGGGGAGGAGGAGAAGAAGGGAAGATGAAGAAGGCTCAAAAATATGAACAATAAAATGGCAACAAATACATATCTATCAGGAGGAGGAGGAGGAGGAGGAGGAGGAGAAGACGGAGGAGAAGACCAACAACCTGGGAGGACAAGGGTGGCAGGTGGCAGAAATGTTCCACTCTGGACTAGTGACATCATTGTACAAATTTGTGAGACAGTGTACTTGAAACCCCTCGCCAACACGACTATTTGGAAAGCAGGATGTCACTGAATATTCTCTCTCCTGTTAGGCTGGAGCTGTCACCTCTGAGAAATGAAGCTTGCCTTGTGGCAGGCCCAGAACAAGTACTGACAAGACACGTGATGCAACACGGCCTCCATTGCCCAGAGCACAGAGGAAACGGTGGGCGTGCCTGGGACTGTGTGCCAAGGGAGACGTGTCCTCCAGGGGAGAAATCGCCTTTAAAAGTTGAACCCAGGACACCAATGTGCCCCGCGGGGAGGCTGGGGACTGCGGTTCTGAAGCTCCACTTCCGAGTTCCCAGATGCTCTAGGCTGTGGAAGCTTCTGGAAGCTTCTGCCCAGACGCTGAAGCATATGCTGTCTAGAGCTCTGAGGGCCAAATGGAGCAGAACTAGCTCTTTCTTCATATGAGTACAAACAGAAGTGGCCCGGGGCCTGCGTACCCTGCTCATGAATCTTGAAAGCATCTCTACATTAGGGGCCAGAGAATCTTCTAGGTGTCCATGTAGGACTTGGTTATTCCCAACTCACTTGGTTATTCCTTAATCACAAGGGTGAATTTTAGTCTAATTTCAGAATCGGAGAGGTCTGTGTGAGAGCCAGGCTGGAGGTTGCTATACCACTTGCGGTGATAAACAAATTTGGTGCACAAATTTTAATGTATAAGCAACACCTGGCAGGACGTGCTAAAACCACTGAAAGAATTCGGTTTACGTTCCTTAGGATTGTCCAACTGACTATGGCACCTCAGTCTGAAGTGCTGAACATGGTCGGCTTAACCTTTCTTATTTGAGGCACCTGCAAGTAATAAAATACATGTTTACTAATTTTCTTTTAATTCTTCGAATCCAAATTATCGAAGCTTCGAGTTTGTCATCCTGACCCTGTCATCTGTCTTATCTGTATTCCAGAAGGGATTCCATTGTTGGTTTAGATGAAACTTTTCATTGGCTTTTTGCGATGCCCTCATGTTTTATTCAGATTAAATAAGCTGCCTTCAAGGCCGGTTAGAGTTTGCATTTCACACCCACACACCTGTAACTGAAGCAAGTTACAGTCCCTGTGACTGAAGCACAGTCTCCACTGACGTGGTTACTCCCTCGGCTGTACCCATGGGCTGGAATGGAACCCACAGGTCACCTGATACCACAGCTTCGTTTTCAGATAGAGACCGAGGCTTAGAGGCGTGAAATGGCTCACTTATAACTGGCCTGACCCTGAGCCAGCCAGCACTTGAACTCTAAACTCAACACTAATTACTTAAGATGAGCATCTTCTGATTCCTAAACATCGCACAAACATGTCTATTTATTCTTGCCTAGTTATTGTTGTACCCTGTGTAATTTTAATGAAATGCTTGCCATAAGCCTGGCCTCAGAGCAGGTCCAAAAGGGCAGGAGGTAGATTATCTGGCCAGTTGAGAAAACAAAAACCCTCCAGTTTACTCAGCAAATGAGGGACAATCTTTGATTCCTTTTGAATAAATGACCTGTGGTTAATTACTATCTCCCAGCTTTTATCCTTTAATCTCTAGGTTTACATTCTCTAGTAGAAATTGCCCCTAAACCTATGCCTGTAATCCAAACTGCAGACCAAAGCTAGTCTTCCCATAGCAATTAAAACATTTTTTCATTTTTTCCATGCCAAACTACGATATCTAATTAGTGCAATAATAGTTTCCCCCTTGTCAGGATAATCGCATCTTTAAATATATTTTTCAAGTTGGAGAGCTCTGTTTTGCAGGCATATTCTAGAAGACTGAATGTAAACATGTTTAGTTACCCATTCATTTGTGACTTCAATCATTATTATAACTGCATCTTCTGCAACACAGACACTGAATTGTTGTATGTTATGTATTTTCCCAGGCACGTTAGATAAGTTTTTAAACAGACCTGTAAAAATGATCATGTTGCAAACTTAAAATAAACTGAGCTACATAATACATTCCATAACGTCATTTAATATTGACAGCAGCTCCATTTAAATTTTGAAAAGCAAATACCTTTAATAAATTTATGTGAATGATTATATACTTTGATAAAACTATTGTACAGGAGTGTGTACATATATAAATCTGTAGGTAAAATTATATACATTTCAATATATTCCACATATATATTTTTCTACTTACATTTTTCTCTTTAGTAAAGCAAAGCAGTTTTACTGTACATAAATGTGCAATGCTACATTAAGTCCTGAGTAATTTAGGGATCATTAATCAGCTACCGCAAATTCTAGGTTTCCAGCTAAAGATCCAGTAGATTTTATGACAAAAATGTGAACAAAATTATGTTTAAAAATATGCCTTCAGCTATGCATTTTGTGATTAGTGGAGGAAGCTTGAGAATGCACAGTAGCCATTTACATTTGGGAAAAATTTCATGAATATTCAAGATGAAGCAAGTATCCTATTTGTATGGGTTTATAGAAGCTTTAAGTGACGTCACCTACATCCAGTTTGTCAGGCATGGAAGACTCCAGTCGTGATTGGACTGAAAATCCCTTTTGCAGAATTTGAAATTCTGTGTAAACATCAGTGTTTAGGTATTATACAAAAATTCTGACTCAGACCAGATGAAAGTCATTTAAGGGCAGTCTGGTGAGCCACTCACTTTGGGAGGTCCCATGTTGGCTTGTCTCAGAGAACCCAAGGTATTCAAGCCACGTCCATCTCACCGCAGGAGAAGGAAGCACTATGGGGAAAAGGCCACGATTCAACCACAATGGGACAGTAACGGTTACCCGTCAGAGACACCATGCGCAAGCAAAGCACGCCAGCCCCACGCTCAGGCACTGGGTACGACTGGAGAGGAGGCGGGAGGCAGGCCCGACCCTGCCGGGGAGGCTGCCCCGCACCCGAAGGCCCGCTTCGACGAGAAGGCACTGCAGTGGTGGTTCCTCTGTCCTGTCACCCCCAGCTCTACCCGGTCCCATGGCTGCTGTAGTCAAAGACTCCTTTCTTGAAGAATGGCGAGAACTCACAAATGGTGTGCTTCGAAAGCGTCAGCCCCACTTTGTTGATGTGTAGGGGGGACGTGGCTGATTGGAGCATCACGCTGAAAAAGTCCCTGAGGTATTTCTGAGGAAGAGACAAGAGTTAAAAACCTGGTCAGGACGTTGTTGGGAGTAGAGATGTCCAGAGACAACTTCCCATCCAGCTGTCGCCGTCATTAGACACTGCACCTGGGAAATGTCCTCGGCTGCCTCTGCTGTCATCGGGCCACGAGGACACGGAGCCATGACATCCCTTATGCAGGGGGCGGGTCTGGCTCAGAGCGGATTCACAGCAACAGCCTCAGGCCTCACTGAAGACACATCCAGAGGCGCCAGCAACACTGTCACTAGTTAATATCTTTTTCTTTTTTAGAGTAATTCCCCCCGACTTACTCATTAAGTAGGCAGATGATTAAAAGGGGGGGAAAGCGAGCCATCTGTACAATGCTAACTGTGCTGCTGCCTGGGATTTTAAACGGGACAGTCAGCACGTGCCTTGGATCCTTCTAATAAATAAGGAAAAGAAGTACTGGGGCTAGAGGGTCAATCCCTCCTAATATTTACAGATCATTTTGCAAATCCTGTAATCATCCATGAAAAGAAATTCTGACTATGATTAATTGCTCTGGGCCCTTTTTCTCCCCTGCCCCCCGCTGCTCTTGTCTCTCCCAGCATCGGCCGCCTTCAGCATCGGCCGCCTTGCACAGCAAAGCCTGCGGGAGACTAGGACTGGAGCTGCTGGGGATGGAATCAGGTGCGGGTGCTGGCAGGAGGCATTAAAGGAAAGGAGGACACCACAAACAGTTACAATATTTCAGGTCAGGCAAATCTTATCCACAACAGAAAACAGAGGCAGATGGTGGGGTGGGAGGAAGGGGAAGAGGGGGTAGTTAGGACTAACCCTTTATTACTGTCTCAGCTTGTTTAAAAAATATAAACAGTCCTGTCACAAACTTAGAGATTAAACATAATAATTACAGACTCTGAGTAACATAAAGAATGTGTCTAAGCAACATGGCCTAGGCCTACCCCAGTGATCTGCCCCATAAGAGTAGCAGGGTGTCTGCAGACACTTTTATTGTTACTGGGTGAGGGTGGAGGGAGTGGGGGAGGGGCAGGGATGTGACTAACACCCTACAACGCACAGAACAGAATCCTTGGGCTCCAAAAGTCAATAGTGCCCCAGTTGAGAAACCTTGTCAGAGCAAGTTGAATTCAGCTACCTCTGTGAACTGCCAACCTAAAATGTATTTCTGAAAGAAGACACTTTGCTTAAGGAAAATTTGTTAGCTACCCTCTTACAAAGAATAACAAGGATGCCCTGGGCCAGTGTGGTTCAGTTGGTTGGGCATAGTCCCATGCACCAAACGGTTGCCTGTTCGATTCCCAATCCCGGGTTGTAGGCTTGGTCCCGGTGGGGGCATGTGCAGGAGGCAGCCGATGATGTTGCACTCCCGGCTAGATGTTTCTCTCTCTCCCTTCCCTTCCCTCTCCCCCCTCTCTAAAAATCAATACAAATATTTTTTTAAAAAGAGCCCATATGCTCAATAACTATCCTTGCTGCACTTATAAAAAAACAGACAAAAAACAATAACAAGGATGACTAATAATTAACATTTGTATAGTAACTTATAGTTTCTAAAAATCTTCCCACATCTGTTCTTTTAGGCTTTATGGAAGTATAACTGGCTCACAAGACCTGTACGGTTTTCAAACGTGCAAACTGATGAGTCCTGACATGTGTACACCCGTGAAACCACCACCAAAGCAAGATAAACATGTGCACTGCCCCCCAAATGTCCTTAAGTCACCTAATTCTATGGTATCATCCTACTGTGCCTGGAATTACCTCTTTTTATTACTGTAATACCAATTGTCAGGTGAGGAAACTGTAAGGAAAGTGAGCAAGGCTAGTAGTCAAGAGAGGAGGAGTGTTTTAACTCAGACTCTGTTTACCGTTCAGCATCCTAACGTCCTGGTCTCACTGTAATTTCTCTCCTGAAAGGTTCTTGAAACAGCCATCAGGTTAAGGTAAGAAGGTGCCGAAACCAACTGCTAAACAATGAAGACCTTACTCCAGTACTTATTTGCATCAGAGGTAAACGGGAACCTGACCTCAGTTTTTCTGGGGGAGGGAAGCTGAGAGTGAATATCCACTTTAGAGGGACCCGAATTCCTTCCAACATCCTTTCTAGTCAATAACACTACCCACACCTGACCAGCCAATGCTTGCAATGAAATGCAGGTGCGCAACTGACGGCTTTTGGAAGGGCAGGAGTGAAATGACTGAGGAGGAAGGTGAGGAGCAGTTTAAAGCGTGAGGAGACCTGAGATACCATGCAGGTGTAGCCCCAGTACCGGTAGCTCCTCCACCGTCCCCAGCTCCTGCGTCAGGCCCCTGCAGGTTACATTAACTGCAGACTAACGCTCCGGCAAAGCCGCCTTCAAGATGAATTCTAACAGAATAGAAGGAATTGAAAACTGGGAACAGATGCTGTCTCAACATTTGTCATAATTAGTTGCTTTTGGAAGGGGAGGAGTGAAATGATTGAGGAGGAAGGTGAGGAGCTTGTCCACGGTGCGTGGAGCTGCAGCAACTTCGCAGTTTAAAGCGTGAGGAGACCTGGGATGCCACGCAGGTGTAGCCTCAGTACCGGTAGCTCCTCCACGGTCCCCAGCTCCTGCGTCAGGCCCCTGCAGGTTACGTTAACTGCAGACTAACACTCCGGCAAAGCCGCCTTCAAGATGAATTCTAACAGAATAGAAGGAATTGAAAACTGGGAACAGATGCTGTCTCAACATTTGTCATAATTAGTTCCCAGAGCAGGGGTCCCTTAAAGGGCCAATAAAACCTGGAGGGTATAATGAAGAGAGAAGTGGAAGTTAAGAATATAAATAAAAGAAAAAGAGAAAGTATTGGAGACACCTTCCCTACGAAGGGCACCACCACCGGAAGGGAACAGTAAACCAGCTGCAGGTAATGCCTTTTTCTTTAAATGAGCTCATTAGCATGCCTCGATGAAAACTCCAGAAGGAAGGATCTGCCTCCCTTGTAAACATTACAGAGAGTTTTTTCTTTGCTTTGTTTAATCCAGCAGCCTTGGCTTCCGTTATACCGACTGCTTCCTTGCTCAAAGATATGCTCCAAGTAGGATGTATTCTCTGCCGAACCTCAAAGTGCTCTAACGTGTGTGAGGTGAGGCGTGCGTGGTTGGCTGTGTCCAGAGCCACATGCTTGAAATGGGCTGGGCAAACTCTTTCTGGGGAATGACAAAGACAAAGCACTAGGTCTAGGGCTGGGGACAGAAGGCAGAACTGAAATTCCAGAAGGGTGTGGAGGTCACAGACAGCATCTCATTCTCCTCTGTAATCCCCCATCACCCCTGGCACACTGGCCTCCTCACCCTCCCTCAAGTGTAACTGCTATCCTGATGCCTGGCACCTTCCATTGGTTTCACCAGTGTTTGAACTTCATATTGATGGACTCACACCATGTACACTTTGTGTCTGGCTTCCACTGCTTACAATGTTTGTGAGATTCACGCACACTGTTTGGCGTAGCTGTACATTGTTCACTATCCCTGCTATATGGTATTCCAGTGCGAACATCCCACTGACTAACTTTAGCAGGAGGGCATACAACCATAGCTGATTTGCTTCTTTTGTCTGAGCTCTTCTTAAATAACGAAATCTACTTCCATATAATGGTGGCTGGTGAGTCAAGTTTATTACTATTCCTCAAAAATCACACCCAAAAAAACCTTAGGGTTTCGGGCTCAATCCAAGATCAGCCAATGTACTAGTACTCTGTTTTATACCAGAGGCCTGATGCACGAAACTCGTGCAAGAGTAGGCCTTCCTTCCCCTGGCTTCCGGCACCGGCTTCCCTCTGGGACCTGGGCCTCCCTTGTAGCCCTGGCTTCAACTGGTAAGTCGTCCAGAAGGACATCCGGTCTAATCAGCATATTACACTTTTATTATTCTAGATACTCAATATACATGGTAATCTACACGAATAAAAGACAAAGATGCTAATTGACCTTACCTTCGCTACGCCCCAAAGCCACGCCCACCAGCCAATCAGAGCCACTATATGCAAAATAACCCAACCAAGATGGCGGCCAGAGGCCACGGAGCTGGAGCAAGTGGGAAGCTTGGTTGCCCGGGCGACGGAGGAAGTCAAGCTTACTGCCTGTCCTGAGCCAGCTATGGCCTCCGCTCATGGCAACAAAGTTTCAATTATAGAAGACAAATAAATCCCAGATACCTGCCTCCAGCCAGCCTCCACTGGGAGTCTGGGTGGCTAGGGGCCGTGACCAGCCTGCAAACAGCCATCAGCCCCTCACCCAGGATGGCCACACCCTCATGGGGTGAGGGTCCCCGCTGGGGGGCTTATACAGCCTGAAAACGGCCCTCAGCCCCTCACCCAGACTGGCTAGGCACCTCAGCAGGACCCCCCACCCTGAAGGGGCTG
>NW_005354874.1:4112386-4132243 GCF_000412655.1 Myotis brandtii
GCCTCTCCCGCCTCCTCAGCAGTGCTAAGGATGTCCGATTGCAGCTTAGGCCTGCTCCCCGCTGGCAAGTGGACATCCCCCGAGGGCTCCCGGGCTGCCAGAGGGATGTCTTATTGCCAGCTTAGGCCCAATCCCCCCAGGGAGCGGGCCGTAGCCAGCAGGTGGTCATCCCCCGAGGGGACCCAGACTGCGAGAGGGCACAGGCCAGGCTGAGAGACCCCCCCAGTGCACAAATTTTTGTGCATCGGGCCTCTAGTTATATATAAACCGCATACTTATATAGACACATATTTACTTAATTTTTGCTGCCTGTGCTCACAAAGTTTTCCATGGCATATATAGCTGAAGGGAGAAGATTAAAGTTCTTCTTGCCCAAGCCCTCCCTTTACTGTGCACCAAGCACATCCCACTCGGCCTGGTACGTGAAACATAAGTCCAGGTGCCACGCTGCATCCCCAGGGCAGCACACTGTATAAAGGATCATTACAAAACTCGAAGAACATTAGGAGTTTAAGTGACTTATCAGGGTTATAAGGGCAAAGAAAAGAGTGTAAAATCCAATATCCAATTTCTGTTTCTTTCACATGGCATTTTTCTCCCTTAAAAAAAAAAGAACAACAGCAGGCATATTTAAGTATCTGCAGCCATTAGGGACCACAGACGGCCTGCAAAGCCCGCCCACCCTGGTGATGGGTGTCCCACCCGACTCTGTTAAACACCCTGGATCTGGGCCACCATGAACAGAGGTCGCACCCGCTGGGGCTGTGCAACATACCAGCCCTGCCTCAGACACTTGAAGGATGAGAGTCAGAGGAAAACAAATCCTCTTTCAACAGGATTGCAAATTGGGAAACAGAACAGCAGAGCAAGGAGTCCGAGAGAGGGTCTGTGGGAGTGGGAGTGATGGAGGGAAAAGAGGGGCCAAGAGGATCAGGGGCCACAGGAGATGGGTGGCTGGCAGTGGAGGGCAAGAGAGGAAGGGCTGGGGTAGAGGGGACAGGAAGGATAGGAGACACAGGGGAGAGAAGGAACCAGCACAATGAATGTCCATGAGTTGTTTATTTATCAAATTGGCAAAAAGATTTAAGAATAAGAAATATATTAGACATTTATGTAGGTTATTTACTTTTTGCCACGTGGACCAACAGTGAAGTATATGGTTTTTTCTTATCAATACTTGCAAGAAGTCAAACTTAGATGGCTAATCTTTAAGGGCGTATTTCCGTATTGATGCTATGTACCCTGTGGTCATAAAGTCCTTTCTTCTATAGGCTGTGAGCTTATTGTAGTTCAATATATGCAGGTTCCGCTGAGCAGGGCGTAGAAGTAACAGGGAGAGACGGGTCCATGGGTCTTTTCCAAAGCATTAAACTGACATGTGTCTTTAAAATCCCTTCAACACAGACAAAATCTTGTAGGGACTATGAGTTATTAGAGGAGGCCAAGAGAGACCAATGGAAGGATGAGGGCCATATAGATTGTCAGACACTCCCCAACAGGCTCATGATCCCTGCTTTCCAAAGTGGCACGTTTTTCCCCTTTAACTCTTACCTGCCAAGACCCCTCTGAGTATTCCCTTAGCACCGTCTTCTGCATGCACACACCAGGGTGACCAGTCATCTCATTACTCTTATGAAAAGGCCATTTATCAAGGGCTTGCAAAGTTCTGGGCAGAGTGAAAACTTGTAATGGCATATCTCATTCAATTACCACAACAACTTTAGGAGGAACCACGCTTATCTTCATCTTCTAGAAAAGAAACTGAGGTCTAGGAGGCTAAGTAATGTCCCAAAGGCCACAGAGCACAGAAGTGGGAGTTCGAGGCTACTGCCCAAGGATCTCCCATCCCCTCTCCTCCCAACGGGCACCTTCTCCTGAGTACTGTCCCCCCCCTCTCAATGGACAAGGCCATCTACACTGGGCATCAGCTGCTTGGGCAGATACGCTGCCTTTCCTGGGCCCGATGGTGCTCTCAGGGAGAGGAGACCAGGGGCACCGGGTTCCAGAGTTAATGTCCACACAGACGTGGACATTTCCTGTGAGTTTCTATCTTCTCCATGGAGTCCCAGGCAGCTCTGCTCATGCCCCTCCACCACTGAGGAGCTTGGGAGCCACAGAGCATTTTAAGTGTAATCACAGGCATTTTCTACTCTTAGCAATCAAGTGAATGGAAAACCCCTGGGGAGTTGGAAGCCAATGGACATGAGTCAGGAATAAGAGGAAACCTTCCACCTACACCACACCCAAGCTCCTGGCCGGGCTAGTTGGTTGTCAGATCAAGGCATCTGCCCAGGCACTCTCTCTTAGGACAGGTCAATCCCAGGAGGCTTTGTGACTAACTTTCTGGTGGTCAGTACATCCTAGTGGTACATCCCAGCCAAGTGTGCAGCTGGAAGGCTCCAGCCCCAAACCCTGGTATACACACAACCGATCTTAAAAATTCCAACATCACTTCAAAATGCAACAATTAAATATTATGAATCCTTTGAGGCCTGGTCGGTTGGCTCAGTGGTTAAGCGTCGACCCAGGAATCAAGAGGTCAGAGGTTTGATTCCTGGTCAGGGCACATGACCGGATTGTGGGATTGATCTCTAGTGGGGGGTGTACAGGAGACAGCTGATCAATGATGCTCCTCTCTCATCAATGTTTCAATCTCTCTATCCCTTTCCCTTCCTCTCTTTCTAAAAATCAATAAAAACATATTTACAAAAATAAACATTATTAAACTTTTGAACCAAAACAGAGGCTAATATGATCTATTAGCTGTGTTACTGAATTCTAAAAGTTGAGACACACTCCTCACAGTGTAATTCAGCCAGAATTTAGTTGATTATTTTAGAGTTTTAGCCTAGTACCTCAATCAATACACTGTATTAGGGAAAAAATTGAATATAATGTGCTGGCACATGCTATTTCACTTTAGACACCCTTGACGAAGGTCATTATGTTAACATGTTTCATCATGTGTGACCTACAACACATTTCTGTTTCAGCTCTGGCTGACAGGACAAGTACTTAAGTTACTGGAATAGATTTGGTAAAAGCTGGCCTTTACAGCACCTCTGCTGGGTGGTTTTCACCTCGGGGGCTTCTAGATGAAATTCTAGTCTGGTCATAGGGACTGGTCACATGCTCTATAGTCCATCCCGGCAAACACACTGTGAGATCCCCAGGGCGTTAAATGGCGTGGCCCTTCCCATCTTGAGGTCATTTCCTTTCAGGTCTAGGGTCTGGAAAGGAGGGAGGAAGAATAGTGTCTAAAACCAGCAGACAATGGGAACAAGGAGCAAGGCCAGTATGTGGAGGGCTCTGTGTGGGGAACAGCTGGACTTGAAGGAGAGCATGGGGGGCTTGAATCCGGATTTGAGTCTGCAAACACTTTGCACAAAGCATTTCCTAGTTCATGAGCTTATATGAGCCCTGACATGCTGAGGAGGAGGACAGGTATGGGTATCCTTTGTTTGCAGATGAAGAAACTGAGATCCCAAGAGGCAGCAACGTAGCCAAGGTCAACAGACCATAAGAGACTGACAAAATGACTGGCTCCTCAATCAGGAGAAGAATTATATATGTGTTTTCCGATGGTCTTAGGCGACCCCTGTGAAAGGGTCGTTCGACCCCCAGGTTGAGAACCGCTGGTCTAGAAGATGTGGCTATGCGAATAGAGCCTCAGAAACGTTTGAAAGACCTTACCTTCTTATCTTTTGGCCCCCTTCCTTCCATTTTAATTAGCAGGGGGATAAAATCATGGCCGTCTTATGTTAAAAGTTTCAATTTTAATAGGGCTCATGACTACAACGGCAGCCTACTGCTTATTTCATGTGTAATATATCACACTAGTTGTGTCATTCTAATGATTTTCCCAGCCATCTCATTGTTGTGGAGCCCTTATTATTTTTCAAAATTTTAACATAAATCCTCAATGTAATTTAAAGTTATTGAAATTATTAAAATTGTAATGGTCTTTAAAAATATAATAGGGCTTTATCCACCTTTCCATTGTGACATATTAACAGGGAAGACAGTTCAATGGCATTCTTCATTTCCAGAAGTCATTAGCCACAAGTGGCAGCTTAAAGACAACTATCAGTCTCATAGGACTTAGAGGTTTCATTTACCTTGAAGCCCTAGAAAAATTCATCATCGGCTGATGGGCTCTGAAGACAGATCAGGTCTGGGTAAGGACACACTAGGATATTTCTAGACTTGAGAGAGGTCTGGTCACTACTAGCCAGATGTCACGAGTCAACCCAGTGGAATCAATATTATTCACCTGGTCAAGTCTTCCTCATGATAAACTCTCATAAATTCCATTCTGAACACCTCTCTCTCTGGCTATCCTAAAATTTGTCTCCACTGGATCAGGCATGCTGGATTGCTTTCCCAACATGCCCAAAACATCCTACACACTCTGATGAAATTAGGAAAGTTTGGGGTATTAGGATGATGCTCTAATCCAGTGGTTCTCAACTTTGGCTGCACATTAGAATCACCTGGGAATCTTTTTAAAATCCTAATTTCTGGGCCTCATCCTCTGGAAATTCTGTTTCTTTGTTACTAATGTTGTGGCCCCACCCCATAACAAAGAAACAGAATTTCTGGAGGATGAGGCCCAGAAATCAGGATTTTAAAAAGATTCCCAGGTGATTCTAATGTGCAGCCAAGGTTGAGAACCATTGTTCTAATCAATACCTGGCCAGGATAAATAAGGACAGTTTGATTCAAGCAGCTCTTTTATCCAGAACATAGTTACTGCACACCTGCTCTACAGGAAGCAGTGTGCCAGGCACTGGGTGTCAGCTGTTGAATAAAACAGACAGTGCCTGCCCTGACGAGGAGCCTGGGCTGGTCCACTGTTCAGGATCGTTCTTATTGGTGCTTTGCTTCCAGCATCTAAATTCTACTTATTTTTTAAGGACTGGATAAAGGTTTGGTCTTTGTTGACTCCTCTTTCTTCAGGCTTTATTCCTTTACCCAGCAACTATTTATTGAGAGCTACATGCTCGTGCTGCTAGGAATTAAGTAGTGAATAAGACCAGTTCTTGTCCTAAGAAACCTGCAGGCCTTTCAGAATGGACAGGTGAAGCAGCAATTAAAATCCTATATAATAAAAGGCTAATATGAAAATTGACGGAACTGTGGAACTACCAGTCGCTATGATGCATACTGACCACCAGGGGGCAGACAATGCAGGAGCCTCCCCCTGGTGGTCAGTGTGCTCCCACAGGGGGAGCACCACTCAGCCACAAGTCGAGCTGATGGTTGGCAGTGGCGGTGGCAGGAGCCTCTCCCCGCTCCGCGGCAGCGCTAAAAATGTCCGACTGCCGGCTATCTCTCTACTGCTCCCCCCCACCCCCCCATGGCTCCCAGACTGCAAAAGGGTGCAGGCTGGGCTGGGGGAACCCTCCTCCCCCAAAGTGCACAAATGTTGTGCACTGGGCCTCTAGTATGGCTTTAAGAAAACAGAATGAAGTGCTTTGGAGCACACAGAAAAAAGGCATACAGCCCAGTCCTGGTAATTGGTGACATTTATGCTAAGACCTGAGGGGTGAGTATAAAGTAAGAGGTGAAGGTATTAGAGGAAGATACTAGAGGAGGTCTGTTCAAGGCAGTAGCGACAGCACGTACAAAGCTTCATGGTGGGGAAGCAGAGTTTGGGGCTCTCTCCACCAAGAGTCCAGCACGACTGGCCTGGGCACCAGGTGTGGCCCATTCAGAGTAGGGTGTGCACTCCTGGAACACACTGCTCACTGAGTCAGCAGCTCTGTACCATTTCTCACAACTGGGGTTCTGTCCCGTGCCCTGGGGAACCTCTCTTCTCTTGGACCATTAGAGTACTACCAAGCCTTCAGGTTGGAGCCCGTTACATGTTTTAACCAAGGGAATATACTGGAGGTAGTGCTGAGAGTGAAGAAATGACCTTGCAGATTCCGGCGCCCCAGCTGGGCCCAGTCCTCAGTGAAGGCAGGATCAGAATGCAGCCATACAAGTGGCCTGACCTGACACCACCTGGAAAAATGAACCACCCAGCTGAGCCTTGCCCAAATTCCAGAACCAGTGAATCTATACCAATCAAATGGTGTTTGCTTTAAAGGCACAAGTTTTGAAGTAGTTTATCACACAGCAATATACAAAATACATGTGTTTGAGAATAAGATAAGAGATGAGGGAATAAATGAAATTAGTCAAAGCAGAATGAAACAATCTTTCTTTGGTTTTTATTTATAATTTATGACCAGTCATCAATTACAGTCCTATTCTACTTCATGCCAACCTCTTCCAACCTTTTTCGTATTTCTAATGAATAATTCTGTCTTAGCAGGTACTTTTCTATCTATCCTAGGTTTTAAAGTAAATACTTGAAGTAGTCATCATGCAAAATACAGCATTTAAGTCTTGATGTTATAGAAAATTCTGAGAGCTCCCAGTTAAAACTCATCAGGGTGAAATGTTAGTCTGTGATTACAGAATCAGAACTATTCATTACAGTGACTCAGAGAATCTTCTTTATGAGTTTAATGACATAAGCATATTGTGTTGAATAATTATGGTCCTGCATCAGTTGGACTCATAAATGTAATATACTCAGTCTGGTTCAAATATTCTAATAAAATCCAGCAAGCTTTAAAATTTTATAAGGGATGTGCACTTAAAGCCCATGTGCTATTCAATTTTCACAGGCTGATGTCCCAGCTCGGGGTATTAAGTAGCTTCAATGATTATGATGACTCAGCCTGGCCATCCAGCAGGCTTAGGGTGAACCTCCACAAACAAGCCACTTGGGAAACACCTGAAACTGCTTAGACAGTGAGGTGGACTGAGCTTTTCTCCCCAGCACAAGTCAATAGCAGTCCCATCTTTTCAGCTCATGGAGGGGGAGAGAGGAACTGAGTTTATGCTGCACCTGTGAGCCAGAAGTGACAGCACACATCAGCTCTAGCAGAGTCAACAAATAGCTTCCAGACAGTCTGACAGGCCCTGCTCTAAACTTCATTTGTTTGAAGCAAAATATGGGAGGACACTGTGGGAGAAGCCCAGTTCCTTTCCTGGGGCTCACCCCAGGTCTTTGACTTTTGTTTATTGGCTCTAGGTAGAGATGGGTAACAGTAAACACAGATGCATAGCAACAGCATGCATCTGAACCACAAGGTTGGTGTAGTCTCTGCACTGTACGCCATCTCTGAGGGCACTCAGTCATTCTGCAGCCACTACGCTGGGCACAGGGGCATGACAGCACAGGGGTCTGGGGTAAGTCCCTGAACGCCTCTGCATTGCAGTTTCCTCATCTGATTTTATTATCATCTTAGGATTAGAAGATTAAATGAGCTCCTCTATAAAGGGCTCAGGGCAGATCCCAATTCCCCAATATGTATTCTACATACTTTCTCCTCAGGGAGCTCATCTGCAAATCTGTGCATTTCCCCCTCTTTTATTTGCTTAAAAACACATGGGCTTAAAATGTGGAAGTATTTAACTTGAATGCTTTCCCCTTCAAAGGAAAGGAGAAGACAGCAAGAATCCCAGGTCATCTCCTATCAGATATTGGCAGACCCTTTAGTTTAAGAGTTGCTTTAAAGTTAAAAAAATAATATAAAATAAATTAACCTGTTTTTCAAAATGGGGAATCATATTAAAATAAGTTAAAAATCAGGTCATATGTATCAGGTAAATTCATTATCCCGCCTCCCCAAAAGCTCATTTTAAGATACATTTTGGCTACTGAGATTCTGAAAAGTGCCATCTGGAGAAAAACAAAATTCTTTTCTTTGTTTCTAAGCTCATGATTCCTTCCTGTAGGTATAAACCTTCAACAAGCTCCCTGACATTTTGAAATAGAATGATGGCTCCCAGTGACCAATTTGACTGGCAGACTTTGAAATAACAATGGTGCTGGCTGGTACCTCTTGGCTGTAATGTATTTAAACTCAGATTCAAAGAACCAGGTTCTGAAAAACCTGAGAATTGAATCAAGAGGTAGTTGCATATTAATTACTGGCATCCCAAAGTTTCCCTGTTAGCAGAACCCAGAACTGGATTGGGTGCAATGCTGTAAGATCCTGGATGACTGTCTCCCTGGCAGTACCTGTGGTTGAACAGAACAATCCTTTCCTTTACTGTAGGACCTACGGCCATTTGTATTACAATCACATGTGGTTTTTTTGTTTGTTTGTTTTTGGCTGGCCTTGCCCTGGGCCATCAGAATAACACTCTGTCTCTGAATTCTAGGGCAAGAGGGTAAGCTCTTGAGACTCCGGGAGAAAAGCCCCAGTGCCCCGTTTTGTTGTCTGGGTCAGGGGCTCCTGATGATCCTTGTGGGACTGTTTGCCTTGCAGATTATCCTCTTGCTTTGGGCGTTACTCCCCACTGTCTACGCACTGTCCTCAATCCCGGGAAGCCATGGTCATGCCCCAGGTGTGATGAGAACTGTGGCCCCAAGTGGTGGGCCTGTGACCCCACCCCACTGAGAGGATTAGCTGGGGATTTGGATCATCTGCACCAATGATCCCCTTTACTGGGGACAATGACTGAGGTGAATGATGTCAGGGAAAGTGGAGCAGGGAGAAAAGCCAGGCCAAAACTTCTCTAATATAATATCTCTAATTCTAAAAAAGGATGGGGTAGGTATAGATTTCATACCAGAAAGGGAAAATAGAAAAATTCCTTTACCAAACAGATATTATCTACAGAAATCTACAGAATTAAGCATCATATACACACACACACACACACACACACACACACACACACACACACACCCCAAAACCATGAACTTCCTGAAGCACGGTGTTGTTGTTGTTTTATCCTTAGGATCTTACACTGTAGCAAAATTTCACAGGTTTATAGTGTCTCCTTTCTCCTGAACAAGGGAAGTTTACTAAATGACTGGAAAGAAAGAAGTCTATCAAATCTTAATTTATGCTTCAGAGCCAAACTTTAGAAACTCTTAAAACTGTCCTGACCCTCTGTTACCATCTGAGAAATTGCTGCACAACAGTGGTGAAGAATGTAGCTGATTAGGCAGTTGATCAAACATGGACTTCCAAGGACACTCCCGTCTGGCTGTGATAAACATCAAATGAACCTGAAACTGTGTAAGCATCAGTCTTCCAGTCCTCAAAACTTTTAGCATCCATTTGTTTTCAGGTGGAAGTAGTGCAGAAAGGACTAGAAAGAAGTACTGGCAAAATGTGGACAGAAAGAAGGTCTGTAAGATCAAAGGGAAATCCTACTAGTTAGGGGATCTTGGAAAACGCTCTGGGACATTTAGCCTAAGAAATAATGGGCTAACTTGGACTAATTTGACATCCACAGTTTCTGCCACAAGGAAACTGCCTTTCAAAATAAGAAGTGTCAGTTTATATTGGCTGAGCTATTATTTGGCTATGCCCAGAGTCTTTCAAACGAGGAACTGCAAATAAACGCAATTTTGTGAAGTGGAAGATAAGCACTATAAATGAAAGAGAAATGGTGAATCAGCAGTGACATAAACCAAAAAGCATAAGTACCCCAGACTGAGGAGGTCAGTAAGAGCAGACAGAGTCCCCTTGCTGTTCATAGTACTCATCCTCAGGGCTCCGATGACCCACTGCCTTTTCCCAGTTGGCCAAAAACATCCATGCAGACAGGGTGATGGCTTCATTTACTACCATTTTCAACTTTCATTCACAAAGGTTTTCTTGATTTCAATATCAGATTCCTAACTTTACTCATATAATAATGTGATCTAAATTAGAAAACAGACTAGAGAAAGCCCTCATTTCTTTTTCGGTTGCCTGAAATGAATATCATATATATAAATGTAATGGTATTGTATTGAATTCCTGGGAATAAAAATAAGTTTATCTAAAAATGAATGGGAAATTTTCATAGGCAAATAAGAAAGAGAAAGCTGTAGAGAATTGGAACAAACTGATGTTTTTATCCATTTCCCCCAATATTGTCTCAAAAGGCTGCAACATGTGCCATGATTCATTACCATTATGAAATATATGATATATATAAATAGAATAAGAAGGGGCCGTCAATTTTAGCTGAATTCTAAAATGAAGATGTGTTTACAAAGGCAACAGAGGGCAGTCTGAAGGTTCATTGGCAAAGGCCACCACGAGCACCTTTTATATAAGAAAAGCACAATTTATTTGGGGAACAAATATAAATTAATGGAGTTAAGGGAATTGATATATTTTCAAGAAAGCCAAATTCAGCCCCGGTTTGGCTCAGTGGTTGAGCGTTGAACTATGAACCAAGAGATGACTGTTCGATTCCCAGTCAGGGCACATGCCTGGGTTGTGGGCTTGATCCCCAGTGTGGGGTATGCAGGAGGCAGCCAATCAATGATTCTCATCATTGATGTTTCTATCTCTCCCTCTCTCTTCCTCTCTGAAATTGATAAAATATATATTAAAAAAAAAGAAAGCCAAATTAAAATTTCCATGAGAAAAGATGATTTCCCAAATGTTGATATAAGAAGAGAACAGAGAACTCAGTGGAGATAACACAGAGACTGTGGTTCTTAAAATATACACATCACAAGAGTTATTCTGAATATGTCTTTTGGGCCATTGCAAGAAAGAAAGTGTATGAAGAGGAACAGTACCAACATCATGGAAATAAATATAATTGACTAGAGGCCCGGTGCACAAAATTTGTACATGGGTAGGGTCTCTAAGGCCTGGCTGGTGATCAGGGTGAATTGGGGCCTTCTAGCTGCTGGCCAGGGCCTCCCTTCCCCAGCTGTCTGCTGGGGCCTTCCTTCGTTCCATGCCACCCCTTGGTGGTCAGCACACATCATAGTGAGCGATAGAACTCCCAGTCTCCCGGCTGAACTCCCTAGGGGACACTTTGCATATTAGCCTTTCATATACAGCATTAGAAGATGCAAAAGTAACAAGTGCAGTGTTAACACAGGGAAGGGAGAATGAAGTAGACCACATAGCATGTTGCTTCTCAATCTGTGGATAAGACCAGTTAAGGGATGGAAGGAGGCATCGGAGGCAAGGGAGAGAGAAATGGAAAATAGAGGAGATAGAAAAAATGAGAGGAAGACCAGGTCAGAAAATCAACACAAACAAATTTCAAGAAAGAAACAACAGGGGGAAAAAAAACATTAAGAGAGGAAATCATGAAAAATCTCCCCAAAATGCAGGACATGAGAAAGATAATGCACATGAAGTTGAATTAATGACTGCTCCCCAAAGTAGAATTGTGCAAGCTCAGAACAATGGGGCAGAGGGAAGGCTTTTGGAAGGGGCGAGAGAAGTATCCTGTCACATACAAAGGATCAAGATCAAAATGGCTTTGAACCGCTAAGCGGCACTAGAGTTAAAAGACAATGGAGCAATCCCTTTGAAACTCTGAAAGACAACAATTCCCCACTAACAGATCCTATGCAGCCAGTGTGCCGGTGAAGAAAGACAGTTTCAAACATGTCCTCTTCACCTCTTACACATCCCTTCTCAGAAAGCTACTGGAGATGAGCTCCATCAAAATCAGGAAGTAAATCAAGAAAGAGGAAAACACAGGCACAGGAAGCAGGGGGAACAATTCAAGAGAAAGTAAAGAATGACAGAGAAGGGAGATCACAGTATGGGTGACTCAGTCTCACTAGAAGAGGCAAGAGTTTCCAGGAGTTTGCCAAGGAGGCTGAATTCAGGAATCACCTGATGCTCTGAAAGTTTTTGGAAACTGACCAAGCATTTGAAGTTGAACAGCAATCAGTATGTAATAAACTAAGCAAACAAGCCAGCAGACCCAACACTGCAGGTCTGAGGAGGGTGGTAGGGCTGGGGTGCACCTGAGGGAAGCAACCTTCACAGTGAGGTGTTGACAGATAGCACCTGACATTGGAACAAAAATTTAAAAAGTAGCAATGCGCGAATGCAATTTCAGTTTGAAGAAAAATACCAAAATGTATTGCAAGAGTAGCTGGTGGGGAAAGGAAAATTGGAGGGTAAACAAAGGCAGAGACTGCTTTTCAGAAAGGCCTGACAGAACTATTTGAGCATACCCGTAACTGACATTTGAAAGAATGTTTTAAAAAATACACACATACATAAAACAACATTAGGCCTGTGTGTACACCCGCACACACATATACCTCTCTCTTCCTCCTGGTTCCTCCCCCCGGATGGTCAGAGTAGTTACCTCTGGGCAAGTGACTCTGCCTGAGACCCTCTGAAAGCAGAGACTGAGGTGGCTGATGCGGGGGTGATCCTGGACATGGAAGCAAAGGGGTGGGAAAGTGAGAGAAGAAAAAGCACCAATAAAGGGGCGCTGTGCAGTGCATTACCCTGGGGGACACTGCACTCAGTCCTGCTGGGGACCCTGGGAGAAACATGTGGAATGTGCTTCCAGATCGTCCCAGTAAAGGATGGGAGCCAGGCACATTTATCCATACCCCTCTGCCCTGAGAGTTACCTCCAGGACCTCACCTCCCTCTAGCCTCTGGCCTGGCACAGTCAGGGCTACAGGGAGCAGCCTGGGCTTCGGAGAAGGCTGAGGGAGGAAAGCTGCGACACCTCGTGGGACACTGTCACACACACTGCAATTGTCCATCAGGGCCAAGGCCACTATCACTGTAGGTCAAGGGGACTTGGAATAGCATGCACTGGGCAGGACTGGGTTGGTGGTGATGAAGGGGAATCCTGGCTTTAGCCATAAGCTCTTAGCTTAGTGAAGTGTCTGCTAAACACCCTGGAGCCAGTAGAGCTGGGAGTCAGTCTTTGCTCTGGACTCTAGCTGCTTTGTTTCCTCCTGGGTGTTCATGCTATGTCTTTAGCATCCAATTTTCTGATGAGGGCTTTTTGATTCACAACAAGCTTATTCATTAGTTTCCTGAAGATAAATAAGCATGTTTAAAGTACTTAAAATGCAAGTTTTATTGCAACCTTTGGCAATATGAACACAGGTGAATGTGGCTCATGCCCTGGGTATAAGAGAATCCATCATCACAATGATTCCAGGACATTCAGAAGATAAAGAACCACCTATGAGCTCGCAGCTTGCCCACTGTTTTAGCTAATATTCACTCAGCCGGACTACGGCCTCTCCATGGCAGAGCAAGCCCACAGCTGCCAGTGCTGACGTCCCTGGGGACTGAGCTATGCTGGGGTCATTTCAAAGACCTCCCGTGTTTTATGTGTTTACAAGAGTGGATTCTTATCTTATTTCATTCTATTGTGTAATAACTCTAGCTATATATCTACATAATTATACTTACATATAATAATGAACTGTATCTATAATTGACTTCTCTACCCATCTCTATAACCTATACAGCTATAATCTACATCTATGGTAAACTTATATAACCTAACTATATTTATAACTATACTTATAATTTTAGCTATATATTATCTATAGAAATGAAATCCACATAATTATATATTATCACGTGCTTAATCTTATGTTATAATTAACATATCATTGTATATCTCCTCCAATGAGTATTTTACAGGATGTGACTTCAGTTACAACAATGCCATCTGGAGGGGTCTAAATGACAATCCAGTCACCTCACAGTTCCAGGAAAGGACTAAGAACTTCACTGGTGGGCCATCCCTTTACCTTCACCCAGGACCATATGTACACATGGGGGAAAAAGAAAAATAATAGCAGGCTCTGGCAGAAATGAACAACTATAGCCAAATAAACAGGAATTCTAGTAGAAATTAATGACATAACATGACACTATTGTATACATGATTCAAAATGGTCACTAATTCCAAAACCATTTTAACAATGTGGGCATCAGCCGAACATGGTCAGTGGTTTTTCTAGCATCAATCATCACATCCCCTTTTAGCTGTATTTCTATCTGACACTTCCACAGGGGAACCAGAGCTAATTAACCGCTTCAGTTTAAAAGACCTTTCCTTCTTACCCCGTTGTGCTGCAGCATGAATGTGAGATGTAAGGGGTGGCAGACTGAGAAAATATTAAAATGGTATTTAATTAAGCAGAGTAAACAATAAGGTCAATAGTGATTTGAAGCTAACATCTGTCTCTGAACAAGGCAGGCAAGCTCCCTAGGTACAGGCAAAGGAGAGGTGAACTCAGCCGCATGCTCCTTTGTCTATGCCACTTTGATATCTACTTCTGTTTCAGAGGCAATGAGACATTTAATAATAAAAAAGAGACAGATAGTGGCACCTTGCTGTATCTGGAGGAGAGGAGGAACAACCCTCCAGCCTTTTAACACTTCAATGATCAGGTTCCATTTCATGTGGCTGTTAAAAGTAACCAAGGAAATAAAAAATGTTCTCTACCAACTCCATAAACAGAGTATGCACAGCTCTGAGATCTCCAATCTTGAGCTGTGCTGTGTTACCTTCAGCTGATGCTATTTCCAATGATAGGGAAGAATTTGAGAACCTCTGTTACGTATTTGTCAAGCCCTAAATACGCTGTAAGTGAATATGGGAGCTGGGGAGAAGACACATGTCACAGTTTTAGTGCTAGGACAGCACATGAGTTTGGACTGTAATTGGGTTGGATATTACAATACCAAAAGCCCAACAAATGGGAAAATTACCATTGCCATTGTATCTGGGGTGAACCGAAATGGCTTCTGTCATGGTTATTTTTATGTGTCAACTTGACTGGGCCACTGGGGTGCCTATGAGAGTATTTTTGGGTGAGATTAACATTTGAGTCAATAGACTGAGTAAAGGAGATTGCCCTCCCAAATGTGGGTGGGCCTCATCCAATCAGTTGAAGGCCGGCAGTAAAAGGACTGCCTCCTGCCTGACTGTGTTGAGCTGGGATATCAGTCCTTTCCTGCCTGGGGACTTGAATGGAAATACTGGCTCTTCTTGGGTGTGAAGACTGATGGTTTTCAGACTGGAACTTACACTATCAGTTCTCCTGGTTCTCAGGCCGTTGGACTTGGACTAGAACTACACATCTGGTTGTCAGTTTGCCAACTGCAGATCTAGAAATGTCTCAGCCTCCATAACCAATGAACCAATTCCTTAGAATAAATTTCTTCACACACACACACACACACACACACACACACACACACACACACACTCACACTATTGGTTCTGTTTCTTTGGAGATAACCCTAATACAGTTTCCAAACCCTAAATAAGTGAAGTGGTAAAAAATGCTATTTCAATACCATGGGCTATATGTAGAAATTCAAAGTTCACAAATACATTTAAAACCAGATTTCATCATTGTCTTGTTAGGGTGAATGTCTGAGAGAGAGAGAGAGAGACAGAGAGAGAATATTGGCATTGTGGTTATGTATACAAAAATCTTGCTTTTTAAGAGATAGATCCTAAAATATTTATGGATAAAATATGGTATCTGGTATTTGTTTTAAAATAACCGAGTGTGTGTCTGTGTGTGAATGAAACAAGACTGGTCACATGCTGATTAAATATTAAAGCTGTCTGATGTGGGCGGGTACATGGGGGTTTATTACAGTATTTATTCCATTTATTCTGGTTTTGTATATAGTGTGATAAGAAATAAAGTGAAAAAAGAAGATACAGATCATTGATTTCTGTATTATGATATGTCTAAGTTCCTTTAATACACTGAAGTTCAGAAAGCTCTCTTCTTGGGTGTGAAGACTGATGGTTTTCAGACTGGAACTTACACTATCAGTTCTCCTGGTTCTCAGGCCTTTGGACTTGGACTAAACTACACATCTGGTCACCAGTTTGCCAACTGCAGATCTAGAAATGCCTCAGCCTCCATAATCAATGAACCAATTCCTTATAATAAATGTCTACATACACACACACACACACACACACACTCACACTATTGGTTCTGTTTCTTTGGAGATAACCCTAATACAGTTTCCAAACCCTAAATAAGTGAAGTGGTAAAAAATGCTATTTCAATACCATGGGCTATATGTAGAAATTCAAAGTTCACAAATACATTTAAAACCAGATTTCATCATTGTCTTGTTAGGGTGAATGTCTGAGAGAGAGAGAGAGAGACAGAGAGAGAATATTGGCATTGTGGTTATGTATACAAAAATCTTGCTTTTTAAGAGATAGATCCTAAAATATTTATGGATAAAATATGGTATCTGGTATTTGTTTTAAAATAACCGAGTGTGTGTCTGTGTGTGAATGAAACAAGACTGGTCACATGCTGATTAAATATTAAAGCTGTCTGATGTGGGCGGGTACATGGGGGTTTATTACAGTATTTATTCCATTTATTCTGGTTTTGTATATAGTGTGATAAGAAATAAAGTGAAAAAAGAAGATACAGATCATTGATTTCTGTATTATGATATGTCTAAGTTCCTTTAATACATTGAAGTTCAGAAAGCTGGAGATGGTTATAAAGCCCTTCACATAGAAGTTTGCTATTACAATCAAAGAACACAATCCTAATAAGATTGTGTTCTTTGATTCTAAGAATTCTTTTAACACTAGATAACACCAGATATCCAACAGACTTAGGCAAAGGCAATTTCTCTTTTAAGCCAGACTGGGCTACAAAGAACTGCCGAAGAAGGTCACTCAGTATGTAGGAGAACGGGAGCCATGTCCTTAAATGAAGATGTTCTCTCCTCCATGGGAAAGTCTAACCACATTTTGATGCTAAAATCAATGTGCTCAAGTCCTCTGGGTTCTTCATACTCATTTGACAGAAGATCATTTCAGCTTTTCTGTCTGACAAAGAACTCAAGGGAATTTACTTTCAGTATAGTATAAAGTTAAGTGGTGTAGGAAGGAGCAACTTATATTGAGATTTCTTAAGTGACCCTTGAAAAAAATTTTACACATTATACTAACAGTGTAATTAAATGTAATAACAGGTCACTTAGAATATTCTAAATGATATACAAGATGAAAGAACATGAAGGTCCTCTGAGCTAGACATCAATATGGACAAGTATTCATAGTAATATATGAAAATAACAGGGGAGCCCTAGCTGGTTTGGCTCAGTGGATATAGTGTCGGCCTGCAGACTGAAGAGTCCCGCGTTTGATTCCCACCAAGGGCACATATCCAGGTTGCAAACTCGATCCCCAGGAGGCAGCTGATCAATGATTCTCTCTCATCATTGATGTTTCTCTCTCTCTCCCTCTCCCTTCCTCTCTGAAATCAATAAAAATATTTTAAAAAAGAGAAAATAACTTGTGAAAGGTCACGGAGCAGCTTTGACACAGCAACCTCACCATTTCCTCCTGGGGTAGCACATTGTGGTTGCTCCCACTGTTGTGCTGTGAGCAATTCTAGTATGAAGAACTCTGCATATTTTTTCACCTTTTAAATTATTATTCATTGGTTAGTATGATCATATAGGTTTCAGGTGTGGGCTTCTATGTTACAAGAGCTGCATATTGCACTATGTGCCAGTGTCACCCCAATAAATGTAATAAAAAAATAAAAAATAGATTATTATTCAGAAAAATTTCCGAAAGTAGGTTACTGGATACAATGGAAAATGCATTTTATGTTTCTTGATTTAGTTATCAAATTTCCAGAAGGGTCTAATCCATTTATTGTGCCATTAGCAAAATTCTGAGTGTTTGAGAGTTCCAGTTTTACTATACTCTCACTAATGAGGAATTATATTTTAAAATTTATTCTTAGTTTCACTTTAATAGATTAAAATTACATTTAAAAAATTTTCAACGTAACTTCTTTTCTACCTTGCTAAGGCCAAACTTCTGTCATTTCACTTCTAACTTGGGCCTCTTTTTTTAAAAAAATTCCTTTTTCTTCCATTATTTATTCTTGTGCTGCTCTCCCATGATCATGTTTTTGTTTATAAATCTGTTATAACATTTTTCATATTCTGCTTTATGGAATAGTTACCAGCACCTTTTGGAAGGGGTTTATCTCTGTATGTGCTGCAGCACCCAGCACAGTATCTTACACATCATGAGGCCTAATGTCTTAGAAACATCGATGAGAGAGAATCACTGATTGGCTGCCTCCTGCACACCCCACACTGGGGATCCAGCCTGCAACCTGGACATGTGCCCTGGCCCTGGTCCATAGGTCGCCGCTCAACCACTAAGCCACGGCAGCTGGGCATATTTATACTATTTTTAAGAGAAGTTATAGACTCACAAAAAAATTGAGAGGAAGGTACAGGGATTTTTCCACATACAGCCCTACCTTCATTAATATTCCACACCACAGTGTTGCATTTGTTATAATCAATGAACTGACACTGACACATCAGCCCTGGTCTATAGGTCGCCGCTCAACCACTAAGCCATGGCAGCAGGGCATATTTATACTATTTTTAAGAGAAGTTATAGACTCACAAAAAAATTGAGAGGAAGGTACAGGGATTTTTCCACATACAGCCCTACCTTCATTAATATTCCACACCACAGTGTTGCATTTGTTATAATCAATGAACTGACACTGACACATCATATCACCCAAAGTCTATAGTTTATATGTGTAGGTTTTTGTGTGGACATCATTTTTCAATTCACTTGGGTAAATATCAAGGAGTATGGTAAAGTGTGTTTAGCTTTATAAAAACTTCTATACTGTCTTCCAAATCACTTTGAATTCCCACCAGCAATGAATGAGCATATCTGTTGTTATACATCCTCACCAGCATTCAATGACCTTAGAATTTTGGATTTGGCTGTTCTAATAGGTGTGGAGAGGTATCTCACTGTTATTTCAATTTGAAGTTCCCTAATGACATATGAAGTTGATGAGTATCCTTTTGTATGCTTATTTGTCATCTGTGTATCTTCTTTGGTAATGTGTCTGTTCGGGTCTTCTGCCCATTTTTAAATTGGGTTTTTTATTTTCTTAGTTTTGAGGTTTTAGAGTTCATTGCACATTCTGGATAAGAGTCATTTATCAGATGTGTCTTTTGAAAATATGGTTTCCCCGGCTTGTGGTTGGTCTTCTCATTCTCTCGTCATTGTCTTTTGTAGAGCAGAAATTTTCAATTTTACTTGTCAAGCTTATCAATTATCTCTTTCATGGGTCATACCTTTAATATTATATCTAAAAAGTCATCACTATACCCAAGGTCATCTAGGTTTTCTCCTATGTTATCTTCTAGTTTTATAGTTTTGTGTTTACATTTAGGTCTATGATCCATTTTGAGTTCCTTTATGTGAAGTGAGTAAGGTCTAAGTCTAAATCCTTTTCTTTTTCTAGCACCATTTATTGAAAAGATTATCTTTGCTCCATTGTATTGCCTTTGCTCCTCTGTCAAAGATCAGATGACTATATTTATGTGGGTCTATTTGTGGGCTCCCTATTTTGTTCCATTGATTTGTCTGTTTGTTGGACAATAACACACTGTCTAGATTACTGTGGCTTTACAATAAGTCTTAAAATTGGGTAGTGCCAGTCCTCCAACTTTGTTCTTCTCCTTCAATATTCTTGACTATTCTGGGTCTTTTGACTTTCTGTATAAAGTTTAGCTTGCCCATATTCATAAAATAATCTGCTGGGATTGTTATTGTGATCGTAATGAATCTACAGATCAAGTTGGGAAGAGCTGTCATCTTGACAATATTGAGTCTTCCTATCCATGAATATGTAATATCTGTTAATTTACTTAGTTCTTTTTTTCAATAGTTTTATAGTTTGCCTTATATAGAGCTTATACATATTTTATTAGATTTTACTTATTTTTGAGGGTGCTAATATTAGACTGTAGTGTTCTTTTCATTTCAAATTCCACTTGTTCGTTATCTATACTAATAAAAGGGTACTATGCTAATTAGACTGAACATCTTCCAGACGATTTTCCAGGTGTCCTTCCGGACAAAGCCACGGTGGCGGGGCCGAGGCAGAGGTGGTTAGGGGGATCAGGCCAGCAGGGGAGAGCAGTTAGGGGGATCAGGATGGCAGGGGGGAGCAGTTAGGGCAATCAGGCCAGCA
>NW_005354874.1:4132570-4171206 GCF_000412655.1 Myotis brandtii
GGGCCTCTAGTTGTTATATAAGAAAGTGATTATAACCTTGTGCCCTGCGATCTTGAGTTCTAGGAAGTTTTTTTTGTCAATTATTTTACATTTTCTATATAGACAATCATGTAACCTGCAAACAAGACAGTTTTAATTCTTCCTTATCAATCAGTATACCTTTTATTTCTTCTTCTTGTCTTACTGCATTAATTAGGACTTTAAATGTTTAATTTTAAAAGTATACTCCAGTATAGTATGTATGGTTTCTCATGTAATTCCAACAACTGTACACAGTAGGTATTATTTCTGTCATTTAATAAGTAAAGAGCTGAAGTTTAGGGAGGGAAGCAACTTGCTAAGGTGACACATACACTGGTGTATCATAGAGTGGGGTTCACACTCAGGTCTCACTCTAGAACCTTCCGCATTGGTCCAGTCTTACACCGAGTTTCCTGTCTCCTTCCCAATGTTAGCCAGGGGACCACAGCATTTTCAGCCCCTCTGACTCCATGAAGCAATAAGATGGGACAGCCCCCAAATTACAGTTCAGTCTTCTCTAACTTTCCTGCAGTCACATGACTTCTTTAGCAAGTGCTTTGCTACTGACACTGGTGATTATGGAGTGATCCCTGGTAAGACAAATAACCAGATAATGAAGGGGGAGGGGGGGCATAAATGAGGAAGTAAATGTTGGCTTCTTTCTGTGAAGTATTTCTTGAAGCTCTGACTGTTTGCCTGATCCCTGCTAAGATAAATAACCAGATAACGGGGGGAGGGGGGCCATAAATGAGGAAGTACATGTTGGCTCCTTTCTGTGAAGTATTTCTTGAAGCTCTGACTGTTTGCTAATGGTTCTACCATTACGCATTTTGTAATATCAGCAGAGAGTAGATACGATGTTAAATTAAGCATAGAATTGCTAGATATCTTTCATACAGCCAAATGAATGAAAAAACGCAAAGATCTTTACTTCCTGAAATTAACTTTGAAACTGAAAGGGCTCAACTTATAAAATGTCTAAATCAAATGATTCTATTGTTGGAAATTTAAGGTTTGAAAGTGATATAAAACTAAAGTAGAATGAGACACTTGTTAATCAGAAAAGCTAGACTGTATGTGTTACAGGCACCCAAGCCAGAAAAATGAGCTCTGGCTGTGGGGTGGGGGTGGGAGTGGGAGATGTGGTAGAGACATGTCAACACTGACACCCTCTACTAATACCTGCATTTGTTAGATGAGGCATTTGAACTATCGATACTTTATTTTGAAAACAACTCTTCATTTCATCTTTTTCATTGTCCCCATGATAAAGAATGATATCTATAGACGCTGGGCTTCCCTTTATTGTAAGAAAAGGGAAAAAGAGCAGCCAGGGCTGCACTGGTGCTCCCAGCTCAGCCACAGTGTCCTCCTGCACCCTTAAACGATTTCAAAGAAGCATGATAAAAACAAACAAACAAAAATAAAGAAGACCACAGAATAATCAAGTCTGAACACAGACAAAACATGAACACTGAACAAACAATGAATATAATCAAATATCTCTCCATCCTGGCTAATGTGACTGCTACTCTTTAAAAATGAATCATAGTGTTAACCTCACTCTGCTCTTTCTGCCTTCTATATAAGAATCATTAAAACACTCAGCCTTAGAATTAGCCAAACAGCCAGTCCCGAACAAAACCCCACTTCCTTGCACTCTTCCCAACATCACGAAAACAAGCCCAAATCCTATCATGACTTTTTGTAAGACCTTCTTACTGAGATGTCCCTCTGCTTCCCATGGTATGTGGTTCTCCCTTAGTCCCGTGAGTCGATAAACCTAACACTCTTTAAAAACGGTGTATTTGTGGGGGGTCTTTGCTGAAAGCCATGGCCATGTTTCTATTTTTCCCCAGGGGAGTTGGGGGCTCCATAGTAGACAGTCTTGCAGTCAATGACCTGGGATACATGCAAAGAGAATTAACAGGCTGTGAATCGTAAATGAGGAGAAATTATGCTCACTTCATGACGATCCTGTGCCTCTGATCTTTGTTACCATGAACAAAAGCTCGACCTTGCTAAAACTGCCAGGAAGCGTTTCTACTTTTCAGATTCTAGTTTTACAGGTTGACTAAAGGCTGGTCTTAGAACAAGAGATTCCTGGTATCTTCCAGAAGTCACCATGAATAAGAATACTCATGCGTTATGTCTTTGCCCCCCAAAACTGATATGCCCAACTGAGAAGCACATTGTTACACTTTGTGTGGCTGGTGGATGGTGCCCTCACTCTTCCTTGGCTCCCGAAGCTCCCTCACTGCTGTCATCACACCCACCATTCCCAGGTCTCCACTATCACCACCTTACCACCTACCATTTTTGAGTGATTTTCTCTGTACCAGATTCCATGTTATGCACCTGATCTTACTGAAAACTCAGGTCAACTCTAGAAGGTGGTGGTGTAACTGATGCTCATTTTACAAGTAAGGAAACTGAAGCAGAGACAGTAAATAATTGCAAAGGAGCAGAAACAGAATTCAAGACCAGAATGCTCTGCTCCAAGGCCCAAACTCTTGGCTATCACATCACTTTTTACCATTTTTAACAATGCTTTAGCTCATGAGATGAAAATGGAAAAGAAGCCTGGCCAGTGTGGCTCAGTGGTTGAATGTTAACCCATGAACCGAGAGGTCCCTGGTTCAATTCCTGGGCACATGCCCAGGTTTTGGGCTCAATCACCAGTAGGGGCATGCAGGAGGCAGCCAATTGATGTTTCTCTCTTGTTGGTGTTTCCATCTCTCTATCCCTCTTTCTTTAAAAAAATCAATAAAAAACTTTTTAAAAAAGAAAAAAGAAAATGGGAAAGAAAAAAAAAAGTGGCCTAGGGTTGCAGTGTGTTCTAGTACTTTCAAGAAAACTTCCTAGAAATTTTTTAGTTAGAAATTCAGATAGGAAATAAATTTGCATAGAAATAATGTGACACCAAGCATAAAGATATGCTTTAAAAATAAACAAAGCCATAAGCAATTGAGATTCAGAACCTCGAATGAGCCATGAAGTGAATATTTAAAAATCAACAATGATAACAAAGATGTTTCTTTAAACAAAAATGATATGACTGTAATGAAAGGCCATCCCTTCAGCCACAACCAGTTAAAAGGTAGGAGACAGGATGTGGTGCTGCTCCAGTTTCTTCAGTTCTAGTAGTAGATGCTGCTTGGCCCAGAAGAGGTGCTCAATGGTTGCTGATGAATGAACAGTATTTAAAAATCAATAATCAGTGTTCGCTTAGGCAGCACATATACTAAATTGGAACGATACAGAGAAGAGAGATTTGCATGGCCCCTGTGTAAGGCTGTCCAGCAAATCCTGTGACGAGTTCCACATTTAAAAAAAAAAAAAGAATCAATAATCAGGCAATGGCTCCTGGGTAACACTGAATGGTGATAATGCTGGAAGAGGATGTTTTCTCAAAAGAAGGAGCATTTCTTTGCGGGAAGACCCAACTGCATTTCACACTTAGAGTGTGCTGATGAGTAAGAGAAGGGGCTTGCTTTGCAAGACACCCTGGTATGACCCGAGGCTTTGCCACTTACAACCTATACGACCTTCCTTACCCTCCCCAAGACTTAATTTCCTCACCTGTAAAATGGAGATAATACAACTCACCTCAGGAGCCAGTTGGGAGGAGCAAATGACATGTCACATGACATGATTTGCTCATGCCTGGCACTGAGGGACCACCTAGTAAATGTGAGATGGTAGCAGTATTAAGTGGAAGCATATGAAATTGCCAATATGCTGCCATTTTGACATACACTGATAGTTTCTTACGGTTCCACTTAATTAATAGTAATGGTATCTGTCACCAAATACGGTAAAAAGCACCTTTCTGCTCAAAATAACTCATGAGGCAGAGTCTGATGTATTCTTTTCCTGTTACCTCCACAGCCTCATCTGCTGACCTCTGTCTTCCGGGCTGTTGTCTGGGTTACAAGAAAGGCTGTCACACCTGGGGAGTGTGGCTGTCAAGGTCCACTGACTGCCCGGCGGCAGGATGTGCCCGTGACCTGCACACTTGCAGTGAATGGCTCAGCAGGCCATGTTGGCAGCCAGAGGAAGATCCGACCACATTAGAAAGCTTCAAAGACTCTATGGCATGAATCTTTGATTTGAGCATGAGAAGTAAATCAATAACAGGCCAGATTCTGGAATAACTGGCTCCAGGTATAAAGTTGGCCCAATAACTTTGGGTGGAGCTGATGCCAGTTAATCCAATCTGTGCTCCTTCTTTTACATCATGTTCTCACTCCTCCTGCCTTTTATGGTGCAATAGTTTAATGCTCTAGGCCAGGGGTCCTCAAACTACGGCCCGCGGGCCACATGCAAATACAAATATTGTATTTGTTCCCGTTTTGTTTTTTTACTTCAAAATAAGATATGTGCAGTGCAATGCTATAGGCCTTGTGTCCCCACACTGCTACCAGCACCTCTGCCATGCCACATATACAAGTAATATTCTTCTCTCTAAGGCAAGAAAATTAATCTCCACAATATCTAATGACGTGGCAAGTTCTGCTACTACCCATCATTTTTACAAGTCATTATTTTAACAGATTTAATTTATTTAACTTGAAAAGTGCAAACATGGTGTGTGTCTTTAATGTGGAAACATTTTATACTTTTTGGTGATAAGCTCAAACACAAGGTCAAAATCTTGGAAATATTTTAATAGCAAAGAAGATTAAAAACCCGAATGCTTGCTTAAAACACTGCTTTATACAGGTGACTCAAGGTGAGGAGGCTTATAACGTTGCACTTCTGGATTTTAAAAATTGCCAGGTAATTCCTTTTGAGCACACTACCTAGACTGCTGTGTACCAGTGCAAATGTGTTCTAATAAAATCCACATTTCTGTACGTGTTTATGTATTAAACCTCTAGATAATATCATTTAGGAATTTAAACATACGTTCTTAGAGGAAAAGCAATGTCTCATTTATGTATATTCCATATAACATATAGTACTGTCTTCAGCATTAAGTAGGAATTAAATAAACATACTATGAATTAAATCAAATAGAAAGTTCAAGAAAAGTAATTTTGTTAATTTTCACATAAAAATGCACTGAAACAGTGATTTCCAATGTTAGCTTACAAAAAAGAAAAGAAAAGAACAACAGCAGGAAATTAATTCAAGAACTTCAGATCAATTTTCCATTAAAGTGAAGCTGAATTATGCTTTCTCCTTGAAAATAACCATAGCCCAACTGGTATGGCTCAGTGGTTGAGCATCTACCTATGAACCAGGAGGTCACAGTTCAATTCCCAATCAGGGCACATGCCCAGGTTGTGGGATCGGTCCCTAGTGGGGGCATGCAGGAGGCAGCTAATCAATGGTTCTCTCTCATCATTGATATTTCTATCTCTCTCTCCCTCTCCCTTCCTCTCTGAAATCAATAAGAATATATTTTTAAAAAATAAACATAATATGCTAAGGTTTAACTTTCAAACTTTCATGAAATACATTTAATTTAAAATGTGTCTATTTCTACGAGTTGTGAGATCCATTCGATAAAGGCTAATACCACAGGTAAATAATAGTTACAGGTTACAGAGGGACCTGTACCGGTAGAGACATTAACATAGAACTCTGTCCATCAACTGCTGATGGCTTAGTATTTAAGTAGGAAATACTAGGAGAACAAAGGAGGTATCAGGAATGAAAGATGGCCCTGAACTTTGCTCTGACTCCAGAAGGTGTAATGGAAGGAGAAAAGTCACTGCAAGCTATGCTCACAGAAGCACAGCACAAAAAATGCCCACACTATGGTGGCACAGCTGGGTACCATGCGAATTTCATGGAGCCCCGAGTAGCTAGGAACGACAGTCTCTTTGCTGTTGTTTATAAACTTGTTTTATATGCCATCATTCTTCTTATGTTCACTAAAAACAAGTCTAGATCACTGAGGCAGGTAAGGGCTAGGTAGGGAGAATCATCACTAGGTCTACTGTTACTTTTAAATTTCTTGGATGATACAATAAACCTTGAAGAGAACTTGATCAAACAGGCTCACCATGATAATCGTTCCCTGGAAGGCAAATTCTTCAGTTGGATAATAGGGTCAGGCCACCTCATGGGATGACTTTAGAAGCCTGCAATGCCCCACCCAGAGCTCAGCCTCAGTCGTTCCTGGACCCCTTCAAACGTGTAACTCTATGGCTTAACTCAAGTGCCTGCCTGTGAGCATGGCCACACCCTGAAACTCATCCTTTCTCAGAGCAGCTCAGTATAGAGGATCTCAAAACTCTAAGATGCCCCTCATGGACTGCAATCTCCTAGTCCTCAAGGTCTCCATGTTCCCCACTCGCCCCATTCGCTCTCACTGGAATCTGCAGCCTCTGGAAGTTTCCCCAGTCCTTGGCTCACTGGCATTAGGTACACCCCCCTGGGCAACCATTTCAAACTGGCTGCCACTGGGAATGAGAATAATACCTAATTTTTATGTGGCACTTTACAATTCAAAAGGACTCTCTTGGGCCTTCTCTTATTTATCTGCAATAGGTCTTTTCATTATTCTTCTTAAGGAAGTAGCAAAGGGGACTTTAAGACACCCTCTGACAGCTTGTGGACACATTGTACTGAGCTCTTTGTAACCTTACTATCTTGTCTCAATGGCTCACAGTGGCAAGAGAATAGCCAACGACCTAGGACTGCCTGTGACTATGCCTCAGCACACACTCAGTGCATTAGCATCCAGTCCCAAGCGAGTAAGCAACTCTATCCTGAAAAGAAATACATACCATATAAACCACATAAAGCTGTCCAGTGTGTGTACTGGCAGTGAGACCATCAGAAAACAAGTTGTCTTGAACCAAAGTTCTACATGTAGCTGGCTCAAAAGACTAAGTTAAAATAAAGCAAAAACCTAACCATGACTAAAATAGGTATGTGTCTTTTTGCTTCCAACTATCTTGAAAAAGTAATGATGCAATACTATCTTCAGTTAATTAATTCCAGGGCTGTTTTTTTTTGTTTGTTTTTTTTTGCAGCAAACTTCATACCCTCAACTTGTATTACATACCATCTGTCTATAGTGAATATTTAGTTCTCACCCACAACCTGCTTTCTAACCCTTGCAATACAAGTATCTCCTTAAAAACCAGAAAAACGTTCTGCTAGACCATAGGGGGATAAGGGTTTATGTTTTAAATAAACTGATATCATTAGTTTATAATCTGCTGCTGCCATCTTCTGTGTCAATGAAGCAGCACCTTCACACTCACGAACAAGGTAATTGTGTTTAACAGGAATAATGCTCACTGGTCAATCAGAGGGAACATTTTCTACACAGAGAAGGAAAAGCTTCATTCTGTTACCTCTAAGTGACTCCGCCTCTCAGCAATCACACGTTCGTCCTTGTTTCCAAATAGTTTCTTTGGAGGGAATTCAAGGGTAGCAAGCTGAAATACATAGTTTACAAGAGATGCATTAATATCACACTTGTGATCTCTGGGCCATTATTAACCTACCACTTGGAATGTCTATTATGGGGTGAAAAGATGGGAGGCCCTGCCTTGCTTTGCCACTAGTCGTCTGTGTGGCCTAAGCAGATGAGGCAAGCTTCCACAGCGGTCAGATGAGAAGGCAGGACCAGGGGGACTACAAGGAAGGACAGATATAAGTCTCAATGTTTTGTCTCAGACAACATTAGATAGTCTCTTTGCCAGATGGTGTTTCACAATTTTTATTTTTAAAACATACATTTGTGTGTTTTTTTCCTTCTATTATACTAGTATTCAATTATTTTTGTGTTGTGATGAGTTTTACAAGAGATGCATTAATATCACACTTGTGATCCCTGGGCCATTATTAACCTACCACTTGGAATGTCTACTATGGGGTGAAAAGATGGGAGGCCCTGCCTTGCTTTGCCACTAATCGTCTGTGTGGCCTAAGCAGATCAGGCAAGCTTCCACAGCGGTCAGACGAGAAGGCAGGACCAGGGGGACTCCAAGAAAGGACAGACATGAGTCTCAATGTTTTGTCTCAGACAACATTAGTCTCTTTGCCAGATGGTGTTTCACCATTTTTATTTTTAAAACGTACATTTGTAGGGTTTTTTCCCTTCCATTATACTAGTATTCAATTATTTTTGTGTTGTGATGAGAACTGGGAAACTCAGCTTGCACACTACCTGAACATTTTGTGCAATAGTTCTTGGACCACTGCTAAGGGTTCTTAAACATTCCATGCTGTCTTTTTTTTTCAACTATGACTGCAAATGAAGACTGCCCCTGTGAAAAGGGGACTTCTCTTTGAATCTTTTCACCTCGCTTCCTAAAGAATAAAGTTGAGGACTTGTTTTAGCTAAGTCTTATAATTTCATAGTTATTTTCCTTATGCTTTTCTCCTTGATGGCATAAAAATCATAATAAAAAGATAAGTTTTATTTTAGATTCTGAGACGAGAAAAACTCTATAATCTGGTAAAAATAAGACTAGTCAGTGTTGCTTTGGTTTAATGAAGGCTAAGCAACATAACTGTTGGTGTTCATGGAATTCACCATTTCTTTCCTTCCTCACCTTATGAGGTTCAGACAAATTGAGAGTCCAATGAAGCATTATTTAAAAAAAAATCAATAACCTTTCTCCCACAATATAGATCCAAAGTATGCCATAAAATTCCTATTTTATACATATGCAAATCCCCTAGTTGGTTGAAATTTATATTGCCACAGCAGGAGTTAAAACTTAAGAACTAGCATTTATACATACAGTACTTCAAAAATTTAGTATTAAAGTAGCATATACATATAGCAAAATGCACATATCCTACGTGAACAACTTGGTGAATTTTCAACATCTCAATATACTAATGGAGAAACAGAACATACCTAGCACCACAGGAACCCCTACAGGCTCCCTTCCAATGTTCCCTCCCATCCTCTACAAAGGTTGAGTGATTTCCAACAGGTTGGTTTAGTTTTACCTATTTTTGAATTTCATGTATATGATGCCATCAAATTAACCTAGTTATTATTTAACAGGAAAGGAGGAAAGGGAAGACCAGAAAAACGCATGCCTAGTAAAGGTCTGAGTGAACTGGGAGGGTGCCTTCCTGTCAATCACACCGAAAGCTGAAAGCAAGTCAGTGGCCACGATGGGTATGAACACTGCAAGTTTTCCAAACCTGAATATGTAAACTTCCAAACAACGGACGCTCCCTCCTGGGACTCCCGTGGCTGGGGGATGCTCTCTCTTGTGCCCACATGGCGTAGGGCCTGCATGCTGAACCACACCTGGCCGCAACGTGGACAGGAGGTCTGGGCACTGGCCCGTTTCTGGCTCTGCTGAACTCCCAGCTGCACCTTTTCCAGGATTAAGGTGCAGGGTCTCTGGAAGCTGAGAAATGTAACTCCACACCAATAAAATCTCCCACATCCCATCCTTCTATGGGGGCTTCTGAAAATGCTTATTTCAGCAGCACTCCAAGAACCTCCACCTCATTCCAAACTCTTGTCTGTGAAATCAGCCCATTAATTTCTCCGGCATCAGTACCATACAGCATGAACTGCCTACATCGCTCTACCTCATGGGTGTGAGATCCATCCATGTTGTGACGAGTTGCCATAGTTTGCTCATTCTGTGGTTGCATAGTATTCCATCTTGTGAATATTCCACCATTTGTTTGTTCATTCTCTTGTTATTGAGCTTTTGGTCAGTTTCCAGGTTTTAGCTATTAGCTATTACTTGGATTCAGTAATGAATGAATTGTGCTACTATAAACAATTTCCTTTAAGTTTTCTAATGAACATATACCTTTAGCAGTAAAAGTGCTGGGTCGCATGGCATGCACGTGTTTGTATCTGAAATTATCAAGTGGTTTTCCAAAGCGGTTTTACTAAGGGACCTCCCACCAGCAATGACTGAGAGACCCAGTTGCTCCAGATCCCCCCCTACACTTGGCACTGTGGTCTTTTTCCTTTTAGTAATTCTGGGGTATGCGGTGATTTCTATGGTGGTTCTAATTTGCTTTGCTCTAAGGACTAAAGATATCGAGCATCTTTTCACATGCTCATTGACCAACTGGTTGGTCATTTTAGGGAAGTGTCTGTTCAACTCTTGCCCGTTTTTTATTCAGCAATCTATCTTTTTCTTATTAAGAGTAATTCTCCCTTTCACTCTGTTCAAAGTATCTTTGATTACATTATAGTCCCCTTTTAATGTTACCTGAAGTCAGGCAGGTGTTTGTTTCCTTCTTACTCTAGGGCTCTTTCTACCAAAGCAGAGAAACCTTGGGCAGTGTGGTTTATAGTGCCTCCTACCCTTTCTCACCAATGCTGCAATTGTGTTCCTGACATTCAACTTTAAAACCAGTGGGAGGTAATGTGAAAGACTATGGATCCTGAGGTAAAACAGACCCCGTTTGAATCTTGGATTGACTGCTAACTAGCTAACTACCTCTGTTTCTCTGAGCCTGAGTATTTATTTTCTGCTGAAGAAAAAGGCAGACAATAATACTAAACTTCACCAGGTTTCTGTGAAGATTTAGTTGAAGCAATGCCAAATGGGCCTAAGCTACTCGTATTATTTGTTAGAGATCTGGTAAGAAAGCAGCATGCCACCTTTTCTCACACCCTCTTCCCATCCCTGGACTGGTGATGTGACTTCAAGGAGCAGAGTTTTCTGGAACCCTGGCCTCACTGGCACAAACACACTCCCCGTATGTTGCAGCTCAGAGAAGTCAGGCACACCAGAGCTAGTCTTTGGGCTTCATCCAGGCTCAATTTCATCTTGTACAAATGTTCCCTCCGCCCCCCGCCCCCCAATGAAGTGACGCTGAACGCTTGGCAAGCGTGCTTTCACAGTTGGTTGTTTTGTAATTTTCTTATGTGGCTGGTGAGGTGATGTGGTTTCTGTTGGGGGAAATGCGTAGTCACTCGCCTGCTCAATCAGAAATGGTGCACTAACAGGACTTCGGGAAGCTGAACTGGGTGGGGACCAAGCATTTAAATATCCTCGTAGTCAGTGGTCCATCCTGAGATGGAGGCTAACATTTTATGCTATTAATATCCCCCTCCCCTGTGAAATAACTATTTATAAATTATGTATAATACTGTTGTTCAGATTTTAGGAAGAAAAGGGCAACTTTAGATAACTTTTAGGCACATGATCACAGGACTCCAATATTCAACCATCTAACTTTAGAGGTGAACACAGGTCCAGAGTCAAATGACTTAGAAAGGTTCAAAGTCACGGATAGGATGGTAGACTCCAGACGAGGAATCAGAACTCTAGGTTTTTTTGTAATAACGCTGTAAAAGATGTATACAGTACACGGAAGGGCCCTTTCTAATGGAAGCCCTTAGGATCTAGGATTCAGATAAAAGAAAGTAACCCCTCCTTAAGTGTATGAAACAAACAAATAAACAAAAAATGATGCATCATTGCTAGGCAGTGATCAACAGTTCCAACAAGAGCTATCAATGGAACTTCCCTGAGGACCCGAACCCTATAAAGTGACAGGGTCAGCAATGGCAGTGGGAATGACAGAAAAGGGGATGGGTCTGGAGGCAGGCTCTCAGAAGTCCATCTTGGGACATTTAAGGTTAGTTATTCCTACCACCTTATCCCTCTCATAATAAAACTGAAGGAGAATGGTGGATTTCCTTACATGTGGTTGGAGGGCTGGAGGGAGGGAGGAAAAAAATGAGAGCAGAAGTTCTATGTGATTCACGATAGAAACGCATGCTGTTGGGTCCACATCCCATTGGTGGAGGTAGGACACCAACAAACTAAAGTAGAAAGGCAAGACCTCAAGGCAACACAGAAAAAGAAATACGGCCTCCTATAAAGTAATTATATCAGAAACAGCTATCCAACTCTCCTTTTCTGGCATAATGGAAACGGCCTCCATTTCTCCCTTTTAGAGACTCTTAACAGTGCTGTTCTGCCTTACTATCTATAAGACTGTAGGCTGAACTGAATGAAATTTCCAATTTTGTAAGTTAAAAATGGCTGAATATCAGCAATTTCATCTGGTTAAACCTTGTATAAAACTTTGTCATTTTTAAGCAACCACTATGACAAAGGTACATTTCTACCTGTTTTACCTGCCAAGTGTAAATATTATCATTTGACAAATCATCAGTTGGTTTATAAATAAGCCAATATTTGTTCAAAAGAATATTTCTTAGAAAGCACTAAAAATAATAAAAATTGAAACACCTTAAATTAAAGATATATATGACATATGAAATAGTTGGGGAGCTGGTAATGCACAAGAAGCCATTTAGGGACTAATAGTTATTGACATAGAACGTGTAGTCACACTAGGCCATCGGAATCAGCCCATCTTCCAGAAGGAAAAGACCACCACGGTCTTGACCTGGAATAGAGAAAAGAGGGCAGGAGCTGCTGCTCCCTTCTTGGAATAGTAATATTATAAAGATTCTCAGGAGAGTTTGGAAACCTGACGGAGAAAAGAGGCCTGAACTTTTTCTCTCCACAGTGCAAAGCAACTGCTTCATTTATTTTAAAACAGACAGCAGAGCAATCCTCTGTAAGTTTCATTTCTAGATTGTGAATAATTTAAACTGTCAAACTATTTTAAAAATTGGACAATTTACCAAGGTTGGAAGAACTACTGGTCAGGACAAATAATGTGCCTGGAAAGTAAAAAACAAAACAAAACAAAACAAAAAAACCCTCTTCCATTTTGCTTAAAGTGTTCCTGTCTGAAAAGCACTATTTCCAACAAATTAAGAATACAAGAGGCGCACAGAGAGGGTGATTCAGAACTGTCCCTAACTTCTCCACGCAGGCCCTCCTTACATCAACATCTTTTGTTTATTTGTTTGGTTGCTTTCTCTCAAGTTAAACAGAAATTTGAAAATCAAGCATATTACCTGGTTATTTTCATTTGTTCTCAAGTTCTTTCTATTAACAAATTTTCACTTTTGTGGCCTCATTTTTTAATCTAGCAGATGGTGGAGATTGGATTTCCATGAGAAGTATTGTCAGGACAGTAAATCGAAATCTGTGGGTGGAAAATAGACTCCTCTTTGATTTCCTTTGTAACCTCTGACAAAGGAGATACAGTGCCCTACATTTCTAAAAATTAATGTTCCTGAAGTTCTGTATTCCTCACAATAAGTAAATTCTAAAGGGACTGAGGTAAATATTTCTGATTCACATAAAAGTTATCAAGATTCTTGGATTCAGTAATGAGAGAAAAATAATTTTCTTTCTTTCAATGACATTTCATTTTCATAAAGAGCAAGTGCCATATTTCCCAACTTTTGTGGAGAGAATCCCATGTTGAAAAGTGTGATTGCAACAAAATAATCTTTCTCCAAACTGTAAAAACTTGATGGAACAGCTCTGGTTAAAGACGGTGGAGCTTTCTTTGCTCCCTTCATCTCCTTTAAAAGCACCAAAACAACACAAGAGATGAAAAGCAAAGGAAACACTGTCTCCAAACTGGGAAACTGCCAGGCAGTGCCCAGGGAAAGCAACGAAGAGAGGGATGAGATGGAGGGCTTCTGAGAGCCTCACCCTCCTCACCTCTAGACCACAGCACCGTGAGCTGTTCACCACATTCAGCATGCAAACTCTTAGACCTTCCACTAGCTGTAATTAAAGGGATGAAATCTGGGGACAAGGATAATGCAGGGGACACCTGAGCGAAGAGAAAGGCAGGAGGAAGGAGGGTGTAGGAGGAAGAACCCAGAGAAGTTCAGAGTGATAGAGGGAGAAAAGGCCAAAGGGTGAGTATTTGCCTTTATGGTCATAGGCAGTGGTCGGTCCTACAGCCCTTCCAACCACCAAAAAATAAGAGAGAATGTGTCTTAAAATGAAGAAAAAAATATGGGTGGAAAAATTTCAGAAAAATTCTGGCAAAAGTCGAGGCATGTAGCAGCTTGCTGACTTTCTCCACACCAGTATCTATCCTTTCCTTGGCCCCATGATACACTGGTGTTTTCTCCCAATAATTAGTCCACTTCACTTAAAGATGAAAAATAATTAGAAGCAACCAAATCTGGAACTTCAGTAAAAAGGGTGGGGTGAGGAGAGTTGAATGAAACATAAGTAAAAGGCAGAAAAAGAACATACACCACAAGGATTGGTCAAAGAGAGTCAGAAATAATTCAGACAAGAAATTATTCAGAGTCTTATAGGAACCACAAAAAGCATCTCTAAAAAGAAGCCAAGAGGAAAAAGTGATGCACAGGTTGAAAGAAGAGAACACCAGGGGAAAAGGGGTAGGAAAGTGGGTTAGCGCTTAGAGAAATGGCTGACTCTAGGACTGGGACAAGGAACATCTAATCTAATAATAGACAAACATAGTAATTGACCATACCTCTGCTACGCTTCCCATTGGCTAATCAGCAGGATATGCAAATTAACCCAACCAAGATGGCGGCCGGAGCCCAGCTCTGAGCTCCACTCTAAGCAACAAAGTTGCAATTATAGAAGCTAAACAAACCCCAGATACCTGCTTTCAGCAGGCCCTGGCCTCGGAGGTGGAGCGGCAACAAAGTTTCAATTACAGAAGGTAAATAAATCCCAGAATAAAAAAAAAAGAAAAAAAGGAGAGGCTGGGAGCTTCCGTCACTGGCTTGGCCAGCCTGAAAACAGCCTTCAGCCCCTCATCCAGACTGGCCAGGCACCCCAGTGGGGACCCCCACCCTAAATGGGGTGCGGGCAGCCTGAAAATAGCCATCAGCCTCTCATCCAGGCTGGCCAGGCACCCCAGTGGGGACCCCCACCCTCTTATGGGCACTGCATGGTCTGGTCAGTTCCTCAGGATGCCACCTTTAGTCACAGTTTTCCGCAGTCACAAAATCCAAATCTCAAATCTCCCGGCGCCAGCAAACCCGAGGAATTCCTTTCCCCGGTCAGGGGCTGTGTCTGTCCCAAGAGACGCGGCTGCCTGCCATGCGGTCTCCCTCCGACCCTCTGGGCTCAGGTCTGGCAAACTTTCCTGCCCAGATCCCTGGTTTTTAACCTTTCCAGGGGAGCTCTGCCCTTCCCGGCTGCAAACCGTCTCACCAGCTGAGTAAATTCGCCAATTCGGGGTGGGTGTTATTAGTTTCAGCTGCTTACTCCGTTTGCTCCGGGACAAGACCTGGGACGCGTCTGCCTATATCGCCGCCATCTTGCTTCTCTCTCGGCCTCATTTTTTAATCTAGCAGATGGTGGAGATTGGATTTCCATGAGAAGTATTGTCAGGACAGTAAATCGAAATCTGTGGGTGGAAAATAGACTCCTCTTTGATTTCCTTTGTAACCTCTGACAAAGGAGATACAGTGCCCTACATTTCTAAAAATTAATGTTCCTGAAGTTCTGTATTCCTCACAATAAGTAAATTCTAAAGGGACTGAGGTAAATATTTCTGATTCACATAAAAGTTATCAAGATTCTTGGATTCAGTAATGAGAGAAAAATAATTTTCTTTCTTTCAATGACATTTCATTTTCATAAAGAGCAAGTGCCATATTTCCCAACTTTTGTGGAGAGAATCCCATGTTGAAAAGTGTGATTGCAACAAAATAATCTTTCTCCAAACTGTAAAAACTTGATGGAACAGCTCTGGTTAAAGACGGTGGAGCTTTCTTTGCTCCCTTCATCTCCTTTAAAAGCACCAAAACAACACAAGAGATGAAAAGCAAAGGAAACACTGTCTCCAAACTGGGAAACTGCCAGGCAGTGCCCAGGGAAAGCAACGAAGAGAGGGATGAGATGGAGGGCTTCTGAGAGCCTCACCCTCCTCACCTCTAGACCACAGCACCGTGAGCTGTTCACCACATTCAGCATGCAAACTCTTAGACCTTCCACTAGCTGTAATTAAAGGGATGAAATCTGGGGACAAGGATAATGCAGGGGACACCTGAGCGAAGAGAAAGGCAGGAGGAAGGAGGGTGTAGGAGGAAGAACCCAGAGAAGTTCAGAGTGATAGAGGGAGAAAAGGCCAAAGGGTGAGTATTTGCCTTTATGGTCATAGGCAGTGGTCGGTCCTACAGCCCTTCCAACCACCAAAAAATAAGAGAGAATGTGTCTTAAAATGAAGAAAAAAATATGGGTGGAAAAATTTCAGAAAAATTCTGGCAAAAGTCGAGGCATGTAGCAGCTTGCTGACTTTCTCCACTCCAGTATCTATCCTTTCCTTGGCCCCATGATACACTGGTGTTTTCTCCCAATAATTAGTCCACTTCACTTAAAGATGAAAAATAATTAGAAGCAACCAAATCTGGAACTTCAGTAAAAAGGGTGGGGTGAGGAGAGTTGAATGAAACATAAGTAAAAGGCAGAAAAAGAACATACACCACAAGGATTGGTCAAAGAGAGTCAGAAATAATTCAGACAAGAAATTATTCAGAGTCTTATAGGAACCACAAAAAGCATCTCTAAAAAGAAGCCAAGAGGAAAAAGTGATGCACAGGTTGAAAGAAGAGAACACCAGGGGAAAAGGGGTAGGAAAGTGAGTTAGCGCTTAGAGAAATGGCTGACTCTAGGACTGGGACAAGGAACATCTAATCTAATAATAGACAAACATAGTAATTGACCATACCTCTGCTACGCTTCCCATTGGCTAATCAGCAGGATATGCAAATTAACCCAACCAAGATGGCGGCCGGAGCCCAGCTCTGAGCTCCACTCTAAGCAACAAAGTTGCAATTATAGAAGCTAAACAAACCCCAGATACCTGCTTTCAGCAGGCCCTGGCCTCGGAGGTGGAGCGGCAACAAAGTTTCAATTACAGAAGGTAAATAAATCCCAGAATAAAAAAAAAAGAAAAAAAGGAGAGGCTGGGAGCTTCCGTCACTGGCTTGGCCAGCCTGAAAACAGCCTTCAGCCCCTCATCCAGACTGGCCAGGCACCCCAGTGGGGACCCCCACCCTAAATGGGGTGCGGGCAGCCTGAAAATAGCCATCAGCCTCTCATCCAGGCTGGCCAGGCACCCCAGTGGGGACCCCCACCCTGAAGGGGGTGTGACCAGCTGCAAACAGCCATCAGCCCCTCACCCAGGCTGGTCAGGCACCCCAGCGGGACCCCCACCCTGATCCGGGACACCCTTCAGGGCAAACCAGCCGGCCCCCACCCGTGCACCAGGCCTCTATCCTATATAGTAAAAGGGTAATATGCAAACTGACCCTAACAGCAGAAAGACTGGGAATGACTGGTCACTATGACACACACTGACCACCAGGGGGCAGACGTTCAATGCAGGAGCTGCCCTCTGGTTGTCAGTGAGCTCCCACATGGAGGAGCTCTGCTTGGCCACAAGTCAGGCTGATGGCTGCCAGTACAGCAGTGGTGGTGGGAGCCTCTCCTGCCTCCTCAGCAACGCTAAGGATGTCCGACTGCAGCTTAGGTCTGCTCCCCGCTGGCAAGTGGACATCCCCCGAGGGTTGCCGGGCTGCCAGAGGGATGTCTGATTGCCATCTTAGGCCCAATCCCCCGAGGAGCAGGCCTAAGTCAGCAGGTGGTCATCCCCCGAGGGGTCCCAGACTGCGAGAGGGCACAGGCCGGGCTGAGGGGACCCCCCCCCCAGTGCACAAATTTTTGTGCACCGGGCCTCTAGTCCTATATAATAAACGCGTAATATGCAAATAAACCGAACAGCAGAATGAACAGTTGCTATGACGTGCACTGACCACCAGGGGGCAGACACTTGGCTAGAAGCCCAGATGATGACTGGTGAGCGCAGCGGTGGTGGCGGGAGCCCCGGACTTCGAGAGGGATGTCTGACTGCCGGCTTAGGCTGGGGGAGCGGGCCTAAGCCAGCAAGTGGACATCCTCGAGGGGTCGCTGAGGGACACCCCTCCCCCAGTACACAAATCTCGTGCACTGGGCCTCTAGTATAAAATAAGCTGAAGCATCTGTGGTGCCAGCAATAAGAGGGGCTCAAACCAAAAGCACTTGGGAGTGTTAGAAGGAACACACGTGACAACTGAAAGAGTTCCTAATGGCCAAGCTGTAAGTTAAAAAAAATAATCATAATAATGGCTTATAACCCAAAGCATAATAATTGGATAAACAATTGAATAAATAAAGAAATGGGGAAAAACAGACAAGCCTCCCTTGTAGAAAAATTCCAAAATATTTATGACACTTCACCCTCAAGGAAGTAGCACATACGTCCCCCATTACTAAAATGTGTGCTGTGCACAGTGACTTCCTCCAAAGAGCACAGTATAGAAAGGGGGAAACCGAGTACATTTCCCGGAGAGAAAGCTGAGCCAGGTGATCAAGGTCAGTGTAGACAGTGATAAGTTGTACTGATATGACAGCACATGTATCCTTTATGTGATGTGATGAGAATGGCACTTTATTTACCTCTCTGGTTTTTAGATTAGATTATAGCTCTAATCTAACCCTGAGGAACACAACAGACAAGTCCCAATCAGGGACATTCCATAAAACATCTGACCAGCCCTTCTCAAAACTGTCAAAGTCATCAAAAACAAGGAAAGCATCAGAAACTGTCCCAGGCAAGAGGAGCCTAAGGAGACATAATGACTAAATGTAATGTGATATCCTGGGTGGGATCCTAAAAAATATAGTTAATAATATAGTTAAAAATATACTTAATCCCTTCACCTTTTGCACCTAGTCCACCAACCCCCTTCCCTTCTGGCAAAGTTAATAATAATGTTATCAATATCGGTTTCAGTAATGTAGCAATCATTGTGACAAATGTCCTATACGAATGTCAGTTGTTAACAATAGGGGAAACTGCGTATGGGGTATAAGAAAACTCACTGAGCAAACTTCACATTTTTTTTCTGTAAATTTATAACTATTCAAAAAGAACTTCTGGTTTCTGATCTGATACTTAAGGAGCTTAGAAGCCATTATTCCTGTCATGACAAAAGAAAAAAGAAAAAAAAAAAGCGCTGAACAAACTAAAAATCAACAACTCTTCCTAGCTCATCAGAGAATTGAGGCCACGAGGCAAACTACTGTCCCAAAATCGGAGAGGCAGACAGGCAGAGACAGAAAATCACAGCTCAGCGGCCTAGAAGCCCAAGTTGGAGCCAGTATTGGAAGAAAGACTTTAAACTGTAATCGGTGAATTGCTGGAGGCTCAATGCAGATTAGTATGAGAGGTAAGAGCTGGGGCGAGGGGAGCATTGGAGGGGTGGTCTCCATGCTTTCATGAGTTTCACCTCCAGGAGTCCCATCAGATTCTGACAGTGAAGATGGGAGGAAAATCCCCTCAGGTCTGGCAGGAGAAGAAAGTAACCATTTGAAAATACACCCAGAATTCTCTGTTTTCCTTAACAATGCCTGCCCTTAAGGGAAACTCTTTAAACCAAAATCTAACCACCTTTGTTTATCAAAGCCTAACGGAGCCAGGGGAAGTTCACTGCCCCACTCAGGCTCAGGAAAAGACTGGGATACTATCACAGGCCTATGGAGCACCTCTCCGCCCGCACACCTCCCCACCATATCACTAGGGCTCCTGTAAAACAACAGGGGCTACAGCTAAAAGGACAGCAAGCCTCAGACTCTATTGAAGAAATCTCTAGGAAACAGACTCAGACACAGAGAACAGACCGATGGTCGCCAGAAGGGAAGGGGGTTGGTGGGCTAGGTGCAAAAGGTGAAGGGATTAAGAAGTACAAATCGGCAGTTACAAAAACATCATAAGGACGTAAAGTGCAGCATAGGAAATATAGTCAATAACATTGCAATAACTATGTACAGTGCCAGGTGGATACTGGAAATATCGGGGGGGGGGGGGGGGGGAACACTCTGTACAGTATATGATTGTGTAATCACTATACTGTGCACCTGAAATTAATACAAAGTAATACTGAATGTAAACTGTAATTAAAAAATTAAAATGTAAAAAAGCAGTCTAGGAAAACCCAAAACAACAGAGGAAACCAAAACAAGGGCACTAGAGGAAATTTCAGCCTCTGACACCATACCTACAGCAAATGGCACACACATCCGTATTCTAGTAGTTAGAATACCTCAATTCCTTTCCCCCACTACCTCATGTCCAGCTTCCAGCATAAATCACAAGGCATGGTGAAAAACAAAATAATACTATCTGAAACTATTCTAAAACAAACAAAATTGATTGAAAAAAGAAAAATTAGTTAGCCACCACCACACTCTCCATCCCTTCCCTGCCACTCCCCTCAACTTGCTAAAAACACCACGAAGAAACAAAAACAGTATTGGAATACAAGTAGAATGAACACAAGAACACAGATTACATGTAGTGTAGAGAAATTAAGAATGCAAAATGAAATGTGCGTAGGGAAAGAAAATATGACACTAAAAGACATTTATATCTAACCACAGTGTCTTTCGAGTATGCAGGCCACAAACAGACATTCTCAAGCAGGTAAAACCATCAAGGTACATTTTTCAAAAATATCCTGGAGGACCAAAACCAACCAAGAGACAGCGCAATATAAAGATCTCGAGAAGAAGAAACCATAGTAACGTAAATACTGCCTCTATTTAAACCCACAACTAAAATGGAATTATGTCTAATTTATGTCTAAAAGAATGTGAATGTTATATATCTTGACAATATCAAAATAATAATATAATTTTAAAAATTTGGGATATGGGAGTAAGTAAAGTGTGCTAATGTTATCTCTGTTAAGAGAGTCAATTGGGCATTTATTAAAACACAACTGATAATTTGTAAAATGAAAACTAGCTACTTACATTAATGTTTTATAATTTTTTTCATATATTTTAGATATCTTGATACAGATTGTGGTGAAGAAACATTTAATTTGAAGTTCAGCAATTTCTTTAGTTTTACTATATTTTCTTCCACTTCTGTTATGTTCAAGTAAAATTAAATACGTCTGTAATGAAAAATGGTGTATCTAGAATGAACACCATATTATAAAGCTGTTTCGTTCTTTCTATTCTTTTTCTTATAATTTTTTTATCAATCCACATATCTATCCTTTTATCTGTGCCTATTCACTTAAGAACTTACAATAATGTCCATTAAATGGTAACATTGATTGTATTAGAGAACCATTTGGGGTAATCTGTTGCTTTCTTCTTGAATTATGTGTAATTTTTATAAATGAGCATGTTCCATTTTTATAGAAATAATCAAAAGTGATTGCTCTTTTACAAATCTAATAAAACAGTAAAATTAATACCATGTCTTTTCATTTTGTTTTACTTACTTAAAAAAATATATATATATATATATATTATTGATTTCAGAGAGGAAGGAAGAGAGAAAGAGAGATCTAGAAACATCAATGATGAGAGAGAATCATTTATCGGCTGCCTCCTACATGCCCCCTATTGGGGATCGAGCCCACAACCCAGGCATGTACCCTGACTGGGAATTGAACCATGACATCCTGGTTCATGGGTCTATGCTCAATCACTGAGCAACACCGGCTGGGCGATGTCTTTTTATTTTAATCTTGTTCAAGATTATACAACCATCTCTTTGCTGAGCTGAGACTTGAAATGTGAACACATTTCAGCTCAGCAAAGAGATGGTTGTATAATCTTGAACAAGGAGTACAACCTTTCTAGTTTTGTCATTTGTTAAAATGAAGGACTTGAACTAAGATGTTTAAGTTTCCTTTCAGCTCTGAAATTCTGTAACTCGGGTACTGATGGCTAAAATCTCTCTATACTGAGTCAGAAGTAGCACTTTAGATACCATGAAGATATTTTATGTATCATCTCAGCTATATTGCTTTTGAGGAATGTACCTTATTTCCTGTAAAATCTTTATAGCATTCTTATTTGAAGCAAGGCAAAGATGTGTAGATGGAAACTAGAGCCCAGTATAATAATAAAACATTAACTTTCAAGAGGTTGTCGAATAGAAAAAGGACAGACACAAATGGGAATGCACTATGAGAAAACCCTTAAAATGATACCTTTTCCTGCTACCGCTATTATCTTTGCAGCAGGAGTGAGAAATGATGCAAAGATAGTTGAGCTCTTATGGGAAAATTGTACATTAAAATTAAAAATGATGACTTAGGTAAAATAAATTGGATATTTGTGGGAGACACGATAGGCCTAGCGAACACTGGAAAAAAATTTAATAATGGCCCATGGTCTACTTTGTATAATTTTGAAATCTGATTATGCAGAATGAAACACAGGAAACAAATAAGGATTAAAATAGCACTTTCTTTGGGGCCTAGAGAAACATAATGTCAAGCTTGTTCTGCAAATCGGTAAATAAAACACATTCTAAAAACAAAAGAAGTAAAATAAAAGTCTTTAGAAAAATATAATCAATAATTTTGGGGCTACTGATTTCCAATGAAATTTGTCTTTCTCCTTTTCAGTGCCTGTGAAGTCTAAAAACCCAGTTATTAACTTTGAGCATTTAACCAACAAGCCTCTAATTTTTAAGTTGATCTACATGAAGAATTATCAATAGAGGCAGATAAGAGAATAAGTAATTGCTTACTAGTATAACTAGCATAGGCATTTTACAGACTCATTTGTGAAACTCGGCTTTGGGAAAATGAAAGTATTGAGTATCCATCCATTCATCCATCAAGTTAGTTAGCTTTATGCATATTAGAAGTACAGTCAGCATTCTCTGCTGCTTTGCAATATTTCTTAATGATCTTAATGATCTCAGAGTGAAATTTCTATCTACAAGTTGGTTTTTCCTTTCCTGATTCCCAGTGAACTGATGCAGCCAAATTATCTTTTAAGAACCATCACACTTAAATCCTGACTTCAAAGTTGATTACATTATAAGATAGGTCAGCCAGTCTGCGGCCATCAAGAAGATAAACTAAATGTACTGGAAATGGTTGCTCCTATTAGCAGCCTTTCTCGCTTGGCCAAGTTCACTTTTTAGGTTAGACAGACCCCATAGTAAGTCCAGGTGGTCTCAGAGGCAATAGACAGCACAGGTTTAGATAAATGGCATTGTTATTCCTTTGGATATAAATAATGACAGCCCTCATATAGAAAAGAAATTAAAGTGAGCAATAAAAAGTCTTGCCTATTATTTATGATTGTATAACAATTAAACAACTAAAACTGGATTATAAATCACTGAAAGAAAACTGAGAACAACTAATAAAGTATGGAACCCTCACTAATAGAAACATTTAACCTCTGTAATCACCTGATATAAGTGAACTCTATTGTCATTCCTCATTTACTAGGTATTTGTGTTACTCATGTAATTCTTCACTACCTAACTAGTACCCAGTTTTTAAAGATTGGAAGGAAAAATCCTATATGGCACTCTAATTGGTCCAAGCCGCGCTAACCTGTCTTTTGCAAGTAGATGCACCTACATGATAATCAGCAACTTCTGAAACATCCACAACGTGCAGGTTTGTGGCTGTAAATTTCAGCCACTCCAGCTTTTGAGAAATGCAAATAATAAAAACTCATCAAAGGGCTGCCATAATTCTCACAGCTGACTGGATGGAAGCATTTCTAACTCCTCAAAATTAATAGCAGCTCCCAAGGCCTTATAAGAACAGCTGTCACTGAGAAATACACTCACAAACAAATAGGCAATTCGCCTCCAAGTTTGATTTGTTAGAGGCATGAAGCAGCAACTCTTCAGGACAACCTTGGTAGATTATTAAAGGAGCAACGAGCTACCTGTCCACCTCTGATATGGTAACGTGAGCATGCTACACAATATTTATGAACACCTGCTGCGTGCCTAGCCCAGAGATGGGCACACACTAGACCAGGGGTGGGCAAACTTTTTGACTCGAGGGCCACAATGGTTCTTAAACTGGACTGGAGGGCCGGAACAAAAGCATGGATGGAGTGTTTGTGTGAACTAATATAAATTCAAAGTAAACATCATTACATAAAAGGGTACGGTCTTTTTTTTTTTTAGTTTTATTCATTTCAAACGGGCCGGATCCGGCCCGCAGGCCGTAGTTTGCCCACGGCTGCACTAGACTCTCATTAAATAGTATCTGCTGAATGAGGGAGCAAAGCGGAATTCTTTGCTGGTGGTCCACGTGGAGCAGCCAGCAATTTATGACAAGGACACACGACCAACGGAAGCTGCTGTCCTGTTGCCACTGAAGTGCTAGAACTTGGAGTCATCCTAGGTATAAAACCACAGTTGGAAATGCAGTTAGGACTGCACTGACTTCATTATACTCAGTATAATGGTTGTCACGTCTCCACATAAAATCTCCCTCCTCCCCAAACCAGTGTTGATTTTATTTAGGCATGAGTCAGGGAAGACAGATTAGAGGATTTTCATATATGTCACAACGATATTTGAAAGTGACATTTCAGATCTGTGAGAATTAACATTGCATTTTTAAAGAATAAAAGCAGCTGAATTAATTCAAATGCTTGTATTTCCATCTCTTACTATGATGTTAACTGTCTCAGAGACGGAGATATCACAGGAACCTGTCATTGTCATGACATTCAAAAGAAGGAACCCCATTTCTAGTTACCATCCATGGGGTCTCACTATTCAGCAGATTGTTACAGGGAATATTTCCTCCTCTTTGGTCTCATTTGGAGCACTCTGAGGACTCTCCCTTCCTGAATGAAGTCGTGGAAAGGAATCTGGAGACATGAACCTTGTATATGCCCCAAGTCTTGATGTAACTGAATAAAACTCTCTCTGCGTATATGATTTCTCATGTTTGAAAGGAAAAACTGGACTGCCCATCTTTAAGTACTTACGTTTCATACTGTGCCAATGGTCCCACACCACTGCTATTGAAGTTTCCTTGCTGGCTGCAGAGGAAAGTCTGATACAGTCTGTTTCACAGTCTTTGGTGATCCAAGAGACAGATAATCGGTTTCCATTGTCTAGGTTTAAACTAGCCTGTCATTAATTCTGACAAGGTTATTTGTCACTGGAAATCACCGGTAGGCTTGGTGACACATAATAATGAAAAATTATCTGATGCCCCCAAGGTGGATGCAAATGAAATGATAGGCAGTGTCTTCACCAGTGGTCCAGAGAGCATCATTTTGAGGATGCTTTTGCTCCACGCTCTTGGGCCCCACATCAGCTGTGCTAAATCAGGATTTCCTAGTTTAGGGCCTGGGTCCACATATCTTAGAAAAGCTTCCCAGCTAATTCTGATGCATTTTGAGCTGCCACCCACCCTTAGAAACAGTGATTTAAATACTGCTTATCTATCAAGTGGAGAGAACGGTGTGACACAAATCAGTGAGATAGCTCGGCCTCTGATAACGAACCAGGTCGGGAAGCTGGCAGCAACCTAGTTTTGCCTACATAGTTGTTTGCTATTTAAAAATTCAAGCAGGCCAAGGGCTTGAAGCAGCGGAATTTATCTAAGGCTTACTGCATGTTCCCTGTGGCTATGGTTGGTAGCGTTATAATTTGGGTGGTGAGTAGATTTGCAATTTTTATATTAAATTTGGAATGCTGTTTACAAAACTGTTTCGAAAGCATTTCAGTGATGGATGGCATAAAGCTATCCAAGACAAACACAAGGCCAATGGCCAGTTTCTTTTCTTCCTCTTTTCTGGTGCTGCTTTGGGGAAATTACTTGGAAAAGAAAGAAGATGAGAAATGGTTCTATCAGCACGATCTGAAAGTCTCATATACAAATTAAATAACCTCTTGCCTAATCGTTTCCTTCAGTCTCACTGGTATTTACTGGGCACCCGGACATGCCAGATGGGAGAGAGAGGAGTTGCTCTCACACAGCAATCTTTCATGTTTCACCTGAAGGCTTTGAAAATATTTTCCCCAAGCTCTGCAGGAAGAAGCCCCCTGGGGATAGGCTGATGGAGGCTGATCCTATTTGAAACTCGGGGGCTCTCATGACACCATAACTAAGTTATGATACAGACAGGCAAGATGGCCTGTCCCACTAACTGATGCTCTCACTACACAGAGCCATTAAAAGTTCCCTTAGCATTTATTTTGTTTGTACATTTTAATACATAAAATATCCCATTTTCATGGTTCATCCTTTTGACTGTAGGCAGACCAACACAACAAACCTGCTTCAGAATCACTCTCAGCCAAGATTAAAAAAGGGTCCTCAGCGATGGACTTCAGTGCTTATCTGCTGCGTTCACTGGGAGATGTGTCCCAGAGAGGTAAGGAGCCTATTAGGCTCTCGCTCTCGAGGGAGGCCTCCTTGTTAAAAGTACTAAAACAAATTCCTCTAAAAATCACACAGAGGTTGGCATCTCTGAACCTCTCAAGAACCCTCTGATCTCCCAGCCCCATGTCCTCCTACTTTATTAAATACATCACAGCCAACTAGACACTCGCTCAAAAGGGGAGGAGGGAGGAGGGAATACTAGGTGTTCACTATGCATTCTAGTGGTTGAAGGGAATGTGGTTTTAAAAGTGTTTATTTTCAGCTGCTTGAAGAGCTATGTTTTTGGCTTGATGGACTCTATGGTGTGGACTTCATAGACACTAAACATGAATAGTAACTCTGCCTCTTCCATCGAGAGAAGAGGACACTTAGTGAGGCTTTGTACCTGAGCGCATACCTTTACTGATATTTAAAAGCATTACACTGATTTTAACAGAGTAAAACAATGACATAGTTTCTATATAGATAAAGAGTACTGTGGAAACAATTTGCTTGAGAAAATTTCAGACATGCTCTCTAGCAGATGCTGTGTACTACTTCATAGTGCTTTCAATAACATACTTTATCTGAGTCTCTCAAAATGTTTACAAACTAGCTGTGGTATTGTCATTTTATAGATGTGGAGTTTGAAAGCACAGGGTTTAACATGATTAAGATTCTATACAAAGTCAATGAAGGGGAACAGGGGAAAAAAAAGACAGAGGACTGATTATTTTGCACAATACATGTCAGTCTACCAAGAAGACAGATTAATTCAAAACTGAAGGTAAACCTATTTAGAATTCAGAAGAAACTGCTAAAAATAAGGGCAATCATAATTGATGAATACCTAATAAACAGATTACTGATCTCAATTGCCAATAAACGCTTAGCTAGTAAGACTATGTGAAGTTAGGCTACACAGAAGAGAAATCAATGTTACAGAAAAAATATATAACTGATAATCAACTTGATATATAAGCTTCACCTTGAAAATGTTAAATGGCCATTGTTATTGTCTCACTGAAATAAGATTTACCTAGATCTATAGTTAGATGCTACTGCAGTTTTAGATATTTCCCCCTCATTGTTATTTTTATATTATTGTTTGTTTAGGAGTAAAAAATAGAATCAAACTTCCTGGGATTCCACACTAGCAGCAGCTCACCAGCTGTGTGACACAAGACAAGCCTGTTCCCATATGAATTTAAGATATATGAGAAGGCATTTTTGCTCTTGTCCACTTCTCATATACAAATTAAATAAGCTCTTGCCTAATCGTTTCCTTCAGTCTCACTGGTATTTACTGGGCACCCGGACATGCCAGATGGGAGAGAGAGGAGTTGCTCTCACACAGCAATCTTTCATGTTTCACCTGAAGGCTTTGAAAATATTTTCCCCAAGCTCTGCAGGAAGAAGCCCCCTGGGGATAGGCTGATGGAGGCTGATCCTATTTGAAACTCGGGGGCTCTAATGACGCCATAACTAAGTTATGATAGAGACAGGCAAGATTACTAGAATCTAAAAAGTATGCCCCATAGAATGTCACTGAAAACTGATATGAAATACATTACTAATTAATAACATAATAGTGTGTGTGTGTGTGTGTGTGTGTGTGTGTGTGTGTGTGTATTTATTCCTGGTAAACTTTTTGGACCTTTGTTTCAAGCAAATTATTTTTTCCCATTGATTTGGGAACTTTGAATGTTGATATGATTATTTATACACTATTAAAGTACTGAGGTAGTAGCTTATAACCAAGTAGTTAAGGAACTATGAAACTCACTTTAAAAACAAGTTGCTCTGTACATTCAATATGTACACAATACTCTTATTTTTTATTGTCCATATAAACTTGGGACATGAAGAGAAAATTGCAGAACAAACTTAACTTGACTTTGAAGCAGTTACTTCTGGAACTAAAGCCTCTTGGAAACACAATTATAATTCATAGCTGAAGCTTCTTCAATTTTATTTATTTATTTAAGTTTAAGTTAAATTTTAAAGATATGTTTTTATTGACTTTAGAGCAAGGAATAGAGAGAGAGAAACATCAATCGGCTTCTGCACGCCCCCTACTGGGGATTGAACCTGAAACCTGAGCAAGTGCCCTGACTGGGAATCCAACCAGCAACCTTTTGGTTCACGGGAAGACTCTCAACCAACTGAGCCACACTGGCTGGGCACTTCTTCAATTTTAAACAGAATACTATTTTGATAGCTCAGCAACAGAATTCAGATATGGCTTAAACTTACCGGGACTCAATATTTTCTACACATCAAGGAATCACTTTACTTACAAAAAGTAATTCTCTTTATACTGTGTATCAGATAAGAAAGAGTAGAAGGCATGGACAAGTTAAGGAAATATTTAGGGAAAACAGCCTAATTAGGCAGTGTCTATTGATTGATTTGCAGACAGTTTAACCCCAAATTACTAAAGAGCTGTGCTTATAAGGTTTTCTTTAGTTGAAGGGAAATAATAATAATACATTCATTTAGAAGACATGCATTAATTTTAAGAATTTTTTTTGTTTAAAAGTATTTTAAAAATTAATCTTTGTCAAAAAAAATCACTAATGTATCACACTGAATATCTGGTCTAATGTATGCCATATTTACCATTTATCTCCCTTCCATGTCTGATGGCAAATTAACTGTTATGACTTTACTTCTCATTAAGAAGTATAAGCATTAATATAGTCTTTTTTAAGAGAGAAAAAAAGGTAAATCTATACCAAGGGATTTATTACTATTTCATTTTAATAGGTGTCACTCACAGTTGAGAAGTAGTAAACTGATTAAAATATTTATTTTAAATTTATGAAAAAATTCATTTACTGTCACTTTACTATCACTTTCAAAATTTTATATTCAGAAAATGTTTAAACTGTGTAAAACAGAAATGAAACAAAGGAGAAAAATTAAAAAGATATATTTGACAGATGAGTAATTGAAATAAAACCTGATGACACTTATGAGCTAATGTCTAAAGGTGGGGCATTGACAATGCAATCAACTCATTCACTCTATAAAACCAATGTTCTTAATTGGAGACAGTTATTTCACACCTTACCTCTGCATACTTTAACTTCAATGTTTTATGCATTTCTCGGAAACGACTATAACGTCTGAATACAGTCCATGTCTCATCGAGGACAGTAATCTGTTAACCACAAAAATAAAAATAAATCAGCATTAATTAGAGGGAAAAGTCACTAAAAACTGTTTCAAATAATTTAAAAATTAACAGAAAGTGATTAGAATGTCAAATTTCTCCAGAATTGAAAACATTAATCTAGCTGCATAAATAAGACATAAATAATATCTGCTCTCTACTTAAGCATGCATCTCTGGTTCTCAAATCTGGTTATAAGCAGCATGTGACTATGGAAAGTGAGGGACAGTTAACTTATGAAAAGTATCCCTTAACCCTCCTGTTGGGCTGTAGAAAGAAAATCCCATAGGTCAGTGGTCGGCAAACTGTGGCTCACGAGCCACATGTGGCTCTTTGGCCCCTTGAGTGTGGCTCTTCCACAAAATACCACATGCGGGCGCGCATGTACAGTGTTATTGAAACTTTGTGGCCCATGTGCATAAGTCAGTATTCTGTGGAAGAGCCATACTCAAGGGGCCAAAGAGCTGCATGTGGCTCACGAGCCGCAGTTTACCGACCACTGCCATAGGTGACCTTTCTGTCCTGGTGACGGGCCCATACAAAATGTTGCTGCAGGTCACCAGCCACCAGAGTGGACAGCAGGGGGGAAAGTGAGAGAAGAAAACACAGAGAAAAAAGGAAGAGGAGGAAGAAGGAGAAAGAAAATGAGTACAAAGAGGAGAGAAAGGAGAAAAAAATCTTTCTGCCTCACAACAATATATTTTGCTTTATCTCAGAAGAATTCTCAGTCTGGCCTTTATTTTATAGTTTTTGTTGATGAGCTGAGTAGGTGGAACTCTGGTGCACATCAGCCCACATCCTGAGGTCACGGTGACAAGCAGCAGCTGGTAGGCACTGCCAGCCCTTGGAATCACACAGCCTAAAGCACAGGCTGGTGAGTCTCAAATTCCTATCTCAGTTCCCACCTTTCTTCTGAGCTGCAGACCCAGTACCCAACCTGGAGACATCTTTCTTTAGATGTCACACAGGACCCTCAAATTCAAAAGTGTCTAAAATCAAACCTGACAGTCTTGCTGGAGAATATCTAGAACATTCCATCTCAGTGCATTTCACTACCTACCAGCAAGCTATGCCAGACAGACCCTGAAGCCACCCCCATGCCCTCCTGCCCACATGCATGCCCACAGTAGAACAAGCAGCCATCCTTCACCATCTCTGCCATCTCAGTATATAACTGATATTACTTACATATATAAATGCCTCCCTATCCTACAAGATTTTAAGCCTTTTAAGTGAATGAACCTTTGATATTAATTAAGGTGGAGGTGAGAGGACTCTTGTTGTAGAGATAAACATTTACTGAGCAACCACTATGTGCTGGGCACTATACTACATGTCAGTAGTTTGCTGAGAGATAGTCAAGATGATTTTGACTTTCACATCAGGTAAAGGTTCCGGGTTTGGCCCAAGTCAGTCAAAAGGGAGCACAAGGCCTGCTGCAATCTTTCCAGGAGGTTCACCTGAATCAGATTATTTGAATTAATGGCATCATAGTATGATTTTTAAAAACTGCACTGAGAATATGGTACATTTTCAATATTATTTGTAACACGAGCCTACAGATAGATTTCCAACATTTTCACTCATGAGATTTTCACCTGAGTTCAGCTTAAATACAAGGATGACAAAGGGTCATGCTTCCTACTTTATATAGAGAACATTTCAATCCCCCCTTGTCTGTCAACATGTAAATTTATGAAGACAATGATGATGAAGAATGAAGATCATCAGATCAGTGGTCATGGCAGAAATGGGAGGAGGGAAGACAAAACAATCACAGGTGTCATCTCTCCACAGGACATGTTCAAAGCTCTTATCCATAATGGAGACACCTTCACACCTAGAGCTGGAAAAACGGCGCATATGAGGTTGGGAAAACTATACATAAAGGGAAACTATGTATTAAAGACCTATTTTGCTCCAAATTAAAACTGGGCATAGGATGAGGGTTGATGCAGAGAGCAGAGACAGAAGATCAGTATGACAAATAAATCAGATCAAAGCACTTAATTATTTTCTTCGATGTTGAGACTGTAGGGCATCATTACTACATATCACTGTGGAGCAAATTCATTACTTCTCTCTCGCTGAATGGTTCTGCTGATACAAACCCATTTTTTCTGGGCCATAAAATGATCAAGTATAACTTAAATACCATAAACATAGCTACAAGATGCACTGCATTTACTTATAAACAATTCTAAATTGAGTGCTGGTCACAAATTTATGTTACATACACATTTTACTGGTTTAAGGATTGTCAATTTTAAGATGTCCTCATTATGTATTTGCAGTGTATATCTATCTGTGTACGTAAGGAGGAAATAAAAGTTTTTATACAAAGAAATTGTATAAAACAGTTACTTACAGGGTTTCCTTAAACAATATTTATTAAAAAAAATATGGACAACAGGGGGTGAGGGTGAGGGCAGGATTGGGGGGATGAGGGGACATTGGGGGGATAAGGACACATTTGTAATATCTTAATCAATAAAGGGAAAAAAAAGAAAAGAAAAAAATAAATGTTATACATTTGGCTAAAAAAAAATTTTTTTTTAATCCTCACCAGAGGATATGTTTTTTTAAATTGATTTTTTAGAGAGAGAAGGAAAGAGAAACTGATCGGTTGCCTCCCATACACGCCCAGACTGGGGATCGAACCCACATCCTAGGTATGTGACCTGACCAGGTATCAAACCTGCAACCTCTTGGTATATGGGATGATGCTCCAACCAACTGAGCCATCTGACCAGGGCAACAACATTTAAATGGGCTAAATTTCCTTGTATTTAGCAAGTTTGGAGGAAGTAGTCTAATATCAACCTAGTATATACTAAACAAAGTTTTTTCAGAGTTTTGCAAAATATAATATTATGAAGCAACATAACTATGAACATGTTTGAGAATATATGAAATATTTTCCAAATGTTTAAATCTATTTAGTATCATTCATTAATGCACTATACTTAAAATTTCTTCAGACAACTGTTGCAAACAGAACTACACCAGAAGTAGTAAAAGAAGCCAACATCCCACTAATCACAACGATCCCATAGACACCACAGACTGCCATTCAATTACTCCTGGTCAGCCTCACCAAATCTTTCTGCGGACAGACAACACTGGTGATTTTGGGGATACACACACACACACACACACACACACACACACACACACACACACACTACAGGTGCCAAATATTTGTTCAATGATAAATAAATGAATAATGGAGACAAAGGGGCCTAAAGTCTCTTTTCAATAAATACTTTCCTACTTCATTTTCCAATTTGTTTTCTATCCTGAAATGTGGTCAGTAGAGTGACCTGCATTTTAGTCCTTTCCTGACTTACCAGTAACTGTTTAAAGTTTTTAAAATGTAGGCATTAGGGGAGAGGGTAAAACATTGTAAAACAAAGAAAGAAAAAATGTCATTTACTCAATTCCTTTTCTGTTGATTGAGAAGAAATGCTGTGTTAAACGCTTTGGGGGTAAATTGAATGCAGGTTGTGAGACTCCTGAAAAACATAGGCAGGAACAAAAGGTGGCCTCTAAATTGCCTTTAGTGGGTGAGCCCCTATTAAGAGCCTTTTGTTTCTAAGTGTCATGGTCCTCAGTTGCTTTTTTAAAATTAATTAATTTTAAATAATAGTTGAATTACAATATATTAGTTTCATAGTGATTTGGCATTGATATACTTTATGAAGTGATCACCATGATAAGTCTAATAACCATCTGACACCGCACAAAGATATTCCAATACGATTGACTATATTCCCTATGCTGTGCATTATACCCCTGTGATTTATTTTATAACTGGAAGTCTATACCTCTTAATCCCCTTAATCTTTTTTGGCCATCTCTCCATCCCCTTCCCCTCTGGCAACCATCAGTCTGATATCTGTATCTATGAGTCTATTTATTTATTTTTTGCTCATTTGTTTTCTCTCTTAGATCCCACATATAAGTATATATTTGTCTTTCTCTGTTCGACTTATTTCACTTAGCATAATATCCTTTAGGTCATTCCTGTTGTCACAAATAGCCAGATTTCATTCTTTTTAGGGCTGAGTAATAGTCCACTGAATATATGTACCACACCTTTATCCATTCACCTATCAATGCACACCAAGGTTGCTTCCAAATCTTGCCTATTGTAAATAATGCTGCAGTAAACAAAGAGTACATATTTTTTGGCATTAGTATTTTCATTTTTTTAAAATAAATACTGAATGTCAAGGTCCTTTGGGTATGCAAGCTTGATGATAAAAGCCAAGGACATAAGCTGGAGCTAAATCCTTCCACTTAGCAAGAGGCATCACTTGGAGCTCCCAAAAGATATCTAGAAAGGAGGAGAGGGAGAACATAATTGCCTAATGGGATATTTTCATTATTTGCTATGAGATGTGCAATGTATCTCCTTCTCTAGAGGAACTAGAGAAAGTTCAAGAAAGTTTACATACCTTTCTTTTGAGGAAATCCAAAGGAGTGCTGAGGACTGTAGCCAAGTGGTCACAGAGGAACAGAGACCATGTCAGTGACCACCCAGGGGTACTATTCTCTCATTCAAGGGAACAGCTGCCACTGAATCACACCCAAAAGCTGCATAAGGAGTTCCTGAACCAAGCAGACATCCCCACGCCATTGCAGTGGGCTCCACGAACCAAAGCTCCACTAACTCCACAAATTTCATCTCCGGGGCACCTGAGGGAAGTGGGGTGCCCACAGGAGGAGGATGGTCTTACAGCCAGGAGCTGTAAGGAGCAGGGAGTCTAAGCTCCAATGCCAGATCTGCTCCTGCCTGTTAGCACCATGGAGAGGAGGTGTATGGAGTTTGAAGAATGAAGATTCCTAAAAACAGGAGACTCACGTAGATGGAAGATTATTCAGCTTTATTATCCAGGAAACTTTCCAGACATCCATCTGAGCAGATGTATCATCAACAAGCACAGAGAGTGCCTTTGGCCTTGGGCTTCTGAACCTGGTCTAAAGCTGGTGTGTCATAAAGAAAGGAGCCTCGCGGTTGATACCGAACCCAAAACTAGGAAGTGATGCAAAATCAAACAGGGCTTTCTGGCTGGCTGACCAAAATCTCAGCCTTCTACAAGAAGAATAATGGCTGCTTTATGCTTCAATTTCAGCACCTTCAAAACAGGGATGCCATTTATGTGAGTATATTAACTTTATTTTGTAGTCTGAAGGTAAATCTGAAAGAATGCACAAAGACCCTAAGATTCTGTTACAATGGATGCCTTTCAAATCCAAGATCATTACTAATAAGTACTTCTCCCTTCCCATAACACCTCTGTGAAGCAGGTGAAGAATAAGGGGAATTATTCTACTTTGAAACTGTGGGAAGTTATGAGAATAAAAGCCTGGGCAATTTTCCTTCAAATTATCCAAATCTTCAGAGGCAATGCACAGAATGCACTCTCTACCAGTCACCAATGGAGAATGAAATAATATAAAGCTCTGGATGGAGACAGACGTGGATCCTGACTCAGCCCAGTCACGAATAAGCTGTGTGGCTTTGGCTAAATTAAGCAACTCCTCTAGGCCTCATTTTTTTCATCTGTAAAATGGACTCACGATACCTAACCCGCAGATGAACTAAAAAAATGTGAAGCAACCAGCAGAGTGTTTGGGTACTCAACAAATGGCAACTCTTGGCACTGTGGTCATGCTCCTAAAGAAAGGTCTGCTATGATGCACTAGTAAAAGGCAAGGGTATCCATGGGCAGCAATTGCAAGAAAGGGAGTTTAACCCATCTTATGATTTATTTCGAGAGAAATTTATTCTAGGAAGAGATGTAAAACTCCCCAAATTCTGAAATTAGAAAAAATATTAATATATCTTTATAGAAGAAAAAAAATGAAGTGGAAATTCAAGGCATGGCCACAAGGTAATGACTGCTTTTCTTCTGTGCCTGTGACTCAATCTCTTTTCTTCTTCATCATTTCTCATACATGCAGCAATTACTTTGTGAAGGTAAACACACTGGCCAAGAAAAAGTAATAGAAAAGATTTGTTGCTTTGTGTGAACACAGGGAAAATAAATGTGTGTTCTTTTCTTAATTTTTTTCAGTGAAAGACAAAGTTCTCAAAGAGATGGGAGGGGTGCTTTAAAAAAAAAACAAGGATAAAATACGATTCTTCAAACCCCAATGTTATTTCTTTCACTTGTTATTTATGTTTAAAAATAATGCACAAGCTGAATATTTGAATCTAAATGGACCACACCATATGCAACACTTCATTTATCTCAGCTACGCTAAAACACAGCGGGGAGATGATCTATCAAGTTACTAACAAGCAGACGTTCAGATGCCAACACACAAATCCTTCTGAACATTTGTATTACATCAAGTTGGGAGTATTTCTAAAAGATGTATTAGTGCACAGTTTATCTAATAGACTGGAATGGCTCTCATTGCTGTTCTGCCAAATAAAGAGAAATTTCTCTGGCTGTAGATGTGATTGCTTTAACTCCCTAACTGCAAATTTTCTGAGCATTTCCTCCTCATGCTTCCTGACAGGTTTCTCCACCATCAGAAGCTCCAGGCTGACCCAAGCCTCAGCAATTGCCCCAATTTAGAGGGTACCCATGACTCAGCCAGAATTGAAAATAAGACGTTAAAACACACACAAAGATAACAGCAAATTTGGGGAACAGGCAAGGATTTGGAAACAGCCACCATATCTAAGACAAAACTAAAAGATGGCCTCAACTTCTAAAAAGTGAAGTAATCAGAGACATTTAGAAGGTGCATTAAAATAAGTAAGTAAGGAAACCAGTATGGCTTAGAAGACTTAGATCTCACACAGACATTCGGTACCTGGATGTACTTACTAGCGGTGTGGCCTTTGGCAAGTCACTCATAATTTCCTAATTCATTAAATGCAAGTAAAACCCCCATTGTGCTACATTTTGAAGTGTCTGGCAAAGTGCCTGAAAGGATGAGGAAGGTGTTTGAGAGATGTCCGTGTCCTCCCTTGAAAAGATGTTGCAAACTCAGATGCCTACAGGGATCAGTCAGGAAGGAAAATCTAGGAGGCCCCGTGACTGTAAGATAACAGGGAGCAGAGCAGGCACCTGCATATTATTTGAGCTCATTCAATCCTGCCATGCTACAGAGGATGGATGAAGCTCAGAAGGAGGGCTAAACACAGCCAGTGAGTAAGCTGGAAGCTTATGCATTACAGGCAAATCTCACAGAATATGTGAGAACAGATAACCAGTAAGCAAGCAGCTTGTGAGACTCAACAGAATTTGTAAGACGTGCTAAACATAGCCCTATAACCTCTATGACATGCCAAACATAGAAGAAATAAATATGACAGAAACAACAGGAATGCTACTTAGATACAGGAAGTGTTAAGTCACGGTCATGCCTGCATTGGGCCGACATTATGTCAACTCTGAATTGACGACCCTTGGTGACAACCAGCCTGGTCCCACGTGTGCTCTACCCAAGAAATGCACGTGAAAACTAGACCTGTTCAGCAGGCCACCGGCAGCCATGCGCCCACAGAGCAAGTGTAATTGCCCTGGGTACCCCGTGTCTGCCAAGGCTTCTTGCTCAAAACTCTGTCCTGGTAAGCACAGCGGGAAAGGCCCTGGTGGCAGAGAGAGGACAGGGGGACACGGTGTGTCCCTGGGTCAGGGAGTGTGCTCTGCCCACCTGCCCCTCCTTCCCAGGCTTCTCTGTGGGTGGTTAAACTGATTTAATAAACTGCGTGATCAGGGACTTCATTAGGTCAGTGAGCCCCTGAGTACAGTGCTCGGGGCCTCTGTGTGAACCTAGAGGCTACCCCTCTAGCAGGTGACCCCTCTGGGACAGAGGGCTCTGGGGTGTGTGGCAAAGCGGAAGCACAAGCCTGACTCGAAGGGGCCCCTGCGCTCGGGTCAGTGCTGCCCTGTGGGATTGTCGGCCCGGGGTCCCTGTGTTGTCTGACATTTTACAGAAACTTGGCAAGTCTGGATTTCCATGTCAGATCTTCCAAGTTTTAAATGTTGACCACTCACTCAAAACTTTAAACACCTGTTCAGGCCAGATAATAAACATCACCCACCACCGGTTTGCTCCCACAGCCTTAAGTTAAGAAGTGCCACCAGACCTGGTACCCGAGTCCCTATCATGTGGTCCTTCAGTTATAAAAGCAAGATACTAAAATGTCAAGTTTTGTGACTCACAGCTTCTCACCTTCAGGGGCCCCTCTGTTAGGGGGGCCCAGCAGACATGAGAGCGCTCAGCACCTCCCAGTTCCAGGGCCGTGATGACTGGAATTAGAAGAGAGGGCTCACCACATGTCTAGCCCACGTGACTGGAAAGGGAGCAGCCCCACTGCCTTGGGTTCTCGGGAATTATTTGTGGGTTGCCTGCTGGAAACTCCCTTTAGGTCATACTTTCATGCTGTCACTCATTATCCTTGTTCTCTCTGCTTCTCCCTTTCTGTTCAGACCACTGACCAGGACTTACAGCCAAACGAGGTGGCATTTGGGGCAAGAGGAGGAGACTGCTACCTTGAACAAGAATCAGATGGTTAAAAATAGGACATGTTGGGTCTGGGTGTAGTTTATTCGAGGTAAAGGGCAGCCCTGATCAGCAGATGGACCAAAGTGATTCCGGGCAAAAGGACTGACTGCCTGCAGCCCCGCAAGGACAGGAGAGCCCTGCCGGACCTGAACAGCAGGGGGAGTGGGACAGGTGCCCGGCTCCTGAAGGAGAGGGTGCTATGCCATGCACTCCCAGAAGCAAGGGCTGGAGAGTGCCCAGAGGGGGACCCAGAGGTGGACAGTGGGCAGGGCGTCTACCCCTCTCTGCAGACAACCCAGAACAAAACTAAACTACACTTTGGTGCTGGCGACTGCCAGAGCCAGGACTTGTGCACACATGCTGTGTGTGTGTGTGCACATGTGTGTGTGCACACATGTGTATGTATGCATATGTACATGTGCACAGGTATATTGGAGGGCAGAGTAGAGAAGGTGGGAGGCATCAGCTGTCTTGGACTCAAACACAGTTAAGACACGTGATCTGCCCACACCCTCACCGGATGGCTGGAGAGCCAGCCGCATCCTGCAGAAGGCAAGGAGTGAGAAGACTAACCTTTGACTGAACCATCTGCAGGCAGAACAGGAGGAGCCCACAGCGGGAAGGGGGCGGGCTGGGGGGCTGTTTACAAAGGACACATGGTCACCACATCCCGAAGCTCTAAGCAGGCTGTGTCCAGTGAGAATGCCTGTGGCAGGGCTGTGGGTCGTGCTACTGAGCAACCTCCCTGGGTGACCACTTCCAGTGAGGCCCTGGGCGAGGACTGGGCACCCCATGCTGCAGACTGACAGGCCCATGGAGTGCACATCTACAGGGAAGGCGAGCAATAAACACAACAAGCGTGACTGAGGGCTGTGACCCCTGCTGCAAAAGCAGCAAACCAGG